>NW_019525127.1:727179-906327 GCF_002814215.2 Seriola lalandi dorsalis | reverse complement strand
ACCCTCCACCTCTTCCTCCTAGTCTCCCGTGCTCTCCCTCTCTCTCCAACTATCTCTCTCCTAGAGTGCCAACACAGGTAATAAAGGTCAGGCAGATATTATAAATCAAATCAGATCACATCTCCCTGATCTTTCTGTCATCATCCTCCACCCTTGGCTGGGATACACATGCTAAGGCCGGCGTGCCGAAACATTTTCATATGAAACGTTTATTAACTTAAAAGGATCCTCCGTAGGGACACACGGGCCGTCTGGATACACACGGGATATGGCCAATTTTTTTTTCTCTTTATGCTTGATAAGGTTTTAGATTTTCCAGTGTGATACTTCCCTTTATAAAAGATTATAAGATGTAAATTATAGCTTTAAATATCAGTCATAAGCCATTAAGAAGAACAACCTCTGGGCTGCCAGGTTGTAAAAATCTATTTGGCTGATGTATAGTCTCCTTGCTTTCTACCTATCTCTTAAGCTCATCAGGAAGACCTCTCCAGTGGACCATTTAACCACTTAAGTTCTGGAAAAGCTCTGCATGTAATGTGGACAAAAGCTATTTATTACCAGCTTATTAGTAATTACTTACTGCAGACATGATGGATTATGGCTTATTACAAAGTGAGAAACCCTTGAGTCCTTATTAAAGACTTCTGAACTAAAAGATGGTATATTTTCATTAGCCTTGCTAGAAGCTTTATGGATAGAAATATCAGTTGGCCTGTTAGTCGGTTCACCACTTTGACCCAGACTGAAATAGCTCAACAACTGTTGGATGGAGTGACATGACATTTGGTACAGACATCCACGTTCCCCAGAGGATGAATCCTAATGACTTTGGTCATCCTCTAACTTTTTCTCTGCCGCCACCATGAGGATCGCATTCATAGTATAGTGCAGTTGAGTGAAAAATATGAACATCTATGGGATTGCCTTATAGTCAATGTGTTTCATGTCATGTCCCTCTCTCCTCTATACTGTCCTATCCAATGAAAGCAAAAAAGAGTATCAACAACTGTTTGTGAACTGCCATGAAATTAGGCTTGGACGATATCCAAAAAGGAATATTTCGATAGTCTAGCCCAAATATCGTGATATAAGATATTATTGCACTGAGTTTTGTTTTTAATAATATAATTATATTATTGTATTTTATGTTTCAAGTGTTTGTTTTATAATATAGAATTACAGTGATACTGCCACTTTAACCGCAGTTCAAAGTTTTAGTGTCTTTGGGGGAATAAAACAAATAAAACAACTCTCAGTCAGTTGTTAAAAGGTTTATATGGAAAATGATGATTTAATTGATAATTGATTTTCAATAAAGGGAAAACCAATGGACTCATGGGTTTCACACATGAACTTCATGGATGTTATTAATTTTCTGGTTGCTTTTATTTTTTGTTACTTTTCTATGATTGCAGAGCTAAAAAGGTTATTAGAGAATAATCAACTATGACTGTCATGACACATGACAAGTGCAGTTGTTAATCTTACTAAGTTATTGATAAAGTGTAGTTCCCTTGTCACTTTGTCACTAAGCCAAGTCAAGTCTGCAGTTTTTGTATCAGTACGTCATTAACAGTCCTCCAGATGAATGAAAGGGTTACCTTAAAAAAAGCAAAGCCAGTGTTCTTCTAGAGGAGGCTCAAAACCAGCCAATGGGATTGTTCACAACCGGGCAAAGCCATTTTTATTAATGACATATAACTGATCTATAATGCATTGGTAAATGATTTATTAACCAATAATAAAGCCAGTAGTTACAGCTTAAAAGGTGCCTTAGTAGAAAGTGGTATTGATGTAAAAAACATGTGGTTTCGGTGGGACTACTTATTGAGTGTGTATGAATGAGCAACCTGCTAGTTTCCTCATGCTCTTTGCTGCTTGGCCCCACACTTTCACTTTGGAATCCACACACACAGACTTGATTAAACATAACCTAGTTAAGCTTCAGTGTGCGTGTGTGTGTGTGTGTGTGTGTGTGTGTGTGTGTGTGTGTGTGTGTGTGTGCGTGTGTAAGCACCAGAGAGAGGGAGAGAGAGTGTCTGAAATGAAGGTGGGCCAAGTTAAGTTACTGTCAAGTTGTCGACTCCTCTGGCTCCACCCCCTGAGAGTGTGACAGCTGGTAGCCATGGAAACACTTGCTGGAACCATGTTAATTGGCTGAAATGATTTTGACAGCTCATCCTGCTTTGAGTAAGACCTCCACCTATCCATCGTTGTCCCCCACCCCCCTACATTCACGCACACGTACTTTCACAGACACACACACACACACACACACATACACACACCTCAACCCAATTAAGAGGCAGTTTAGGGAAAAGGAAAAGGGAGAGCGATAAGTAGGAGGGGGTCGGATTGATATTGAGTAAAGAGGGATGAGAGAAAGAGGGAGAGAGAGGAAGAGCAGAAGAAGAAAGGCAGCCAGAGAAAGGTACTTGTATAGGAGTGACAGAATCAGCTTTTCTCATCTTTAAACAAAAGGAAACGCTCTGAATGTTTCATGCACTGCTGAATAAGTTATGTCCTGTGTGTGTGTGTGTGTGTGTGTGTGTGTGTGTGTGTGTGGGGTGAAGCTATGTGTGTGCACACCTCTCCACATGTGAGCGCGTGTTTTGTTGTGTGTGTGTCATATGTTACATTAAAGGAGCAGGGATGACTGCCACATGGGAAGCTCAGCACTTCACAAAGTAGGCACCCTATTCCACACTTACAGTGTAACTAACGTCTCCTCCCAAAGGCCCAGGAAATAACCGAAATCAATGTAGCGCAGAAAGAATACAAGGGAATGTTATATAATAGCAAAAGCTAATCTTGTTTTTGTTCCAAATAAATTTGTTGGATGTGCTGTAGGGTGGAAAGATGTACAGTATGTTGTAAACATTGCACAAAGGAGGTTTCTAAGAGGGAGGAAATGGAAGGAAGGAGATAGGAAATTAATTTGTAATATGTACTGAGTGCAGAAAAGGCAGAAAGGAAGGAGGGGTCACCTCAGGAAAAATGGGACTTACAGCTCTTGGGGACTGCCCCCACCCCTAGTGTGCTCACATTAATGTCCCTGTCGAACAACGTCCGCCCACATTACTTCCCCCGCAGATCACTCAAGTTACACACAGACACACACACACACACACACACACACACACACACACAATGTAAGCATAAAGTATAGAAATACATATGAATAAACATAGAAAGGAACGCATGCCAGTAGCAGTGCTGTGTGGACACACAAACAGAAGAAGACAGACAGACCGACAGACACAAACAAAAACAAATACTGCAAGCGGAAGTAACCAGGCCGTCGGGGCAGAGCTACGCTGTTGCCAAGCAACCAGGTGATTCCTCTAAAGAGCCTCTCCATGGGAGATTCCCTCGTTTGTGTGAGGGCATTTGCTCACTTGTGTGTGTGTGTGTGTGTGTGTGTGTGTGTGTGTGTGTGTGTGTGTGTGCGTGCGTGCTCGCCTGTGTGTGTGTGTGTTTGTAAGTGTGTCCAGTAAGTTAGTGCTGACACAGTGAGCGTACAATGTTCTGGGACGCGACCATGGTAACCGCCCAGCAGGCTACAGAAGAGCTTGGTTGATGGCATTTGTAGTTTTTTTTTTTTCTTTTCCTCTTGGTGTACATTTTATTTATTCAGCAATTATGTATTTATATTTTATAGAGTACACAGAGTGCTGACGGTGGCAAATACCCACAAACGTGCACTGACAAGCGCACCACGATCCAGAGGATGCAGAGGAAATCATACACACACACACACACACACACACACACACACACACACACATATAGGTACGCACACATGGAGTCATAAGCAGTGGAAAATATTCAATTTGGAAAGCCTTGACAAATCCCTGAGGTGTTGCTGACGTTTATGCATGCTTCGGAGTATTCATAGCCGCTCACAGAAACTACAGCACTGATAACTACACACACACACACCCACATTCACACCTTCACATCCACAGCCAAAGTGGGTAGAGATTGAGAAAGAGGGTGAGAGACAGGGCGGGGAATGCAAGGTGAGATGATGAAGACAGAAGCACAGTGAGGTTCACGGAGGTGACGTGAGTTTTTACTATTTGTGACTCGTACTGCTGTATAAACGGAGGCCAGTAACAATGCTACTGACAGGCGACTGTAACCCTGGAGATTCATTAGGGCTTGTCACTATGGAAACCTCCAATCAGTGAAAAATGTTAGCCATCTTTTCCTACAGCTAATGGGTCCAAGGAAATACCTGAGTCCTTCCAAACACACATACACACACACCCAGACACACATGGACGTGCACAACAATGACCTTCTTCCCGTCTCCCTTGTGTTTAGACGTAAAGTAAACATCTAGGCGCTAGGTGCCTTGTAGGTACAACGGCTCTGAGACAGTACAGAGCTGAAACACAAACAGACGATGTCTCTTTCACATTATAAACAGAAACACAGTCATACGCCCAAACACACCCACACATGTTCGCAGTGCTTCAGGTGCACCCCCGGCAGTGAAGGATATGGGTGGCAGACAGCTCGAAGGCACCAGGAGCGGGGCGGGCTGGTCTGGGTCAGAGCCAAAAGAACCACTGGTGCAAGAGTGGGGTACGGCAGCTCCTCCAATTCATCCTCCTCCTCCTCTTCCTCCTCTTCCTGCTCCCTCGCCTCTCCCTCAACTGACACATGCACCTTCTCCCCCTCCTCCTCCTCATCCCCTTCCTCCTGCGTTGGTCCTCTGTGCTGCTCATGCAGGTCTGGCTCCTGGGTGCCCGTCATGGCCGTGCTGTGAACAGCCTGAACCTAAGAGAGGGCGCAGGGGCACCGGCAGACTGTTCAGGACATAGCAACATATCGATGCATGTGTGATGCATCATGCGTGTGGGTGTGTGTGCGTGTGTGTGTGTGTGTGTGTGTGTGTGTGTGTGTGTGTGTGTGTGTGGTGTATTTCTGCTGTGTTGCCTTGTGGCGGTTACTGCAGCTCCTGAAACAAACCGGAACTGCGCTAACTGTCAAGCCTGCCATGATGTCCACAAGACCCTTCACCCTCCAGCACAGCAGCATAAAAAAATCCTTCTGTATCTTTTTCTGACACAAAAAGCGACCTCTAGAAGAAGAATCACAGCTAGCGAGCAGTCATGAGCAGGAAACATAAATCTGCATATATCTAAACAGAGTGAACTAGACATGAGCGAAGGTGCAAACGCAGAGTCAGTGCAGATACCAGGAAGCACTTAGACCCCTTGGGTATAATCCTACAGCTGTACGATTCTGTGATGACAACAGGCCATTACTGCTGATGCTTTTAATCCAGACTGGCTTTAAACAATCTGGACATACAGAGAGAAAGTAGCTTAGATGGCTATTTCATATTTGCTATGAGTAGAACAAAGTGTGAGGTTGGCCACTGATATTGTCAGTTCTTCGATTTCTTTTTTTTCATTTACAATAACTTCCCAATTCTGATGATTAGTGTTACTTAAAGCTCGCCGAGTTAGAATTTTTCCTCGAGCTATAATTTGAGATAATATCTCTTGAAACGCAGTGACATTGTCGAGCTACGGCAGCCTGTGGTTAATTGTTATAAGTACTGACCGGAATTTCTTGGAGCACAGGAATATCATGTAGGAAATGTCAAGTTGAATGATAATCTCTGTTTAAATTAAGAGGGTGATCACAAGAGCGGATTCATTTCTTGGCTTCAGCGGGTTTTTTTTTTTTTTTTTTTAATTTCATCACATTTTCTGCTTTATTGGGCAGTATGCAGCGGGGTTTGGCAGGAAGACATGGGAGTTGGAGCATGTGACACAATCCACATTGTCACAAGAACACAGCAAACGCTCCCCACTGGTCCACCGTGTGCTCATTTCATTGCTTATTGATCCCCAGAGATTGTGAAAAACATTATTCCAAAGCTTCCAATATGTTATTAAGTTGGAGCAAGAGCTGGATTATTTGGACAACTAACATAAAGAAGAATCAGAACAATAGAAGCCTGGGCAAACCACAAGTCCATGCAAGCATATATATATATATATATATATACTCAGCCTACATTAAGACAGGACAACAGGAGAGCTGGCAAGTTCACAGCACAGAGAGGAGTATACTGTGACTGTGTATTAGATGAAAATAATGAGACTGAATCTGCCAGTACCTCTTTTTCCTGTGTATTTTCATTATGGGCACGTAGCCTAGACTGTTTGAGGAGTCCAGGGCCACACAGTTTAAGGCTTTTTGTTGTGATTCAATAGTAGCTGTTGGGTAGACATCAATTAACCATTGAAAAAAAAACAAGAAAGCCATTCTCCTGCACAGTTAAAAACCTGCTGATTTCAAAACATTTTAAGAACTCATTATGAGTCTCCTTTCCTAACAGCCTGGCCATGTGGAAATTAAATCATCCTGCTGAATCTAAACTAGACACCAGAACAAAATATATTCATATCCTCTATAAGACCTCTGAAACCCATTAACTCAGGTTTATATTCACACGGCCACACATCACAAATGCATGAACTGCCCAATTTCTTTACCAAGAATTTTTTAACAGTGTGTCTCAGGATAAATAAAACCATAGCAAACAACAAATGTCTAGAAAATCTGACATTTTCTTTTTAGTGTTAGTGTTATACAGTGATATACATCCTTCTGAAGGCCAGCCAGTAACATGTACCGACGACATCTACCAGGCAGAGAATTTCCCAGCATTACTGTTAGACCTCAGCAGGAAAACAGCCTATTGATACTATATTAAAATGTAGAATCATATAAAAACAAAATATCTCAAAACAAATCTCAACATTTTGTGATGGGCCTGTTATCGCCTATGATGTAAAGACAATATATGCCCATGATAAAGTACGATAAGGTCACTGACTTCCTATATTGTAGGCACATCATATGCACTCTTGAACTATGAGAATATTTTTTTATTTTTTTATTTTTTGTGGGAGACACACCGCCATTGCCAAAGAGCGACATCATTGAATCTGGACATTTTTTTACTGTGCCACGGGCATTCAGCCAGCGAAGTGCCCAGGACAGGAGAGCAAAGAAAAAGTACATTATAGCACAAAAAACAAAAACTTTGAATGCAGTCCTCACCGGGCAGCAGCGTCCGTCCACCAGCGTCACTCACTCCAGGTCCGCCGTGCGCCCTGAGCTCCCGGAGCCATGGTGCTCCATCTGAGAGCAGCCCGCCGGTCCTATGCCTCCTCCCCCCTGCCGATATCCAAACTCAGTCCGTCAGTCCGGAGGATGAAAAAGAGGCGAAACAATGAGAGAGGAATGTGACGCAGAAGTTTTAATAAATGGGAAAAGTAAAGTTAAATAAGACCAAGCGGTCTCCCGTGCGTCTGCGTCCTCTCAGCCGCTGGACGCGCTCTGCGGTGTCAGGTACCGGAGTTCAGGCGCACCGGGGAGAGGGAGAGCTGCGTCAAGCCAGCCAGAGAGAGGCAGACCGGAGATGCACGGATTTTACCTTCAAAATAAGACTGTCTCATCCCGGAAGCAAGTAGCTTAATGAAATGTTGGTTGAAAAATGACTCACAGTTCAGACTACGAGCTGTTTTTGTCTGATAAAATAGTCATTGTATCAGATTATAGTCATACATCTTTGTCATGACTTCGCCACGACATGACAGACTACAAGTTGATCAGCGACCAATCACAGCTTGCTGTGTTTCACAGTTGTCATCAGGAAGTCGGTGCCAGGGACCGATTTTTTTTTTTTTTAAACTGACTTTATGGGGAACAGCAATATAAGGAAACAAAGCAGCGTGATACTCGCTTGAGTGTTTCAGAAAGCCTAAAAAAAAAGAAAGAAAGAAATATTAAAAAGGCAGGGTTGTTGTAGCTCCACAAATCTTTCTAAGTGTGCCCGGAAGAAAGCTCTTGTGCTCCTATTGGTCAATGTTACTGAACACGTCACAGAAAAAGGTTCAGAGACTGCAAAAAAAAAAAAAAAACTGACGCGCTAGTCTTTCCGTCATGGAGCGTCCCAGATGCAGTATCAGTTGTTGTCCACTATGATACACTGCACGAGATAAAACGATCAAATGTGGCGTAATTGTATGTCCATTTTAGTTTCCAACACCCTACATCTGTCAGGTGGAGCTATTAGTTAGTGAGCTAATGTTGTTTTGTGTTCAAGTCATACACTATCGCTTGAACCTAAGTCTTTTTAAGCTTCTTGAATTTGCTAGTTTTTCAGTTTTCTATCAATAAACTTAACATCTTTGTGATTTTCAGACAAGACAAGCAATCTCAATATGTTTCTTTGGGTTGGTTACTTCAAAATTTAAACAATTTGTTGAAGCACAGCTTCACAAAAAATCGAAACGGAATAAACTAAAAACCTGAAACAGCTAAAACAAGGATCTTTAAGTCAGATTTTGACACAGAGCAGGGCCACAAGACGGAGGATGGAGAGCTCATCATAGCTGATATTGTGCTTCAGTGCTGCATTTCTTAAAAAATTTTGATTATTATCAAATTAGGAAGACCCAAATGTTATGGAGTAAGCCTGGGACATTTGGGGCTCCTGGGGGTTTGGGCCCCCTGCGTCTGTTGCCTGTTTTGCCTGGTTGGTACTCCAGCCTTGGAAATGCCTCATCATACGGACTAACGGTGAGTGAATTTGAAAAACTAAAAGATCAAATACAGTTTTATTTTGAAGGTTTTGACTGGAGAACTTTATTCTTAATACAGGATAACTTGACACTGACAGAGCGAGTCAGAGCATGTGACTTGTCCCCTCTCCTCCACCTCACAGTAAGCTCCATCCCAACATCCCTCTTTCTGTCTCTGCCTGGCGGTTATCTCACCAGCCAGCGACCCGGACAGTGTGTGTGTGTGTGTGTGTGTGAGTGTGTGTGTGTGTGAGTGTGTGTGTGTGTGAGTGTGTGAGCATGGGTGTGTGTGTGTGTAGGTGGAAGGTGCCGTCATATAAGAGCCGAAGCTCCACAGTCACACTCAGCAGGGGTGTCGAGTCACTAAACCCAAAAGTGTGGCAGAGCTCCAACACAATACCTTGAAGTCAGCTTATGCTATGTAAGGTTACAGGGGACAAGGAATTACTAATGACTGAGTCTGTGCTATATAAAGTAACATTTTCATAATAGTGGTCAAAGACAATTTCAGAAGCTTTACTTAAGTTAAAGTAAAAAATATGACCATGTAAAAACCAGCTAACTCCATTACAAACACAAAATCCTGCAAAATATGAAAAGTAAAACTACTCTTTATGCAGAATTTATATATTTAGACCAACGTACAAGAAATATATCGATACCATTTAAAGACATGAAATTGATTGCAAATGGCCTACTGTATTTACATGAGACCAGAGATCAGAGGTAATGAGGCAGTTTTTGCCATAGAGGATAACAGATAAATAACAAACAATACAAGTATTTACATATTAGGAGTTTGTTATTACTGGTACAGTCACATTAACAGTATTTTAATATTGTATCGCTGGTCAAGGTGGATTTATTCATATGTAGTTTAATCTATTCCACTGCATATTTTATTATCATATGTTTTGGATGACAATTGTCATCTGCAAAGTAAATAGTAACTATACCTGTTAAACACACCAAAATGTAAGAGTAAAAACTGAGGTTTCTTTGTGAAATATAGTGTATAAGTATAAAGTGGCATAAAATGAAAAGTAAAGGTAGTTCAAGCTTGTACACATGTATAGCTTGCGTGAGTAAATGTCCTCTCCAGCATTGTCCGTAATTTAATTTCACTTAATATACAATATGTGCATATTTGAAATAACATGTATAATGAGAAAAGATGCAGACTGCAGTGATACCAATATAGGCATCCATAATGTCTTGAAATAGAGCTGAAACTCAACTACTGCTCATTTTTCTGGCAGCTCCATCCAATTCCCTGAAGAGCTCCTGGCGGTCCCTGGATCCCACTTTGGGAACTAGTATTAGAACTACAGTGTACAGTAGCTCTAAGCAAACAGCTTACAGGGAGCACTAGTCTTAAATGTTCTCCTGCTAATTTTTTAAATATCTACACATGGCCTCCAAATAATTTTCTGGGGATGTTTTGTTTGATGTTTACACTCCATTAGACAGAAAACTAGAGTCCCACGGTAGTTTCTCTGAGAGGCTTTAATGCTCATTACATGCTAGAAAACAAAATTTGAATGGATTAAAAATAGACAGGCAACTTTTTAGATCCATCTAGAGGGGCAAAACATTTAATATTTGGGCTGTCGTGCAGGAGAAAAAGTCATGCTGTTATAAATCAAAAGGATTTACCCTCTGTACAGTGGCCATTTTCAGGCATCTCGGACTCATTTTGTAAGGCTCAGCTCTGCATTGTCAAGGTGTGTTCAGACTGAAAGTGAAGCAAATTTTAGTGGAGGCACAGTTGCTCATGAACCCAACTTAAGTGAAAAATGCACACTTATTCCAATAAATGTACAGATGCAAGAGGTCAAGAAAGAGGAGAGAGGTTAGAGGAAAATAACAGAAATATCTCAAGTTCTTGCTGAGTTCTTAGATTTAGATCACCCCAAAAAGACCCTCCATGCACACAGTTAGCATGTATGTTGCTAGTTAGCTAAAGTTAACATCTATACAGTTGGTACTTTGACTATTTGGGGCAAATAAACAAAACATTTTTGTTTTTTTTAAAGTGCTGTGGGTAAAATTGCGAAAATTATGCAAGCTAAAAATTTGCTTCACACTCAGTTTTTCCCATTTTATTAGCCTCAGCTTTACTTAGGCTAAGCTTTGAGGTAATTCTCATGCTATGTTATTTAACGTTAAAATATTCACACTTAGCCTCTATAGTAATAAGTAGCACTTAGAATGATAGCTTATTAGCCTGCTAAATTTGTCTTAGCTTGCAAATTTTAGCATGTAAGTGTGTTACTGTAACACAATAAGGCAGAGCCTCTAATTTTAGTGTAGCGTATTATGTTAGCATGAATCCCAAAGTACAACTGAGGCTGAAGGGATTTTGGTCATTAGTTTATAAGTACAGTTTGGTGCCAATTAAAAGCCTGAATAAATAAGTGTAGAAACACAACAAATGCAGATGCCTCCATACAGGGCACAAGGGGTCACTAAATGGTTTAATGAGCACCAATATTATTTTAGTTCGACGGCGCTCTCCAAACACCCAATGAGGGAATATGGGGTTCATCCCTTCTGTAGAGCTCCAGAGATTTTGAAAATCTATGACAAAGTGGTGGCTCATGTTGTTTTGTTTTTTTCTTTAATTTGTCACCCATGTGTATCTTATCATAAAAGAAAGTGGACAAGAAATTGTGACCAGTTAGTGGTGCTAGATGTAAAGCCAGATGATGGCCAAAGTCAATCTGATTCATTTTCTGTGGCTTCGAACGTCTGCATCAAATATTACTCATATCTACTTATTTCGTTCTGGATGTTGAACTGATACAGAGACAAACCAGCAGGCTGAGGAACTGACATACACTGCCTCATGTCTCACTGCTAGTGTGGCTAAAAACTAAGATTAGATTTTCACTCAGAGCGGGGAAACACCGTGCAATACCCAATCAACGCCCACAGCAGACAGACTCCTCGCAGCTATCATAACTCTTACAGCAGCAGCATACATCAAACATTAAGTGTATCTCAAGAACACAGTTTAAGATATCTAGGACACATTCAACCATACAAACACTCGCACAGACTTCTCCATCTCTTCCAGTGAAGAAAACCGATAAGCACGGTAGGAAGCCTCTGTGTAGGGCTATGTGTGTTTGTGTGTGCGCTGGTAGTAATAGGTTGTTATTGTGTGTTTCCACTCCCACTGCCATTCGTTTTCCCTCTCCTTCCAGCTCGTCTCATCCTTCTCACACTTACTGTCTCGTGTAACTCATGCAAGACTCTTTCTGCTCCACAGAATCATTTCATGCATTTTTTACTCCAGCTCTGTCACTGTGGTGTGTTCAAATGCTGGTTTACATTAGTCACTAAAATGCACACACACACACACACACACACACGTACGTATACGCAGAAATACATTCCCTACGTGATCGGTTGAGGATGGGTATCTAGGCCAAACATTATTATCAGTGTGTGATAGGCGCCCCTTGGGTGTGTTTCCATGGTGACCATCACATAACATTACATATGGGGAAGCGTTTTATACCATGCCATTGTCACGAATGTGCACACACACACACACACACTCTGTGGGAATTCGATTACAAATCAATCATCCTGATCAATCATTGAAATTGCCATGACAACCACCTGAGGGCTAATCCTGATACAGAGGGTGAACACACACATACATGTACATACACGTACATGCTCATGTGCAGAAACACATGAGCAGTGTGACACTGAGCCTGCCTACTCCTTTACTTGACCTGGTTACAGTAGAAGTACACGAAGAGGTTAGCAGGGCACGCACGCATGCACGTGCACACACACACACACACACACACACACACACACACACACACACACACACACACACAGCATAATAAGTGGTGTCAGTGTCAACTTCTTAAAGTTTCAGTTTTCAGAGCAGGGGGACAAAGGAGTCAACAGTAATTATGTGTCTCTGTTGACTGTGAATCTGTCACCTTGATGTTTATTTACGCTGCAGGAAGCATTTGTGGTATATTTTAATGTAACAGCCCACAATTACAGTGTACATATTGATAATGTGTCATTTACACTGTGAGTACCTTTCAAAAGCACCTGATACACAAATAATTGCAGGTTATATACAAGGGACCAGCAGAAAGTGCAGGAAAAACAGGGTGACAATATTCTTATATTCTGAGAAAGCAGTTATGGTATCTTTCAACTAGAACTAGTAAAAAAAATAAAAAAAAAACATTTCGATAAGTATTTAAATATGAGATGATGATCATTACTTGGTATTGTGTTGTTCGGGTTTGAGTTGGTCCACCACTTTTTGTCCACTGACTGAAATATCAGCACAACTGGGTGGATTACCATCAAAGATTGTACAGGCATTCATGTTCCCCACAGGATGATTTGTGATAACTTTGGTAATAATTTACCTTTTTATCCAGCGCCCCCATCAGGTCCAAATTTCTGTTTGTCAAACACTTTGATTTCATGACCAAATACCTGCAAAATGTCATCCCCATCATCCTCAGCTGTGCTGATGTTAGCATGCTAACACTTTAGGATGGAGAACAGGGTAAACATTATACCTGCTAAACATCAGCATGTTAGCATTGTCATTGTAAGCACATTAGCATTCTAAAGTTAGCATTTGGCTCAAAGCACCACTCTGCCTCAGTACAGCCTCATCGAGCAGCCAGCGTGTCTGTAGACTCTTAGCCTTGTTGAATTGACAATAAGTTACCTGTTTATTAGGCACACCTTGCTAAAACGAAAGCTGTCTAATACAACTGCCCCACAGTTAATCCTACATTCCTGAAGGTTATAATGCTCAGATTTGATTAAACTGGAGAAACTGTTTACCTGTTTATGGTCATTCTGGAGGCTGATGTTTGTGGTGCTCTTATTATACTTAAGAGTTTTTTCCAGTACTCAGCCTGCCCTCACTGATATAAATGGGGCTCCTGTCTTGATATACCGTAATAATACACTGTAAATTGAAAACATACAATGTAATTTCTGTGTCTCTCTTAAACACAAAGTTGTTAACTCCCTTGTTACCTAACCTCTTGTTATTGTTTATTTGTGACCCTGGATAAGGAAATTTGCAATCACAGTGAGACTTATATATGTTTAAAAAATAAGTAATAAAAAAAAAGGTTATGGTCAGAGTCAGAAATCAAAGATACTGTATAAGTGAGTTTTTTTATTAGCAGAATAGGCTGTTGATGCTCAGATATTTTGCTGTATTTTAGGCAAACCACCGGAGGGAATCTAGTGTGCAGCAACATTACTGACTCATCCTTTTTATTAGTTCGCGGAATCACAGAAATCTATCAGACAATACATTTCCACATCCTACTCTGATCTCTCTCTCTCTCTCACCTTTTTCTTCACCATTTTTGCAAGCATACGTGCACACTGGTCTATACAAATGTATAGGCAATCATGCACACATAGACAACATCTTCCCTCTGACGTTACACTTATGACAGAGGATAAGAGAGTTAGGCTGTGAGCCGGTCAGTGGAGAAGCATCTTTTCTGACAATCCGCAGAAGTGAAGTTGCTTAGCAACCTTTGGCCTTGATGACAGGAAATGATGTTATGCTTGTAAGACAAAACACAAGCAGACACACAAATACACAGGCAGATAACAGGTGCACACATGCGAGCACATGTGTGGACACGCAGACACACATGTGGATGTTGGATGAGATGAATAATGTGTTGTGATGATAATCTGGACAGGGGTTAAAACAACATATTAATCTTCTCTAATGGTTTCACTGATCTATATCCATTAGGGATGACCTTATATATATATATATATTTATATATATATACAAACACACAGACACACAGACACACAATGCATGGACTAAGCTGAGAATGTGCTTTTATGTACTGCTGTTTATGGAAAAATACATCTGCCGCTCTCCTCAGTGTTCCCTCAACCCGTCTATGAACCCATCTCCTGCCTTCAGCTTGTTTCCTCTGTGATTCACCAGTCACGCCATCCCTCCGACTGGGTACACACACTTACGGCATGCACACACAGACACACAAAACAAACACAATGAAGCTTATTGCTATGTGTTCTGGGAGCGAGAGAGTTAGTGGCATGTGGGGTCGTATTTTGAAACTGAAACATATGAGAGAAGATTTTTTATTGTTAATCTGTTTCCCTTCCGTGTTAAAAGTTGTAGGACTTACAGCGCCACGCAGTGTTCAGTCTGTGTCATTGCACGCGTTTCCTTCTGGGACGTTTTACTTTAATTATTCATGTTTGTAAAGAGATGAGCTGTCAAAGACCCTGAAACTCACCACTGTGTCTGAGAAACTGCTTTCGAGGACATACTCCATCCTCTCTGAAAAATCCAGTTATTTCCAAATATATCTGATCGCCCATGTGCTGCAGTACATCTTTGTTCTTTTATCACTTTTATGTGTGGTTCGTGTCTATAGCCTTGTCCCACACACACACACACACACTTTGGGCTTCTTGTGGCAAATATCATCAGCAGCACATAATTAGCAATGTAAGAAGGTTTACTCATTATGTCAATGTTGCTTTAATTGCATTGAAAACCATTATTCAAATCAGACACATTTAATTAAAAATAAGTACACTGAAAGCAATTTTATAAATACTTATATATTTTAGTTAGAACAATACCTGTGTCATGATAGACTGTTGCCGAGATGGGTTTAATCGTTACTTCATTATCACTCACGGCACTATAACCATTATTATGTGTAACATTGAAATAGCTTATAGCCACTGTTGTTTTAATGGGGGGCAGTTATGAGTGTGACAGTAAAATGTTTACGTTACATTTCAGATTAGTGTCAGACCGCTGGCAATTAGAAGCTGAGCATTTACAGTCTTCTATATTTGCATTAATTCAACTGTGTGTGTGTGCACTTATTCCCCACAGCTGAAAGTGACTGAGTTCAGAACACAGGAAGTATTCAGGATTAGTGTTACACTGCGTTTACATTTCAACAGGTATTATCTTTCAGTATCAATGTGTCTTTTATTACTGGTAACTTCTGGTGTCCAGTTCCATATGGGAAGTTGTAAGTACAAATAAATGTACCACTTTAAGGCCCAATGTTTCACACATTGCATACTGAGCTTCATTTGTGTGATCAGTTCAAACATTGATAAACACAACCGAGACATTTTCATGAGGTCAAAACGTTTTAATTAAAAAAAATGGAACAACTTATTTGTAAGAACACTAGTCCCCCAATTTGTCTAATTTCTGTCACATTTCACTTTCACACCATCACACACATTCACTCGCTCACATGATACAGTTACTGCACCTTTGGAACAAAAACATGCTGACTGATTTGCCATCATTAAGAAACACATCCTAGTTTTATACAATCCAGTGTAGCATGAATGCGTTATGGTCTGCATCAACTTTAAAAGGAACATACTGGTAATTTTGCAAGTTTTAGTCCATTAATTACAATTAACATACTGCTAACCATTTCCAAAGGGTTTCATAATCTTCCGAGCAGCTATTGGATTTAATTTCTGTGAAGTTTGGGAGGAAAATTGCTTAGATTGGTAATTTGTTCGAGAATGAAATGAAAATGAATGAATGAATGAAAGGAATTTCATTGCTTTAATTTAAATTTACATTAACTTAGACAAAAAGAAGAGCTGGCATAAACCAATGGCTGCCTAAAAATGAGATTATCAACACTGAAAATGGTTGGCTGTAACGGAAAGTATACAATTTGAAGTTAATGTGCTAAAACATGCAAATCTGCAAAACTGCTAGTGCAGTCCTTCAAAAAGAGCTTACAACAGCATAGCAATGAAGGTTATCCAGTATTTAAGCCTTGAACAGCACAGAGGGATGTGAGCAAAACAAACTGAGGAAAAATTATGTGAAGCAACAGTTCAACTCTATTTACAAATGAATCAGAGGCAGAGAAACAGCAATTCCTCCTCTACAAAGAAGCAATCACATCCCTGAGTACAGTTTGTTACTCCTATCATTTAGATTCACTGCTGTGTGATCAGTTATCATCAAGTCCTTTCTGGCCGGCTATTGATTGATCACAATAGTGTAGCACAGAATCACTCCTGGGGTTTTATTTTTCTTTTCTATTTGACCCAAACTCTCCACAGAGGTTCAACATTTAACTTAAAAGAAACCTCAGCAGCGCTCAAAACGCTGCAGCCCAGACACAACAAAGTACCGTGTAGGTTTGTAGAGCTGCAGGGATATGAAGTGTTCCATTAACAGCCCTCCATCAGTGTCATGGACAGTCAGAGACTCATTTCATTGTTCTCCTCAAGTGGCACATGGAGCAGCATGCCAGTGTTAGCCGATATTTCTAGATACATCATTGCCTCCTTACTAACAAAGAAGGCTACAGATTTTGGCCAGCAGGCTTATCTTAGCCTCTGTTAGCATGGAGCCTCCTCTTCTGCTTTGTCCGTCTTCTGCTCCTCTTCCTCTGCATCTTTGTCTTTGTTCTTTTTGTGTTTCTTTTTCTTGTGTTTGTGCTTATGCTCCTTGTGTTCTCCTTCTTTTTCCTGACCAGTGTGCTTCTTGTGCTTTTTGTGTTTTTTATGTTTCTTGTGTTTCTTCTTCTTCTTGTCTCCCATGGTGGTTGCCGTGTCGCTCTGGTTGCTCGGGGTGGGGCTGTGGGACTGTTGGCTGGGAGACAGACTAGGGCTGCCGCTTCTTCCTCTCTCCGTCTCCGAGCCCTCACCTTCGCTGTAGTCGGGGACGAAGGCGGCCTCGTCCGTCTCACGACCCAGGTCAGAGCACAAACGTTGTCTCCTTGGCTCTGGGCCACGACTCTCCTCTCGTCCTCCTCCACCTCTGCCTTCTGCTGATCTCTCCTCCTTCCCTGTGACTCCCCGCCCCTCCTCTCTTCCACCTCCTCCTCCTCCTCTCCCCTCCTCTCTGGCTGGAGCTCTCCCTTCTTCTCTTACCCCTCTTCCCTCCTCCCTCGCAATTTTCGTTTTGTTTGGTTTGTCAGAATTTGTCTGTGCCACCCTGCCACCCTTACCCTCTTCCCTTGGTGCTCTCCCTTTCCTGTCGTCCCTCACTACTCCTCTCCTCTCTCCCTTATGGCATCCCGGCCTTCACTCCTGACAGGTTTAAGTGCGTCAGTCTGCCCGTCTCTGCCTCGGCTCCTCTGAGGCGGTGGTGAGGGCTCCTTGGGTGCACTAACTCCATTTTCCTGCCCCTCTTCGTCATCCTCTCTCTCCCACTTGGAGCGAGGGGGGGGCTGAATGAGTGGCTCCTCCCTGACCAGGCTGGGTGGTGGGCTGACACTTGGGCTGCGGTCACGGCTGTCCACAGGGCTACACGGAGGCAGCTCTGGCGGTTTAGAGGACACACTCTTTTGGTCTTTTTCTGAGTCCCGCTTTGTCTCCTGAGTTGACCTATGGTTGAGGAAAAAAGTTTATGGTGACTGTGGAACATGACTGGTTACGTACAATCAATCTTCTTCACACAACAAACAATAAGGCTCGGTATAGTTTGAAATATTTCAGTGCTCGTGCTGATATGATACCTCAGTTTTGCTACTAATACCATAATGATACCTTGCTTTGAGAAATATTAACATATTGCTAAAAAAAATGTTTTCCTTGGGCTGCAATTAACAATTACTTCACTTATCAATTAATCTGACGGGTTTTTTTTCTTGATTAATCATTTTATCTAAAAAATGTCAGAAAATCAGAGAAAAGGTTAAAAATAACCAAAACCCCAGGTGATATCTTTGAATTGCTTGTTTTTTTTTTTCAATCAATAGTCTAAAACCAAAAGATAAGGAAAGATCAACTCTCACAGTCACATTATACAAAGAAAAGCAGCAGATCCACACAACTAAAGAAGGTGGAACTAGGCAAACTTTGGCACTGATCAATTAATCATTTAAAATTATTGAACTGATAATCAAAATAGGTGCCAATTGATTTCATTAATTGTTCAGCTCTCTTTCTCTCATGTAACACAGGAAGCCCTAAGGGCCAAGGCAAAACTCATTCAGAACTACTGCCACAACAGAAATCGAATGTGAAGCCAAGGTGAAAAGCCAGCTGTCGTAGAAGGGGTGAGATGTGATATTTAAAAATGGGGATAACGGTGCACATTTTCAAATAGAGACATTTATAGTGATAAACTCAGTTGTTGACATGAAGAGTGCCAAAAATAGTTGTGTAACAAATGAAAAGACAGCTGAGAGATATTCATACCCTGGCTCATTTCTCACCTTCACACAGCTGGCAAAGCGCGGCATGAACTGGTTGCGAATGTTGGATCGTTGGTTTCGGAAAGTTACAGAAGTGATTGTACATGAGTCTCACCAATACGATGTCGGAAAGATGTGTGAGGATGCAGTTTTGGCAAATATTTAACCAGCTATTCTACCGGTATACTGTCCCCTTAAGCTTTCCTCAGATTATAAAGACACACTTCAAGAATTTGGAAAATGCACTTATGCAGTACATGAAAATATGGTTAGCATTTACAAAAAACTAAATGCTGAACTATTCCTTCTAAAACAGTCTAAACAGTAGCAGCTGCAGAGTTTAAAAACTGTTGCACTATTACAGCTAAACAGCTACAGAAAATAAATCGGACCCAAAGCTACTGTTGGTCCAAGCAACTCTACTTTATATGAACTTTGATTCTGTTATGATCCTGAAGGAAATTTGGTTTGCAGCAGGGGTTTAACAGAAAGATCACAAGAATGCACCAATGACAATGAACAACAAAACAGATCCAAAAACATCAAGGCAATGCACAATATATAATATTAAAAATATATGTCACATGTTAAAATGAAAAATAAAAAATGGTCTATTAGTAACACAGACACAACAGACTCACCTGGAGCTCACAGTGTGGCTTGTCAGAGCCTTTCGGCTGATCCTGGGTTTGCTCTTCACTACAGACCCCTCACCGTCTTTGACTGCTGGAACAAAAGGAGGGAGTAGTAGTGGAAACACAGGTTTAATCAATGCATAATTAGATGGCACAAGACAAAATCAAAGTTAGCATCTCTTCACACATGCATGCACTCATACAGTGATTCCAATTACCTTCTCTCTGAGCAGCAGCTGGTTTCTCTCCTGAGGGGACACTCCTCTCTGTTCTGTCCTTGGACACACTCCTGGGAAATAAGAGAATATAATTACACATATTACAACTGTGTTTACAGACAAAACCATGCTTTCTTTCAACCATGGAAATGGATGGTGGTTCGATAAGCAGGAGAGAAACTCAGGTCACCAACCTGTCAGATTTAGCAGCTCTATCTGACCCTTCACCTCTCTCCTTAGAGGACACGCTTGGTTTCTCCTGATGGTCTGGCGGTCTCCTGGTGATGGCTGATTTCTCGGCGATGGTCATTTTATCCAGACAGACTGACCTCCCTCCTGCACTGCCACCACTAGAGTTCCTTCGTTCTGTCCTCATTGACCTCTCTCCCTCGGCATCTCTCTCCGCTGTAACGGCTACTTTCTGTGAGCCTGACCCCGAGACCCTGTCCCTCTCTCTGTCAGAGCCCAGACTTCTGTCTCTGTCTCTTTCTTTATCTCTGTCTGATCCAGAAGCTCTGTCTCGCTCTCTGTCCGGTCCGGAGCTTCTGTCCTGTTCTCTGTCGGAGCCCTGCAGCCTCTCTCCAGCACTCCCTGGTCTCTCTCTGGAGACTCCCCTCTCAGCAGATGCAGACCGCTCCTTTCTTCCAGATCCTTCAGCTGTACTGCTGGGTCGGTCTTCTTCAGAGATGTTAGCAGCAGCTGATCGGTCCGAGCTGGACGTCGTCTTCTCAGGACCCGATGGTGGTCTGTCTGAGCCTGCTGTTTCAGTGCTGCCTTTTCTACCCAGATCTCTGTTCAACTTGATCCTCCTCTGGGTCAGTGGCTTCACCTGAAATTGGACAAAAACACATACGTTGAGGGCATTAAATCAGAAGCCATACTATTTAAGACAATCAACAGAAAATTATCCGACAGCAATTTTGAGAATTAACTATCAACAAAATACACTAAACATTCTCTGGTTCTAGCTTCTCAAATGTGAAGGTTTTCTGCTTTTAAGTAACTGACATGTAACTTATCTTTGGATTTTGGACTGGATAAACGACACCATTTGACACCTATGTCACCTTAGACCAAGGGAAATTTAAATTTCATTCACTTTATATTATAAATATTATCATAAAATCAATCTCACAGAAACTATTATTTAAATCGATTGGAAAAATAAAATTAAACATTAATGAAAACCAGGGCTGCAACTAACATGTCATGTATCTATAAAATGGCAGAATATGGTGAAAAACACTCAAATCACAATTTCCTAAAGCACAAGCTGACATATTCATACAGAATGTTTTGTGTCCAATTTACAGCCATAAAAGAAGCCATATGAGAACCAAGCACCAGAACATTTCTCCTTAAAAATGACTTGATTTTGGCATCCAGAACCAATGGGAATAAAGAGATGACAATTAGAGATTCATCTGTATGAACTGATAAACACATCTGTAAAATCATTCCCTCCCAGAGAACTACTCGAGCAATAGACCCACCTGCAGGTCCATTAGAGGCCTGATGGATCCTCGCTCTGGGTCTCCCCGGCCCATTTCACGGCTCCCTGTTAGGGGAAGAAGACCAGGTCTGTCTGAAGAGGGTGGGAGTCTGTGGAGCGGGGGCTGGTGAGACATGTGCGAGTGGGAGATGACATCACCACCACCCCCTAACCCATCCATCCTCCTCTGCTTCCCAGGAGGAGGTCCAAGTAAAGAGCGGCCTTCGTCTCCCATCCTCCTCCGACTGTCCCCTGGGGAGGGAGGTCGATGGAGGAGTTGTAATCCGTGTTGATGGGGGATGGGAAGGAGTCCACCGCTCAATGGGAGATCTCTCCTACCCCGAATGTCGTGGCTGGGTCGAGGGCCATCATGAAGAGAGGGGTGAGGTAGAGGCAGGCTCTGGGGCAGTGGAGGAGTCTTAAGCAGGGCAGGCCTCGGTGTAGAGCTTTTACTTTTTTCCTTTTTAGGGGCTGTCGAGTTGAAAGTATCTTCTGGCTTGGCTTTAATGGTCTTTAATGGTTTAGCAACAGAGGACGAGGAGGATGAGGAGTCTCTCTTTTTGATCACCACTCCTTCTCCACCAGTCTTTTTCTTCAACTTTTCACTCTTTACCTTCACAGCCTCTGTCTTCACTTTAGCCTTTACCTTCTGACCTTTCTCTTTCTTGGTCTTATCACACTGAGTCTTTGATGGGACCTTGGTTGAGGGTTTAACAGGTGCTGCAGTGCTTTTAGAAGCTGGAGCTTTAGTGGTTGTAGTGCCAGATGGAGTCTTTGAGGAGATTGGAGGCGTTTTAGCAAGTGAAGGGATTTCATCCATTGGTTCATCTCTGACGGGAGTAGCATCACCTCTGTCCACTGACTGATGTGATGGTTCTGGTTCATCTCCAGTCTTCTTCTTATTTTTCAATTTCTTTGTCTTCTGGACTTTAGTACTCGACTTGGTCCCTGATGAGGAAGAGGATGGAGGATGGTGAGGGGGAGCACCTCTCTCTTCTTTCCCTCTTCTTCCTCTCCCCTGGGGTGAGTAATCTCTGGATAATGGGGACATTCTGTCCCTCTCCCTGTCTCTGCTTCCGCGGCCTCTGTGATGCAGTGAAGGATGTTGGTTGTCATAGTCTTTGTAGTATTTGTTGTACCAGTCCGCGTACTCCTTTTCCCACTGTCGATATCGTTCTCTCTCCCAGCGCTCATGGCCTCCAGGACTTGGTGCCTTCATTTCATATGGTGCAATCTCCCGAGGAGGTGGCTTCCGTCCACCGGGGCTGCGGCTCCTGTAGCCACCCGGGGAGCGAGATCGTGACCTGGACCTATAGGGTCCTGCTCCTTCTGCTCCCTCCCAGCCTCCAGGCCGATAGGAGGGAGGAGACCGCGGTGAACCGGAGCGCCGATACCCGTAAGACCTTGAGCGGGAGCGGGACCTTGAACGTGAGCGCCCGTAACTGCGTCCATTGCGTCTGGAATAAGGGGAGCGGGGATAAGACCGGCCATGGGAGCGTGAACGGGAGCGGGATCGACTGGGGGAATAAGAATAAGACCTAGACCTTGATCTTGATCTCGACCTTGATCTCGATCTAGAGCGAGTGTAAGGAGAGCGGCTGAATGGAGACCGACTGTATGACCGGGACCTAGAAAAAGAAATGGTGGAAAAGAACAGAAAGAAACAAAGAGAGAAAAGAAAGGAGATTATGTAAAAAACGGACCAAATGGCTTGAAGGATTATGCATATGTAATTACTGTAAGAACTAAAACCAATTTTGATATGTCATCTTAATGAAGTTACCTGGAATAAGACGGCCTTCGCCTCTTTGGTGGATTTCTGTACTTCATAAGCTCTTTGTGGAAGTCTTGGGTAAATTCATCCAGTTTGGATGTAACTCTGTGGATACAAAGACAAGAACACTGAAACTTTCAAAAGTACTCCAAGAGTTTTCCTCTTACTGAGTTGATAATCCCAACTGTGGGTGGTGTTAGGAATATTCTATGTGTAAATTCCACATAAGCAATCAGTAGCTGCCATAGCTTTTTGAACAACCAAAAACAAAGAAAAGCCACTCACTTGTCAGGTCGGTGCCGCGGTCTGTAGAAATCGTCCTTAGACAGGGGGGGCTGAGATAGGGAGGGTGCAAGGTGTGCTAGAGGGGGCTGGGTACCAGGGGGAACCCAGGGAGGGTTGAGCCCCGGTGGTCCAGGGGCATAAATAGGCTGGGGCTGGTAACCGATGGCAGGGGGAGCGATGAGGCCGGGGCCAGAGGTGTACGGAGGGGGGTAGGGCTGTGGTGGGGGCGGGTACAGGGATGGAGATGGGGATACTGGAGGAACAGGGGCAGGGGGTGGAGCTGTCTGGAGGTGAGGCGGGGGGTGTTCTCCTCTACTTCTGTAAGACCTGGTACAAAGAGAGGGACACCAAGCATTGTGAGGCCGATATAATAGAATACAAACTTTTAAATCGATCAGATACTCCCATAGACGGTTCTTACCTCTCCCAGTGTCTGCCTCCCCCTCTGTGCGAGTGGTGGGGGCGTGACTGGTGACCTAATAGAGCAGAGAGACAGTCTGTTAGCTGCTGAAAGTCTTTCCTTCAAGCTCACTTAAGCTCCTTAAATGATCTAAATTGAATTGAACCTCTTACCTGATGGATGAGGTGGCCTTGCGGGTGGCGGATGGCCAATAACAGTGACATGGTAGCCCTGTGGAAGAAACCACAGTGACAAACATATAGTTACCTCAAAGAGAATTAGATGCTTGTGGTTCAGAGATATGCGGTTATGTGGTAAGGAAGGGTTCGAGCCTGTAAAGTTTACAATAATAATAATAATAATAATAATAATAATAATAGATATCAAAGAAGTACACCATTATCAGGTGATCAAGTTGGACTCACCTGTGATCCACTTTCTGAGGTACCTGATGAGCCTGGAGTCACAGTAGGTTCTGGATCTGTCTCACTAAAACAAACAAGACACATTATGACTAGTAGAAATGGCTCTTCGCTTTTAAACATCACTTTTTGAGTATGTGGTTTCATGTAGGTGTATATACTTTCTTAGTCTAAACCTACCCAGGTGGGGGTGGTTCACCCTGGCTGGTGGAGTGCATAGGAGAATGATGGTCAACAACAAGTGCAGGGGCTGGTGAAGCATCTTGACCTTCGACAGCAGCAGCATGAGGAGGAGTAGGAGCAGAAGTAGTAGTAGTAGTAGTAGTAGTAGTAGCAGAAGCCGGTGCAGGTGCAGGGGGCTGGACCTGTGCTTGAGGGGCAGTGGTGGGTACGCTTGTAGAGGGAGGGTGAGTGACACTGGGCAGCAGTGGGTCCTGCTGTCTCGAGTGAAGAGGCCTGGCCAACTGAGGGCGCGGTGGTGGCAGGGCTGCATGTTGGAGCTGCTTGCGTGCATGTTTGGTGTATCCTGTTTCATTCTTGAAGTTGTTCACAGCCTACAGGACAATAAACAGATGATAAATTATATAAAAAGACATTATATTTTAATTTTGCTTTGAGTTCAAGTAAAATAAACCAAATAATACATCAAAATGGTTTAAAAGTGGTTACCTGTCGCAGAAATTTGTTGGCAATAAGATTATCAGGTGAAACGTCTGACTGTTTGCATGTGAAGCAGATGTGCTCCTCTGAGTCCAACAAGGCAGTCCTGATACCTGAAAGAAACAGTACTCAATTAGTTGAAAGCAATCTTTCATTTGACCAACAAATAAACAATAACTTTAACTTTACATTTCTAATGAAAAGATGAACTTCCCCTCAATCTGTCTAGTCTACATATTTCTAAGTACATCATGTCCAATTCATTGTTAAAACAATAACTTTTCTTTTGAAGCTCAAGATGCTTCAAAGGCGCATTGTCAAAATTATAACTTATGACAATCAAATGGCTTGAAATCATACCAATACACTGTGAAACAAAAGGACAAGAGAATTTTTAGCCCATCAAAAATGAGTCTGAACAAATGTAGCATTGCCTGGGACCTTTGCACATTGAAATTTTTATTACTAAGTAACTAAACTCAAGTAACAACTCACAATCATCGCAGTAACTGTTTCCACAGCAGGGTATAACTACAGCGTCTGTCATCAGGTCATTGCAGATTGGACACAGGAGTTCGTCAGGGATTGGGTCTGAATCGTCCTCAGATGATGACTGGTCATGTGGAACAAACGGAGGGCGCTCCTTCTTTCCTTGTGCATACGCTTCCCTGTATTAACATATTTAGTTTTTTAATTCTGAGGGCTTTGTTACAAGCAAAAAGAAAGCAACTGCAATAACCTTTTCTGTTTATAATGACTTACTGAAGAGGACATGGACATAAAATGGGTTATGACAAATTAAAATATGATCCTACTTAATTAACTATATAAGTATACTAAATAGTGTGTATTTGTGGGCATCCTTGATTGACACGTACGCATCTATTGCAGGTATTGCATATTCTCCGGTGCTGGTTAACATGGCTCCTTTGGTGCCTGGCTCTGCTTTCACCATGAAACTCTGAGGAATGCCCTTGCTAATCCTTACTGGCTTAGGACCCTCCACACTCTTATCCTGGACCTAAAGCAAAACAAAATGACAGACATAATGATCATCACGATTCGAAAACCTAATGTCAGTACTTTCGTAGGGATTACACTCCAATGTAGGGAAAAATTAACTTGGTAGACGATTAAAATTAAAATGGCACATGATAATTACCATCAGCATGGGGCATTGTCGAATGTAGTGACCAGCCTTTCCACAACGAAAGCAGGTATAGTGAGCAGGTGGAGGTCCAACTGCCTTCTTGGAGTAACTACAGAGACAAGTAGAGTTTATGTTTTAAAACTATCTACAGCTAGTGAATGTTGTTCAGTACTGATTCGCGATTTAAACCATTGAACAAAAAAATCTGAATTAAATCAAGCACAAGAGGAAAGTGTGTGCACGTGTGTGTACTAACTGTATTGGGTCATATTCATGGTTGGACTGAGACATCATGGCTTTAATCTTGTCCTCTTCTGATGCATTTGCGTCCACCAGGTTAGCAGTCTACAACACGTAACAAAGAGAGGAGCAAAAATAGAAAAGTAAGACATGAGCTCAAGAAGAAAACTCAAGGGGAAAAAAAGGACATTTGTATTCAACTTAGGAAATATATTCTTCAAGTACAACCTGCATGTACAGAAACATTACCTTGGCGAGTTGGGCGAGTGACATAGAAGGAGAAGAATCAGTCTGCAGGAGAATCAGAGTACAGATATAAAAGGTGTTAACACAATATCTAATTGACATACATCGGAAGAGCCCAGATAGTTCCCCACCAAATCTGTGTCCAGTCCCCTACAGTCTCCATCTAAATCTTTGCACTAAAATCAAGGCCTCCGTCGAGCACTCAAAGCGCATGAAATAATGCAAGTACGACAGTGAGCATTTACATCTAGACATGATTACTACGCTCCTGCACAAACTTCATCCCTCTAATGAGTTGTGACATGATCTGGAAAAAGTTAATGCCGTCAAAGGCTCATCTACAGCTGTGTCTATTAACAGCTGCTTACATGGAAAAAATCTTAACTGCTGGAGGAATAAATTTAGAAATTACCCAAATATAGGAAAGTAATCAACAAAATAGGAATAAATTAAGTAATTTTTAAACAAAGTTTTATCTCCATTAAGTAACCCTACTTTTTAAAACCTGTATTCATGCCGTAAGTAACGTCTTTTCCCATGGCAGGCGATATAAAAGGATTAAGATTTACTGTTACAAACTCGTTCTAAAAATTCGAAATAAAAACACATTTATGACTGAATGGAAATCCTTAAGAGCTTCACACCACTTAACTGCATAAAAATTATGTTGCATTAACATTTAACAAGTAAAGCAAAGTCTTACTGTGACTACTCTTCCATATATACACAAGTCTAGACCTGCTGATATTCTGAGCCTATAACCTCCTACAATGGTAATGTACAAGAGCATCAAAGCTTTCTTGCTATTTGGGCTTCGTCAGCAAGTCAAAATGTTCGCTACTGGCACATCCCTCTATAGAGATCCTACAGCTTCTCCCGCTATGAAGGGAGAGGGCGATTTTCTCAAAGGAATACTTGACATTTAATTTTAGCATGCAGTTTCCTTTTGCCATTTTTGCACTGTCTTGTCGAAAGAGGTTGTCATGACTGTTTGAAACTCATCAAATCAGTTTAAGACTGCTTTCTGTAAACTAATGAGCTAGCAAAGAGTGATGCTAAGCAGTTTCAATAAAAAATATGCAAACACATCAAAGTGTCAAATATATAAAGCTGATACTGCACAAATGTAGAGATATTACTTTAAAATATGCCAGTTGAAAAAAAAAGAACTAACAAGAGCTGTCAAGTATTCCTTCAAATTGTTCCCTGAAACAGCCAATACACCACTACAGAGTGAAGGGTGAAAGAAAGGGATGTCTCTAATGCAGGTCAGGAGACAATGAACCACGAGAATCACGTGTCACGCACGCACAAAGAAGAAAAAGGTCATATTTTACAACAAAGAGGCTGCTCTGCCTACTTCTGGTGAAAAATATCTTAAAAGTAAATAAACAAGCGGGCAGGGCGGGTTGTCCATCATGATATGCAGGGCTCTGAGGAAAGACTGGGTATTGCAGAATGCTGTGGAGGGAACACACAGGGATCTGGTGCAAGCGGTTCTGACACTGAACCACTGAACAACTTTATTGACAGGTTCTGCAGCTTACAGCTTACAGGACACACTACACCAGTATACTTCTCACTGCAGCAACCATGGAAGGCCTCAAAAGATTGACAAGATGTTAACTTTACTGATGTGTCATTGTACTTTGTGATCATGTCACAGCATTATGTCAGTGACCAAGTCACAGCATCTCACTTATTAAAACTAGCTTCTTACTGATGCCCCAAAGCAAAGTTGTAACAATACACTTTGAACTAGTACCTGCTTTTTATCAAAACAGACACTTAAGAATCTGAATTAATTCAAAGCATTTAACTCAGTAGGATGAAATCTGTGAGCCTTTAAGGTTTAAGGGTTATGCGCAGTCCATACGTAAAGCAGAATAGAACATCTTCAGGGTGAAATTGTACAAGACAAAACAAATGACATTGGTAAATGTTATTGCACAACAGATTTGAGTATATTAAAGTTTAGCAGGGTAAGCTTTCAAAATAAAAATCACTGGCGAGTCTCTTCCACCCACACAAACTTAGTCTTGTAATTGTAATCAAAGTTAATTACAATCAATCCCAGCCACACTTTACTTCACTGGGTTCTTAAACCACATAATAAAAATATTTTCACAGAAAATAAAATGACAATGAATTATCAATACAAAAATACCATGTTTTCCTTTTACAAACCCCTTTAGAATACATTTGCCTGGCCTGAAGCAGGCTACAAAACCATTTCATTATGAAATACAGTCATTAACAGTTTAAATGATTTCTCAATTATAAAGTGGCAACAGTTCAACAATTGGTCAGTTCAGAGCATTCAAAAACAATGGTGGCTAGTCTGTTGTTTCTCTTATCAACCTCATCTCATTCAGCCACAATTTAAAACTTTAATCTGCTAGTTTCAAAACAGAAACAGAAAACCAGGTTTGTTATAGAGAGAAACAACAAACTACTTTAACTGTGGTGACTCCAGGAAACCCTCCCCAAAAAAGACATCATATAACATATAGAGGTTGAGATCTCAACACAAATGTAGCCAACACACGGTGAACAGAAGATACACAGAGCTTGATCATTGTTGACAGAATGTTTTCAAGAAAGGTGACTAAAGCCAGAAAGAGGGGGAGAGAGTGATAGGTGAGAGGAGGAAGAGAGAGTGTTGTTTTTGGGTTTGTTTTACATACGGGTCTAGACGATCCCACCACAGCTGTGTCAGAACGATCTCTGCAGAAACAAACACGGGGTGGAAAGAAACAATCAGTTAACATAACTTGGCAGTCAACTGTCCTCACCAAGGACAGGATCAAGTTTTCAACTATAGCTGTCAACTAGACCTTTGATCTACATATCAAAGAAAACTATAGGAATTGTAATGTAAACTAATAATTCAAAACTGTAAATGATTAGTAACTGTACTGCTCAATAATGATTTCAGTGATAACATTATACATACACAATGAACGTCCTGCCAGCAGGTTTTACTCCACCAATTGGAGTTCGGCGGACAATCACGGACGAGTGTTTCGGGATGTGGGCTTCATCATCTGTGTATTCTACAAAACACAAGATTAAAATCAACAGAGGTGAAACAAATACATAACACAATGACACCTAAACAATATTGCCAACATCCATTCAGTAAAATACATGGCATCTATGGACCTTAGGTTCTTCAACTCCAAACCAGGAGTTGTGGGTGGGTTAATGACAACTCACATTTTCAAGTAAAGCTGTGAAAACACAGCAGTACAGATAAGATCATTTGAACTGGATGATAAACCCCCCAACCTCTGACATTCAGAATTATATAAGTAGAGATGTTACTAATGATTATTTTCATTATTAATTAAACTGCTCATTATTTTTTCAGTTAATCGATTGTATATATAAGAGATGTATGACAGAGATAAACAGGAAAAATATTTGCACAGCTAGAATCAGAATAAGTGGCAATATTTCACTATTTATGCTTGAAAAAAGACTGAAATGATAATCAAATGTAATAGTTGCTCATTCTTGTTATGTCAATCGACTAATCTCCTAACCCCATCTAAAAAACAAATAATGTAGAAAACAATTCATAGATCATTAATAGTTACAATAGTCCTTAATTGCAGCCCCTTGGATGTGACCACAATAAATATGAAATGTATATGTATGTATGTATGTATGTATGTATGTATGTATGTATGTGTATATATATATATATATATATATATATATATATATATATATATATATATATGTGTGTTCTAACCCATTTTCCAGACTCAGATATGGTGATCAAATCTAAAGGAGGCGAAATGTAGACGAAAAAGTCTGTCTATCCTTTATTGATATCCTCAAAAATAATGGATGACATGTGTGTCACACATTTTGTAATGTGTCAGATGGTAACATACCTTCTCGAGTCTGCGCGTTGGTAATCTGCAGGTCGCAGTCTGTGGCCTTGAGGCGCTCACGGGCCATGATCTGCCTTTTAAGCTCGTTGAGAGTGATATGCAGCCCATCGAAAGTGACTGTGTTGTAGTCCAGTTTGGAAGAAAACTTATAGTGAACACACGACATTTTTACAGGTCTAAGCAGTTTAGTCAATCAAGCACAAGGAAAAAACAAAAAACACAGGCCTGGTATGGTAACAAAATAAAACAGCGTCAACACTGAACACAGGAGGCTAAATCTGGTGACTTTAATAGGTAAACCTTGTTTATATGCGCTGAAACACTGTGGACAAAGAAAGGGCTAAAATGGGGAAGGGTTCAGCTCGCAGATGGCGACAGAGTCCTTGTTATTGCCAAAGAAAAATAATCGAGGTGTGAGGCCAGAGCGCCATTGAGCAGCGCAGTTTGCCTCGTAAGTTCTTTAAAGTCCGATAAAACACAACAGGATGCCACGAAATCCAAGGGAGTCCATGAAGCACAGTGTAAATCTTTTCTTACATGGATGTAAAAGAGGGCAAGTCCGTTGTGAATTGTCCTTAGTGGAAAGCCCGGGCCGCCGCGCTGCAAGCCGCTAGTGAAGCTAACAGCGGGCCTGGGATTCCCTCAACATCAGTCCTTGTGGTAATATTTGGCCTTTCTGAAAGAGTCCTTATTTTTCCAAGTCACAACAAACACTACCGAACCACCACAAAGTCCACAAAACTGTGTGAAAGCTTCCGCAACGAGTTCACAAGATATACCGAAGTTAGACCTCAAAAATAATAGTTTTGTAAACGTAATCTACCGTATAAATGTCAGACTGGCGAGTTAGCTAATGCCAAGGCTAACATGCTACACCTCGAGATTAGCTAACGCTCCCTCTCCGTTAACAAGAGCCAACGGCCACTGCTCAACATTGCTACGCTAACAATGCTAGCCAAGTTAGCTGTCGAATAATCTAACAAAATCCACAAGTTACGCAGTCAAAACGCAAAGGTTCCTCTTCGGTCGAGGTCCTTTTCCACTGTGAAAGTGTAAAGTTGTGTGTCCGGATTATTCTTCAAGTTAAATCCATAAAATCCTTCTCGGTGATCCAAGCTGCTCGTCCCCTCGCTGTTTCATCAAAATGGCGCAGGACGGAACCGGATGTATCCAGGGTTCTTCCAAAGAGTAAACATGAAAACAAGAAGCCTGTCTTCGCTCTTCTTCAAAATGGAAGCCCTACTTCCATCAGAACAAGAACAACACTTGGTGTGTCCCCCCCAGCTTCCCACTTTATATTATCATTTCAGATTTTCTACACTTTTTGAGCACTATAAACACTATAAAATATACAAATATTGTAAGAATCCCAAAACCATGAATATATGTAAGCAAGTGTAAATTTACATTATACATTTTTGCAACAAAGTATTATAAACATTTAGGCAATTAAAAATCTCCATGGTAAGTAAAACTGCTGCACATTTACATGGACATGAAATCTAATAACTATGTGCAAACATGAGATGTTGCTTGTAAAAAATTAAATTAAATAAAACTCTGAAAACAAATTATCACCCCACTCTCAATCACAATCATTTGAAATTTAGGCAGTAATGTTGCTGGCAGAACACCTGACCTCAACCCTAGATTGTTTGAGCTCCAGACCATTGCAACTTCTAGAAAGCCCCCTGTGCTAACCTTGGTGTTGGTGTTAGCAGGGCAAGGCTTTCGTGAACTATCTTGTTTTCCTGGTGTTCTTTGGCTCTTCGATTGCGTTGTCAAGGAGCCCTGTTGTACCTTCAGGGTCGTCATCTGTGATAAAAGGCGAATAAAACGGAAAATGTAATAGTTATTTGGCATAAAACACTGTTTTCACATTCACCTCTCGTGAATATAACTCATATTTCCCAAATGAAGGAGACTCCACACTGCACATGTATCGACAATAACAAGTTGCTTTAACTATAAGGCCAACGGTAGCGTGGCCGAGCGGTCTAAGGCGCTGGATTAAGGCTCCAGTCTCTTCGGAGGCGTGGGTTCGAATCCCACCGCTGCCAGGATTTTGTCAAGAATCATGCTATAACAATATCGTAAACCATATTACGTGCTGAATATATGATTGAAACTGTAACTACAACTGTAAAATTATCGTGCTCTCAGTAGACGTTGAAAATTGTAGAAAACTTTGTATGATCAATATAGAAAATCTGACCATTTCCATCATTTCATTTATTTCTTATGTCAAATCCCTTCAACTCTCCATATAAACCAATGGAATTTAATGGTCTTTTTCTAAAGGTCTGCGGTAGCGTGGCCGAGCGGTCTAAGGCGCTGGATTAAGGCTCCAGTCTCTTCGGAGGCGTGGGTTCGAATCCCACCGCTGCCAGGGTTTTATCATGTAAATTCCCATAATACAAACACTACCATGCTGCTAAATACATTGACATGAGTGAAAGTGGGTCGGGGTAGGTTTGGGCTTGTACCATGCTGTTGACAAAAGCCATTGTGGAACAGGGTTTAAATGGGCGTATTGAAAAAGTATAATGCAACTACGGTATATGATGGGAATTACAGGTCATATGTATCATATCTTGGGTGTTAAAAGGGACAAAGGATGATCTGCAGTTCACCTCAGGTCTTAGCAGCATTTTAGTGTTTTCAGATCATTGGTTTTACGGCCTGACCAACTTTACTGTATTTGCGATACAAAACAATACAATATCAACCCCATTTCCAGATGCAGCAGGCAGCTGCTTTGTTAAAAAAAAAAAGCTGTGATAACTCTACTGTACACTACCTGCCCATAACCAAATGAAATAATCATGGTGAAGCATTTAGCTAAAGATCCAAATATTTCCCTCACATATTGGTGGAGACCAAGATTTATGGATTTAGGAGATGAGTGAGAGATGATTGTGCTGCCTCCAAATTGCAAAAGATTCTTAGTATCAAGTAGTTTTGAACATTAGGTTTTTCATTTCTATGAGCCCAATTTTTTCATCAGCTTTTTGCTATTTTGACAGAAATTGGCCTGCATAATGACAATATGCTGATTTAGTATGTGTCAAGTGCACGTTACTATTTAATAAATATTTATTCACTTATTGACTCAATGAATAAATCAATCAACTGATGCATTTTAATGCTTAACATAGCCAACCTTCAATCCGAATCTATATGGAAATCATACTGTATTTCTGATGAATATAATTTCCAGGAACTTCATTATAAGGTAGCGTGGCCGAGCGGTCTAAGGCGCTGGATTAAGGCTCCAGTCTCTTCGGGGGCGTGGGTTCGAATCCCACCGCTGCCAGGGTTTTATCAAGTAAATCTCAGAAACTATAACAATCACTAAAGTCAACTCACTTGAAATTACATGTGTGATTAATATAGTTCATACTTAGGTTGTGAGTGGAGATGGGTTGTCTTTGAAACTACAATGATGGGTTTGTTGTGTCATATATTCAAAGAACATAAAATACATTCTTAGTGTCTATTAAATTTGTTGTAAAGGTTTTCCACACTTTCCATTATTTCTATAATTTTGGCTTCCATGTTAACAATAGGTGCCAATTTAGCACATACCAACTGTACATTCAAGAATATTCATTCACTTATTGAGTCAATGAATAAATCAATCAACTGATGCAGCCACAATGCAAAGCATTACTAACTATCATCCTAAATTTATATATACATTATACAGTGTGTCCCTTTAATGTCAGTCTCCCACATAAAAACTTTAGATGTTTTATACAGGTAGCGTGGCCGAGCGGTCTAAGGCGCTGGATTAAGGCTCCAGTCTCTTCGGAGGCGTGGGTTCGAATCCCACCGCTGCCAGAGTTTTCTCATGTATATCTCTGAACACAAGCAGAACACACAGACTTCCAAAAGAAGAGAAAACAGAGAGAACCCATTCCACCCAATGCTAACTGAAGTGAAGTGGACTGAACCCCTTCACCATCTTCTAATGATCCATCATGATAATGCTCTATGCCACAAGGCAAAATTGTTAGTTTTCATGAACTTGACGATGAGTTCATGGATGAGATGTACTTCAGTGTCCTCACCTGATCTGAATCCAATAGCACAACTGCCTTTAATGTTTGCCTGAATCATGCCGCCGCCATGGTAACCCATCAAGTTTCCTAGTCCGCCTGCTGTTCCGCTGCCATTGTCTCTAACACAGCTAACTCATGCATGTTCACACACGAGGGCCTTAATGTTTTTGCAGTACAGGGGCATCCATTAATTTTGATAAATTGTTTGTGCCTGTTTATATATTTGCACTATGCTTGGACATTTGCTTCTGTGCCCACTTATGCAAGGACAGATATTTGAATATTCTCTCTCACTTTCTCATGTACACACGGACACCTGAGACATGCCCTGTACGACACAAAAGAAGCAATGCTACACCACTCTTGTCTCTCTCTGAAGCACATTTTGAGCGATTCTGTTCATTTATGAGCTTTATTTGATGTAAACAGAGACTCAGCGGTACAACCATATGGGCAGAATCCTTTTGGTACACTTATGCATGCTCACATGCTTACACAAACACACACAGTGACACACATAAACACACACAGCGAGAGACAGATAGCGTTTTAATGCATTTAATGGGTTTCGATTTTGTGCTTAGGTCCACAAAAAGGAGGACAGGAACAGGACATAGTTATGTCAATCCCACATGTATGTGTGTTGGTGTATGTGTGTGTGTTCGTTTTTTTTTATGTAATAGTTTCTTATTTTAACGGATGCTGCTCCTTTCTGTCTCTCTCTGCATGATTGTGTGTCTTACACACACATTCCTAAAACTATACACACTCAGTCACCCACACTACAGATATACAGTAGACACAGCTAATGCAATAGCATAGCAAAGTGACATACGAAGAGCAAGAAAGTAGTAGATCTCAAAATTGTGTTCTTCTTTACTCCATCTCTGTTTCTCAGACCTTGTCAACAGTAGATGAAAGAGACTGTTTGCTTCAGTCTAGAGCTTGAATGATAGTTGACTAACAGAAATAATCAGCAACTACTTTGATCATTTAAAAATCGTTTTTGTCATTTGATCCGATTCCAGCATCTCAAACATAAGGATTTACTGAATTTCATTGTTTTATAATGTTATGAATTGAAAAAACAAACAAGTTAGAGACGTGACATTGGGCTCTGGGAAATTGGAATTGGGATTTTTCACAGTTTTTTGACATCTCATCGACTAAACATCGACTACAAATAAACAACAGATTAGTTGATGCTCCTCTACGCCAATATCCAAAGTCTTTCCTCTTTCTTTTACCCTGGAAGTGAGAGGATTTCCTCTTATTTAATGTTCTCCTCTCACTCAAGTTCCTCTTGTGTTTTATCACTGAACATCTCCGCTCACACAGGCGTGGTCCTTCTGTTGGCAGCACAGTTTCCAGGCAGAATGTCTGTGTTGTTGTGAGCGACTGCAGTAGTTAAATCATCCACGGCCACGTCAAGCTTACCGTCTTTGAGCGGCGAGGTTAAGGTGTAAAGCATGAACTCTGAGCCCACTGTCAGTGGCGCTGCCATGCCGGTGACTTTGGAGTCAGTGGAGAGGGACGGCTCTCGCTCTTGCACCAAGGACGCTCGAAAAGAGTGTGAGGTCGAGTCCCCCGCGCTGTGGTTGCTCCTGTAACTGTATCGGCGGCTGCGGTTCTGGTAGTATCGGTTGCGGTAGTAAGATGAGCCACGGGAGATGGGTGGCTTGATGAGGGAAGGCCGACCTTTCGTGCGCAGCTGCCTGTGCTTCTCTATGAACACATGCACTGCCAGGACGCCCACCATCTCAGCCAGCACGAAGGACAAAGCCCCAAAATAGAAAGACCAGCCGTAGGAGTAGCTCTTCTTGTTGTCGCTCTGGCTGGGGTCGCCTGAGTTGGCTGATATGTACACAATGATGCCAATGATGTTACTGAGACCTGGGAGAGTTTAGAGGGAAGGACATGATCCATCAATCAAACTTTATTTGTATAGCTGCTTTAAAGGTAAGTACAATTCAAAGTGCTTCACAGATTAGTCTAAAGGGGTAAAGGGTCAACTCTTCAGGCTGCTCCCGGATCTTTTTGCAGGCTCTTCACCAGCTCGCAGCATAAAAACTAAAATATGGCCCACTGAACATTTCAGTCCTGCATTTTAGAAAAACTAAAAGACTTGTGCCACAGGCTCATCCATCATCCTAATTCATAGAGGCTGGTGCAAAACAACAAAGTGTTTTATAAACAAGTAAAAGATTTTAAAATCCTCCTACCTACATGACCACAGAGGTCGCTTGACCCTACCCACAGATATGAGCCATACGAGCGGATCGGAGCGGACCTTTGTTGTCATGGTAACAATGGAAACAATGCAATAGTCACGGTTAACGGAATCAATGAAAATTATCAGTTTGAAATGGGAAACAAGCAACAGTCTCCTGTGTGAAAGTCCTGCGCTTCGTCAACCCACCCACACACACCTACCTCCTCCACCTAACGTGGACTTTGTAGCTCTATGTGCTGTACTACTCCGCCTGACTTCACCAAACAATAAAAACATTACTATGGCTCGTAATAACCTGCTTGTTTTTTTGTTTTGTTTTTTAACATGGGGATTGTTAACATGTGATGAACATATGTGCTTTTTTTCCTGACCTGCAGAGACAAAGAGTATACCCGCGCTGAGAATGACATTGTAGCGTGACTTGTAGAACTCACTGGCAGCTACACACACACCTCCGAGAAATAATAACCCCACACTGAGGATGGGGAAGAGGCTGGAGGCCCGAACTGCTCCTGAGGAAGAGGACAGAGGAGAATGAAATGGGGAATATTCAACATTTGCGTGGTGACTGTAAATTCTGGATTCTGATTGGCTGGGAGGTGTGGATTAACTTTTAGAGACTGGACACCTATGATGTAGGTCATTATAAACGAACGCACCAGTGTTACAATGTAGGTGAAGACGGCAACAATGAAATTCTAAATGTGTATGACATTTGTTTAAATCTGGAAGTCCGAATGAACTAAGAATAGGAAGAGGAGCGAGGACTTAAAACAGACGACCTGAACAAAGTTAGCCAGGGTGAATTCCACTGATCCACTGAGTCAACTGTAACAATCACGGTACATACAACGTATCCCATACAGATCTCACAGTTATACGTTCCTGTGTTACCCACGCAGTAAATATTCTGCAGCATCCTGCTCGTAGTCTCCATCTTCAGCAAAGTGATCAATGTCTTTGCAAACACCCCGAAACGTCCCTGCAGAAAGACAAAGAGAGGAATACATCACATTACATCCATTTAAAAACTCCTTTGGCTCTGCGTTACTCTTCATAGTATGTACTCTGACCCAGTGCACTTTGCATACTCTAACAGTGACTTGCTGACAGTAAATGTTAAATATGCTTACCATCTGATGGGTTTTGTATGGATTTTTTTTTCCTGCTCTTGAAACAATTCGGCTCCAGGCCTTAACTAGCGAATGCTTTATATATTTTGCTTTGGATATTATGCATATGAAAGTCTCTGCCTGAGCCCAGAGAAGTCAGAGGATCGAGAATAATATTTCTCTGAACTGTGACATCTTCTAATGAGTTGCCACAGGAAGAGCATCCTTTAACATCATGTGTGCACATAACAGAAGCAATGGCATATTCTAATTATACTCACAGTTGATTTCAGCCAGTGGCTCCCAGCTTTGTTTGGCTTGTGACCCTTTAACATGAACCAGTGCCTGCTTGTGACCTTTTACCACACTGATTTGACTGATTTTCCTCCTCACATCGTTTAAGCCATGAAGTTTTTGTGTTGCTTATTATAAGTGTTATTGCTAAGAAATAATTTAGGTCAGTCTATTGCTTTATATTTATATATATTTAAATATACGCTGCTCAGGTCCTGACAGTTCACTATAGGAAACATCTCCTGGCACTTTATGTTGATGAATCCAAACCATCACCAACACTTAATAGTCCCACCAACCATCAAGCTGCCAAACACACAGACTGTCACCATAATCACCTGTAACGCCTCTGATATATTTTGATGTTGATTCTCATCCTGTGAGGATTCAGAAATCAGCTGGACTGTTTGTCTCCTGCTCTCACTATCCTTTGGCCATGTAATGCCTTTCAACATTTGCACACACAGGGATATATTGATGAATATGTCCCTATGTGCTGCACTGATTGAACAGTATTGATGATGTGACTCAGTCACCATGGTTACCAAAACCAAACTCATTCAGTGGCTACAACTCGGCCGCGGTGAACAGGTCAGAGAGCAAAGCCCACAATGGAGAGATGAGGATGAGATGAGGTCACATGTGAAACTAGGACCTCTCTCCTTACTCTCAGCAAGAATAGAAATTTTCTGAGCATTTGCAGCTTAGTATCATTAGTCTTTAATCAAACTCTTACTTCGGAGGACAATTTTGTTGTTGCTTGACATGCAAGTAACCGAGCTGTACAGTGACTTCATTCTGGAAGATACTAACAGTATCTCATTGTAAATGTCTGTCTGTAGTGCTGAACCTCTTCTATTTTTATGTTTTATCTACGTCTCTATCTTTGTTTCCTGTCATGTCACTATTTATTGTTTTGTTATTTTGCATTGATAAAAAAAAAAAAGAATTAGGATTAATATAATTTATAGAAGACAACTAGAATTAACTAGAATTAAATCATACAAGTTTCTAATAAAGACAGTGTATGAAAAGTACAAAACCAACTTTCAGCTTTCCATCTTTGTGTCTGTCTGCTTGCAGGTGGCGTTGTGTGATGCAGACTGATAGACACATACACACAAACACACAGGACTGTTGAGGCATTGATGTCCTCTGCATGCTTTGTTACCTCTCCATTAAACCATTTTGGAGTTAAGAGATAGTGGAGCAGCAGGGGAGGGAGGGGCTGAGAGGAGCACAGGGATGGAAGTGAGGCATAAATAAAAGAGCTGGACATCTCAGAAAATTAACAAAGCAAAGCAAACAGGGGGTATGAGGTAAGACAAAGAGAGGTGCTATATTAAAAAGCAATGAATAATTGATCATTTCATTTCATTATATCACATATCCAGGAATTAAACTCCTCCCTCGCTCTCTGAGATGCACCCTCTTGAATCTTGCCATTAATCAAAAATGAATGGGATGTGCTGCAGGAGACGTTCAGTGCTTAACAAATCAGTTTTCCCCCATAGAGATAATGTTTGGTTTTGGTTAGTGGAGTATGAGATCAGCTCTCAGTCGCATTTCTATAACTTATCACCTCAGTGGTTTTATGTTGTTTCTTTTTTATTTTGTTTCAATTCTCTATGTTTGACAAACATTTATAGTGCCATATTTTTTTGGGCACTTGTGAAGCACTTTGTTACTCTGCTTTTGAAAGATATTATTTGAATAAATTTGACTTTCTTATTTACTAGCTAAACAGTTACAAGTTTCTTTTAAACTTTGTTTTATTTGTAAAACACTTTGTCAACACTATTGCTATCACGTGGGTGCTCTCAATGGTGGAATGTAACTAAGCACTATTTCCATGTCATTACTTTATACATGGTGTTCCACAGCATTACATTATACATAGAAAGATATCGTGTCTACTCCGCTGCAATTCAGGGGAACATTGCACCTTTTACCCCACTTCAGTTATTTATCATTAGTAGTTATTTTACACAATTAATTAAACAACGGGAAAGTAAATACAATTGTTAAGAAAAAAAAAGCACCAACTGCTAAATGCTATGTAAAAGTTAAATAAGAATAATGCACTGACAAAATCTATAATAATACAACACTGGCAGCGGACATTTACCTGCTTTACTTTTGATACTTTTAGAACATTTTGCAATAATAGCTGATACTCGTTGTACTTAGTAAATTTTCTTGGGGTGCTTAAGTTTCCTAGAGTATTTAATAATGTAGTATTGCTTCTTTTACTTAACTACAATTGACCAATATTTTTATTTAGTCCGTGCTGCAAGATCATCATAGAAATACAGACTACTGTAAAATAACAATTATGATAAGGGCTTTTGCACAATGCTGAGACCATGCAGGAGTGGTGTGTTTCCTACCCTCCGTGCAGCAGGTCCTCCACAGACCGGAGTGGGTCAGGACTTCCTCGTTCTTGCGGACGGTCTCGTTGTCGTTCAGGTTCTTGGAGCGGCACATCCCGCGGGAGTACAGCCAGTAGTCCGTGCCCACGGCGATGGTCATGAGGCTGAAGGCGCAGAAAGCCCCCGCCGTGGTCAGCAGCATCATCACACCCCGGTTACACAGCCTCATGTCGGCCCAGCCTCCTCTGCCCGCTCCTCCCGGAGACCTCCAGTGGACAGACCGGCGGGGTTCAGAAACTGCTGAAAACTTTTCCCCGGTGTCTTCTCTCTGTGTGGATCCAGTCGGCTGAAAGTGACGGAAACTCCGATTTTGTGCGCATCTTCTGCAACCTGCGCTAAACTCGCATAGGTGAAAAACTTTGCAGGTTTAAGGGAAAGGTCATTTTTCACTAAGCTGCCTTCATAACTCTACAGAGCTGGGACGTTTCCATGTCAGGGCCGCAGACCCAGGACCCCGGGATGTGGATGTGTTGTCAAAAATCACAAAGTAAAAAATTAGAGAGGAACCCAGGCCCGAGGAGCGAAAAGTGGAAAAGCAAACATCCTGGATAAAACAATCCAGAAATCAGCAGCAGCATCAGCAGCAGCGGCGGCGGCAGCAAAGCTCATCTGGACACGATCTACTTTATCGTACATCAACTCTGCATGACAGTAAACTGCAGGATAATCCCGCCCTCCGGTAGCAGTGTGTTCCTGAAGCCGGCAGCCTACATCTGAATCAGAGCGCAGTGTTGACCAACAGTTCAGCATCTGCACAGTGGTTATAATGTTCCCCCGAAGAGACCACAAAAACAAACCCTGTACATTATGTAACCTCATACAATCCAGTGGTGAAAGAAGTATTCAAAACGTTTATGTATGTAAAATAAGTTCAATTATATTAAAGAAAACACTGTATAGCAAATAATTTAGCCTGTAAATCAGCGACAGTACAGACTATAAGTGATTAGGTTCAATACTGACCCAGTGTGGGCCTCCATCATGCCAGAGCAACTTTACCCAAAAACCATGTGCCCAGTTTTTGTGTCATTTTCAGTTGACTGTGGGAACCCACTTGGTAAAGTTAAAGTCCCCCTCCACTCAAACACGTGTTTTGCTTATTGTTGCTTCACTTGGCTGTTTGCGTTTCTCTGACCAGACTGATGTGCACAGTTTGACACTAGAAGTCTGTTTTCACGCTCAAGAGGGAAAGTTTCAATCTGAGTTGAACACTGTTTGTAGAGTGGGATTTTGTGACATCACAACTAGTTCAGAGGCCAATCATTATCCAGTATGCAACTTACACAAGTGTGATGTGGAAACTTGAAGCCTCCAGCCCACACACACACACTGACAAAATACATTTGAATGAAGTAGGAAACAGATTCTGTCAAACGTCTGAAATGAAATTTGCTGGATTTTCCAGTGAAGGCGAAGAAACTCTTTTGGGGAATAAAAATATCAGACACAAATTATTATTCCAAGCAAAAATATTTTTACATGTCATGAAACATGTCAGGAGCAAATCTTTTACCCATTATTACATCTGTGTTATACTGACCCACACCAGGTCAATTCTGAACGCAACAATTAATTAAATAACTTGTTTTTCAAGACTTGCAGATTTTCATAATTTACATTTATTGTTTAGATAAATAAATATTTTATGAATTTATCAAATCTTGAATGTAAAATATTTTGCAGCTAAGCTATATTTCTATTTTCTTTGGACAGGGAATGTTGGACTGAGTAATGGTGTTTTTAATATTTGGCTCCTACATGAAAGTGACTTTGGTGAAATATTAATAGTTGTGGAAAGTCTTTTACACTTTATATAAGAGAAATATTACAGAGATATTGATATCTCTGGAGCTTTGTGGCTGATGTCACAGCTGTTTACTCATTAGGCCTTCACGTCCTTCATATTAATATCCTCATCTGGATTACATCCACCAGAAAATGGGGAAGGAGCCCTGTGGGGCCCCTTCATCTGAATGAATAAAAGAATAAATGAGAATATGAATATTTAAGGGTTTGAATATAAAGTGAGCGAGTATGTGTGAAGACGACAAAGCAATCAAAATCCAAAAAAAATGATGGCTTATTATTTAAAACTAAATAAATAAAATGATTTTCTTCTGTTGGAAGTTCACATACCCTTATACATTTTCATCACATGACCGCGCCCCTGGATCTGAGACTCTTCTACTGACTAATGTTGGCTAAGCAAACCCTCACGATCTGCTGCTGGTCAATATGAACATTTTTGCCGGAGAACGAAGCCTAAGAACAAGAACATAACAAATGAAATGACTAATTCAATAATCAATTAGTCAGTTGATAGAAAATAAATTGGCAACTATTACAAAAATGACAAACATTTCATGGTTCCAGCTTCTCCAATGCAAATGTGAGGATTTGCACCTTTTTGTTGCGATAATAATTTTGTCAAACAAACAGTGTCAAGGTGTCACTTTGGGCTCTGGGTAATTGTGATGAGCATTTCTCAGAAGTTTTACAGACTTTACAGCTTTGTGTATAAGATTAGCTCCAACCTACAACCACAAAATGCTGCTTATGCATTGATGCATGAGTTATAATATTACAATAATATAATATATAATAGCATAGAAGTCACAGGGGCCATTTGCTGCAGTGCATACTTTTACTTTTGTAACTTTTAAGTACATTTTCCTGATTTTACTTACATACCTTTACTTCAGTAACATTTTCACTGCAGTTTAACTCGCAGTGAAGTTTTTTACAGTATGATATTAGTACTTTTACCTAAATAAAGGATCTGAATACTTCCTTCACTACTGGCTGTTGTGTACAACCCTTCAAAGTAAAAGACAGGAGCCAGAGTTACTGAAATGGTATTATGATAATTCATTTTAATGTAGGTATCATATTGGAGGTGTTTCTCACGCGCAGGTAAAGACGGCGCATGCAACACATGAATACTGTCCTGTTACACCATCTCCTCAGGTTGCTTTATAAAAGTTGCCCTCTTCTCCTCATCCTCTTTCTTCTTCTTCTCCTGCCTTTTGCATAGTAAACACTTTATTCTCCCCTCTTTTCCCTTCTCCCTCTTGTCTTGCCAATCTCATTTCCCAGTTCCTTCTCATTAAAATTTACCGATGTGAATGTGAGCCGCAGAAAGGGGAGAAGCAGAGAAGGAAAAAGAGATCAAATTAAGATTGAAGGAAAGGAGAAGAGGAAGAGGAGGAGAAAGGGGAGAGATAAAATTGGAGAACAAAGTAAAAGCTGAGAGTGCTGGCAGGGGTAAAGAGCAGAGAGACAGGGAGATGGGGTGTGAGGAAGTGCGTCATTGCATGGAAACCACATCTAGCTCTAGATCCCATTCCTATTTACACATACACAGAAACACAAGTCATACAGAATAATTACATCTATTTTATATGTTCATTTAACACACAGCCAAACAGTCTTTGCTCCGTGCTTTTTTAAAGCAAACTCTTTAGCCGCGCACATTTTCGACATTATCAGAAATAGCGTACGCAGCATCCAGAGTGGAAACTAAAAACTTGATCTGAGCATGGATATCATAAAACTGACTTGCATCGATAAATTCAAGACACCGAGAGTTTCTCACCTCCACGATGTCGAAAGCAAATCTTAGAGAACTACTGTACCAACAAATATGGCATGCATAGAGGAGCTGCACCACAAAGACTGTATAGGCCTACACAGCACTAACCCACTGCATACACAGTGCCATAGAGAAGAGAAAGAGAGAGATTAAGCAAGAGAAAAAAGACAGAGACATTGTTAAATATCACTGCCAAACAGGCATTTGGGGAATTTCTTTCCTTTTTTTTTCTTTTTTTTTTCTTTTTTTTTGCATCAGTTTGGAAGACGAGACGTGCTTAAGACTAAGTTCAGGACTAACTTAGACATGAGGTTATAAATCAGGGCCCTGTTCTTCATACGTGGAAAATATGACTCTGGATTTTTTTGTTTTGGTTCTTTGAAGCTAACTCGAAACGTTCTTCACTTTGGCTTTTTTTAATCTCTGAGGTGATTTTAACAATTGTTTTCATGTATTTGTACATATTTTCTACTTCAGGTAAGACACCATGAGGGTGATAAGTTGCATTTGCGCAGCCAGTTAAGCCTGGAAGGTGTTTTATTGTTTTAAATCTTTTGCCTTTTTCTCTTTTTAGACCTCACTGCATCTGTTCAGGCTGAAGGGAGAATACTGGACCTGCCGCACCAATATTAGAAGCTGAGACTGTAATCAGAGCGAAAGGTAAATTCAGTTACACAAAAGCAGATATTCATTACATGTGGACTTTGCACTTTTATGGCCTATTGATGTAATTGGCTTGACTTAGGTGTTGCCAGGGTTTTGTTGTCCTTTTAGCAGGTGGACAATTTACACAGAATAGATACAGTATCTCTTTATAGTATATCTTTTAACTCTTTATTTTTCAACTTTTTAGCCAATTAGCAATATTAGCATCCTTTCTTCTTTAGAAAGGATATTGCATTGAGGGGGAATCCCACACATGAGCTCATTTTCATATTCAAACGTCTCACTTAGCTTTATAATGAAAGAATACTGATATAATTATCATTTGAGAAATCATCAGTATTTGCTAAGAGAAAATACAAGTTTGTGACTAAAAAAACAGAATCAACCCAGTTTTTGAGACACTGTGAACAAAAAGACAAACTCAGCAAAAAAATTCTAACTATTAAAGACCAATAACATTTTCCATTAAAATGGGAATTTGTAATTTAAAGACTAAAACTCCTTCAATGATTAACTGCAGAGCTTGGATTGCTGAAAATAGTTCATGCATTTAAATCTGCTTCTTAAGGAGTGAGGTTTCGTTTTGCAGCAGGCCTGTTTGCTTTTATCAGAAGTCTCTCACATGTCAGTTTGGGAGAACCTCTCCGCTCGAGCACCAACATCACTCACAGTCTAACCACACTCACTCATCATATCTAATTCAACAGCGATGAAAGCGTGGGAAAAACTTTGGAGCACCATGTAGAAATTATTAACGGCAGTAAAATGCGGGAGCGTGCCTTAAATGACACTGATGTCCATGAAGCTACTGTCCCAGTGCATGCAGGGAGGGATCCCAACACGCCTAAATCGTACAACAGGCCGGCACAAGGCTTAACAAACCAAACCAATCTTCACGCTGCTTTCAAAGAACCAAATTATCTGCATGAGAATAAACAGGATTATTTTTAGCCTGATAACAGCATGTAAGCCTGAATTAAATAAGCCACATTTGATGAACAGGGCCTTGGACTTTCATAATTCAAAACCTTCCTTCCCTCCAAACCGCAGCCTATGCAGAAACGTGTGTGTGTGTGTGTGTGTGTGTGTGTGTGTGTGTGTGTGTGTGTGAGCACATACATGACATATTGATCATGGAATGTTCATGACGCAACTTTTACAGGCCGAAGAGAGGGAAATCAAGTAAACAAACACACGCTGTTGCCGATCGATAGAGCACATACACACAGTTACACATACGCTGTGGCTCTTGATCGTCAGCCGCTGTATTGACCTGCTCAACACGAGGTCCCGTGAGTTTTTTCGGAAACTGGCCTGTTACCACGTGGTCAAAGTAAGTCCTGCTGTGACCAACCAGCTGCTGAAGCCATCTAGGTTTGTATTTCATCGTGCTGCTTGTGTGTCTTTAAATGTGAGTATGTATGTTTATGATATTCATTACTGTCCAGTGTAGACGCTGGCGGGGGGATGAGTTTGAGGATTTTTATGTGTGTGTGTGTATGATTGGTGTGAGTCCGGGCTGCCGATGAGATGCTGGATGACTCTTGGATTAAATGTAACTGGGCTGTTCGGGTTTGGAGTAAAGTCTTGTCCGGGCTGCGTCTAACCAACAGGAACTCCTCAGACTTGTATAATAAATTCGGGGTTGGTGTAGGAGAAGCCTTGGAACTCGTTCTGGTCTAGGTTCATGATGAACAGCTTGTCTGTGGGCGTCAGCTCCACCGCCATCTTTGTGAACTCCTTGTCAAAGTTGCCGACGTCACAGCGAGATTTCTGTCGCAGAGAGAAGAGAAGGAGAGGGGAAAGTGTTAGAAGTACAAACTTAGAGTTGATTTGTACAGCGTTAAAAAGACAGTTTAGAAAAGAACAACGTTGACAACAAGCAAAAAGAACAACCGTCTCATAGAAGCACAAAGATGAAGAATAGAGGAGGAGGCGAGGGAAGTTGACTGTTTCAGCAAACAAAGACATTTTAATCGTCTGCAGAGGTGGGACAAAGTGATTGTTTTGCAAGACAAGTCTCAAGTCTGTTGGATTAAATCAAAGTGTATTACTGCATTTTAAGTAAATTATTAATCTAAAAATATTGGTATGTGCAGCTTTTATCTTTGGGCTTGGGGAGGGACTGAAGTCCTTCCAGAATAAGAGTCTTACGTCCCTGGGAGTCACAAGCAGTGATGGAATATAACAAGTACAATTACTCAAGTAACAATTTGATATTTTATACTTCTACTCCACTGCATTTCTGAGGAAATCATTGTATGTTTTATTCCAGTACATTTATCCTACAGCTTTAGCTACTAGTTATTTTACAAATTAAGATTTTTGCATAAAAAAACATATGAAGAGCTTATAAAATATGAATATGATGCTTTGACAAAGTTTAAACTTCTAACAGTGTATACAAGTACAGTAGAAACCATTAGTCGAAAATTAACTGGCAACTATTATGATGATCATTTAAGTCATTTTTAAAGGCATTTCTCACTATTTTAATTAAGTTTTACAAACCAAATAATCATTACTTAATAATTAATAATTGACTACTTGATAAACATAGTCAGGGGGTTAAATCCATAATGAAAGTAAGCATAGTTATATAAAATATATTTTAAAATGAGCTCTAACTCAATGACTACAACCGTAAAATGCTGTGTACACATTAATGATATAATGTAACATGGTCACAGGGGCCATTTTTCTGCGTACTGAATACTTCTACTTTGAATACTTTCAGTACATTTTTGATGATTATACTTGCATACTTTAGTTGAATGGCATGTGTTTTTTGATTTTGTAAAGTCTAAGTTCAGTCTAGTCCACACCTCTGATAATCTGTAAATGGTGGCACCACAATAAGTCTAGACTCAGAAAAACACACCACTGATTCCATACAAGACTGGGGGGAAGAAAGTCGACAAAGAACAAACACACCGTGGCGACAAACCCAGCGACACAGTCAAATATGGAAAAGACCCACCCGAAACATTTCAACAGCACAGGTGCAGGAAGATCCGAGACAAACTTCTAAAGCCAGAGAGAGGAAATGTTCTAGTACAGAACAGACGAGGATCGATAAAACAGACCAGCTGCAGACCAAACCACAACCGGAAAGGATTTCACACGGGGAAGTGAAGCAGTGAGCCTCAGGCAAGACACATGTATCACACACATTACACACATCACACAAAGCGTTTAGGTTCCTACCTCCTCCTTTTGTCTCATCACAGGGCTTCCAGCTGAAATGAGGAGGGGTTGCAAACTTTCCCATCTCTACCACTGGTCCACGAATTTACCACTAATTCAGCTCATTATTGTGTATGAGGCGTGTGTGACGATGCTGCTTGTGTTTGTTTGTTTTGTGATTAACACTTTATTTTAACCCCCTCTATGTAGCCTTTATAAGCAGCATATAACAATTAATAAATAGCTGATAACTTTAGCTTTAATGCAGTTATCTGTAAGCAGATATAGAGACACTTTAGTGTTGATTAATGGATCTGACAACAACTTTAAGACTCGTGAAGCATCCCACACTGGCGTATAAACCCCTGAAGAATTTAACACCATTATATTTACATAAATTCAAAATATGAAGTATTTGTTTATTATATTCATCTTATATATTAAGTATTTCTTTATAAATGCTTTTCTCATTCCATGACCACTGAGCACCATCTGTTGATGAGGGGCCATGAGATGTAGCTGTAAACTTAGCTGAAAATTTAGTAAGTGGACCTTTAGTTAAGTTTTCTTCAGACTATTTCTGGGGCCAAGAATGAAAGATTTGGACTCTAGTTTACCACTCTAAATTTTGTAAATATTTTAGCTTGAAGGAATCGAGGGTTTCCTTTTTTCTTTTAAGTCCTCCAACTTAAATGACCATATAAGTAATTTGTCCCCACCCTGCAACACGACCCACAGAAACAAACCAGCAGCATTCGTATCGCAGCTTATTTGTCATAAACAGTGTGGAACCGTCTCAGTCTCTAAGGTTTTGGTGCAAAAACTACTTAGTAAGGTATAGGAAAAGATCGTGGCTTGGTTTATAAGTACTTCATTAAGGTTAGAGGACCTTTGTCGTCATGGTGACAGTAATAAACATGAGGTTATGGTTGTGGAACGGTCATTAATGAAGAAACAATGAAACAAACAGGAAATAACCTGTTTCCACCCACCACCTGTCGACCCCGTTCATCCACCCCGACCGCTGCATAACATTTTCTATACTGCGTGAGCCGACTTCCTACTCTGTTCCCGTCATTGCTGTGGTCGCTAGAGGTCACTCAACAATAAAACAGAACTATGGGTCGCAACAAGCTGCTGGCACAGACGAACTATGGGCTGTTTTTTTTTGTTTGTTTTTTTATATGACAGTCTCGTTCAGGATGCTTCATGGGAGAATTTTAACCGTTGCATTAAACACTTGCATTAACACAAAATACCCTAATATCTGCTTACAACTACATTGTAGTGTGTTACAAACAACTTATGAAGTGTTTATATACTGCTTATACATTTATTTGCTTTCTTGCTTACAGTTAGATGAGACAATCATACCGTTCTCATGTCAGTGCCTTAAATGAAGCTGCAGCCAGGCGATTATTAGCTTAGCATTCAGACTGAAAGCAGAGGGAGCTAGCAAGGCAAAGAAATAGTCCAGTGTTTAACCTTTAAACAAACCAAATGTTTTTGTACAAATCAAACAAACAAGACATAACCTAACTTTTAGCCAGGCTTGCAACTTCCTCCTGTTTCCAATTTTTATGCTAAGCTAAGCTAGCTGTCTCCTGGCTTTATCTTAGCTACATGAGAGAGATATGAGAGTGGAATTCATTTTCACACCAAACTCTTAGCAAGAAACCAAACAAATGTAGATCCCCAAAATGTTGAACCGTTTCTTTGAAGTGTTACATTATATTACATTTGGGTGTAGCAGCAGTAACAAGGCAGACACAGCAGAAGTAGTCTGGTAGGCACCAGTGAGTATATTATCAGTTTCCAGTCATACAAGACAATTATACAATCCACAGAAGCATCTCTCTCATTCAGAACAATTTATCCAAATAGCTCTCCGATATAGAATTCAATAAATTTTTTCTACGTTATATATCTCGTTATGCCATCGCTGATTCATCATTGTTACCATCACCACAATAACTCACTTTTTTTCCACCTGGCAGAATCAGTCTTTTTCTTTCTTTCTTTTTTTTTTTCTTTTATCAGCGAGCATCTTTGTATATCAGAAAAAACTCTTTGATGTCGCCCTGTTGCTGCCTACATTTTTGATACAAGCTCAAAGAACAAGATTTGACACATTTTTACTACCCTGCATCGATACACAGTTACAAAAGGAAAATACAACCTGCCGCACAATGAAACACACGTCTTCTCAGACAGTTCATTTTATATATGAAAATGACTTTCCAAGTGTATTGTATCGTATTGTTGGAGAACAGATAAGCTAAAATGCATATTCTAATAATTATACATGTACTGCAAAATGGCACAAGATGGCTGCCCTTCATCACAGTTGTTGAGGACAATATTTGTCCACACTTTCATGATTCTGAACCATATTTTGGCACTTTTGGACATCCTGTTTCTGTGAGCTCACAAGACTCTACAGGGCTTCGTCATATGTGAAATTCTCCACAGAAGGTTGTTTACAAGCTAAGAGATATGTCCTCTGTCATTAAAAACACAGTGTAACGTGGTGAATGTTTTCAGTTATGAATCAGGAGAAAAGTAATGACCGTTCAGTCAAAAACCTCTTGACTTGTCGCAGGCTTACACTGTTGCACGTGTAAAGACTTCTATCCTCCAACTGGTTAAAAATGAAATCAGCATGAAATCAGATAAGCTCACCACAACACTGACTGAACATAAAGTGAAGAAGTATTTGGTCCTATAGACAAAAGTAAAGTCAACATTAGGAAACTGATTAGTATTCAAAACAATCATAGCAAAGCAACTGGTCAGTTTTCACTTCCACTGTATGAATATTACCAATATGTGATCATAGTACACTCATCAATATATTACTGAAAGGTCGTCATAGTCAATATGCAATTACAGGGAGGGTGACACACGGACAGGGCAGGTTCAGGTGGGTCCTGATGCCGGACTCTAACATGAACCTGCTGGTGTGAGCAGCCGGGCAGCATTCAGGGATAAAGATAGAGATACAGCCAGTAAAGCTGATATGAGAGCAGCAGTGTAACGTGACATGTTCATCCACAGTAAAATGAAAACAGTGTCACCGCTGGAAACCAGACTAGTCTCCTACTGGCAACTTGACACGTGAATATCTGATTATTTCTCGTGACTGTTAGCATTTGAGCACCTGTCTGCATTTCCATCTGAACGTTACTGAAAGGAATAGTTTGGCATGGTGGAGAGATATGCTTATTTGATTTCTGTCCGAGGGTCAGATGAGAGTATTGATACCACTCCTTTAAATTAGATAGAGAGCTGGAGTCATGAGGCAATTAGCCAAGCTTTGCATAATGACGCAAGCCTGGAGCAAACAGTTAACCTGATTCTCCTCAAAGATATGGCTGCCAGAAGTAAAGTTCACTAATGAAGACGTTTTATCTTATTTGTTTGTTTGTCAATTCATGCACAAGGAGAAATGTAAAAACGGATTATAGGATTTTAATCGAATTAGAAGAAAACTGGCAAAAGAAAATGCGAACTAATGCGTGTTTTCATTCTCCTCTGTTATGTGATTATTAGGAGGTTGGTTTATCAAGATAAACAGCTGGTGGTGCTAATTTTCAGTCTAGTGCCATTAAAGCATCACAGAGGAAGAGGGCGCAACAAGTCGATGTAATGAAAAGAGCAACAGTCAAACTTCAGATGGTGAAAAACAATGTAGAAAACGTGATAAAATATGGCATTTTTGTTTGTTTGTATTGTCTCCTCATGGCTCCACACAGATCTGATGTTTCTATCTGCTGCTATTTTTCAGTCAATCTACGTTGAAGTCATGATTTATCCACTAAGTCTGTTTCCATTTTACTTTATTGCATTTTGCGTTTATGGACACATTGACTTTTTCACTTTTTCTTTTAGGTTTTTTTCCCCGAATTTGTGGCATTTCCACTCCAGGTTTTCTAATGCACAAATTTAAAATGTGCATTAAAACATGTGGATGGAAACCCACCTAATGTGTGGCTTTTACAGGAAAAGACTCGAGCAGAAAGGTGAGGGTCACGTGACTGACGGGTGTAGCCAAGCTAAACTTCCGCTAGTGCGCTAATCTATTAGCATGCTTACTGGCAGTTGACTACTACAAAATTTGGGAGGCTGTACTTGGGTCCAGGGGTGCTCTGAGCTTAATGCTTAAGTCAGCATACTAAAATCTTCAAAATGACAAAGTTAACATGCTAAGGCTTAGCAGATATGATGCTTACCATGTTCACCATCTTAGTTTAGCATATTAGTATGCTAACATTTTCTAACTATGACAAAACACGAGCTACAGCTGCGGCTAATGGAAAAATCTTTTCCTTGATTACATTCACATCACAGTGATAAGGTAGGCTACTGCTTTTTAAAAACTCAAGAGAAAAAAAGGTTTTGCTTTGCTGTGGAGATTTAGTTAGCTAAAGATTAAAGAAAACATTCATGTTTGTGTATGGATCAAACAAATGAGAAACATGCGAATTAGTTACTTTACTTCTGGTAGGCATACATTGGAGCTTGGAGAGAGTCCTGCAGTTTCCTTCTGCTGCCAAACTTTATGCTAAACGAAGCTCATCTCTCCCGCGCTCTAGCTTCACAATTAACACCGTAAAGTGAGACTGATTTCATCCTACTCATCTCACTTTGGCAAAAGAAGATAAATAAGTGCATTTCCCAAAATGCCTTACTATTTCTTTAACGTTTCACCCTGCCGAATGCAGCCTGGATATGACATCATGGTGATTTTTTAAACTTTTTTTTTTTATTTTTTTTCGTGTGTGTGTCTGAAGTGTAGGGGATTACTAGTGCAGCCCAGTGATATGTGGCATGGTCAGTGGATTGAGTGAGTGTACTCAGGGTTAACAAATGAGAAGCCTTGGAATTCTTCCTGGTCCAGGTTGGCTATAAGCTCCTGATCTGGGGGGGTCAGCTCTGGGGGGTGGCGCGTGAAAAAGCGATCAAAGTTCTCCGCATCACGCCCACACTGCCATGGAGAGGAGAGAGAGACAGAGATGGAGAGAGAGATGGGGAGGATGAGGTGAGTTTGATGAGGGATGTGAAGGAAAAAAAGGACAACAACAAACGACAAAGAGAAAAAAGAGAAATACAACTAAAACATGGCATCAACCAATCAAATCACTCACAGCCGAGACTGTGGATTTCCATTGGTCCATATGTGAGCAAGTGAAAGTTCAGCTTCACCATTGGTGACTACACTCACAAATCTCAGCTCTAGCATTTGCGAGAGAAATGACCAATGGCAGGTGATGGTTGGGTTCGGGGGATGAGCGATCTAATCACGTCTGTAACTTACCTTTAAAGTTTGACTAAGTGCCTTTTCTCCTTCCTTACTGTGATAGATTTCTAAGGTATTCAGATAAGTTATGCTAATATTCAACAGCTCAAGTGTGTGTGTGTGTGTGTGTGTGAGTGAGTGTGTGTGTGTGTGAGTGTGTGAGAGAGAGAGAGAGAGAGACAGAGAGTGAGTGAGTGAGTGAGTGAGTGAGTGAGTGAGTGAGTGAGTGAGTGAGTGTGTGTGTGTGTGTGTGTGTGTGTGTGTGTGTGTATGTGTGTCTGTGTGTCTGTGTGTCTGTGTGTGTGTGTGTGATATACTCACAGCTTTAGGTTTGAAAGGTGGCTGCACCTCTTTATTCTCCAGTTTTTCCCAGTCTATGTAGCGGAAGAAGGCGTGCTCTTTGATGTCTCTCTCCCCCTCTGGACCACAGCCCAGACGCTTACATGGGTGTTTGGTCATCAGCTTAAAAAAAAAAAAAAAGTCACACACAGACTCATTACGAGAATTTGGACGTGTGTGTGTGTGTGTGTGTGTGTGTGTACTGTGGACCCTGCCCACTACCCCCTAACTCTGTCTATGTGTTGTAAGCCTCTGTTTTTCAGGTTGCAATTAGCGGCTAATAATGCAGCTCAATGTCGTACACAGGGCATGTTTGCATTTTCCATTTGGTTGTTTTCCATGTTATGTATTCTGTGCTTCTGTGTTGCATGTTTTAATTAGCACCAAACAATGTAGTATAACTACGTTCTGTAGGATTTTTTCACTAAATATTAATTTTAATCTTATATTTCTTTGGGATGATTTTGTATCATCTGTCCATGGGACCACGGATGAAAAATACCCTCATGGCTAACTGAGACTGAACACCTTTTAAGTTGATATGGGGTGAACAGCTGCTTATTTACAATATTATCATTCATTAGAAGTCGTGTTTCTGGCGACCTGATGAATGTAATTCCAGTATTCACTCTCTCTGTCTTTTGGCCTCTAACAACTCCTGAGGTAAATATCTGAATGTTTCGGTGTGTTCACCTGCTAGTGAGTGTACAGTGGGTTTTCAGAGCTTTTTCTCTGAATACAGCTTCCCTCCGAATCGAAAAAGACACAGAGTGAACCAAAACAGTAAAGAGTTTGTCTTATGCCCTTTCACTTCAAACAATGAGCCCTTAATGTAAGTGTACCCTCCAGTGTTCGGAGTGGATAGGGAGTGGGTTTAAGGGCCAGATTTGGATGAGTCCCGACTCGTGTGTGCATTCAAGTGTGCATCCTCACCCCCTTGCAGATGGCAACAGCTTCTTTGGACATGGATTTAGGGTAAGAGACGTGATGCTCCATGATCGACTGGAACAGCTCATCTTCATCCTCCCCGTCAAAAGGCGGCTGGAGAGGCACAAGAACACTATGTTGTTTTCAGTTCTTGTTATTGGTGTTTCCCTGCTAAGAGGAGAAAGTTGGTACATACAAACCTGTCCAGCTAGCATTTCGTACAGCAGTACTCCAAAGGCCCACCAGTCCACAGACTTCCCATAAGGCTGATAGGCTATGATCTACAAGACACAATGGTAAACTCATTCAAGTGAAAAGATGTATAAAAATGTTGTGTTTTTGTTTTCTTGTTTTGCCAAAAGAGCTCCCGTTAGCTACCAAACAATACGTGAACATACCTCTGGAGCGATGTAGTCTGGTGTTCCACAGAAGGTCTTTGTGGTGATGCCGTCATACATGTTCTCTTTGCACATTCCAAAGTCGGCGATCTTTATGTGGCCTTCAGAGTCCAGCATCACATTGTCCAGCTTCAGATCCCTGGAAACAAACACGTGGAAATACACACACTGAGGTATTAAACACACTTGTTTTCTGAAATGATGGATAATTGCACCTGCGGACTCGAGCTGAGTCACAAATGGACTCACCGATACACAATGCCTTTGGAGTGGAGGAAGAAGAGTCCGATGGCAATCTCTGCAGCATAAAACCTAAAATACAGACAAACACCAATTTATAAACATACGTGGATACACAGTATGGTGTGTTATGGGCGGGAGATACAGGTAAAAAATGACAATTATGAAGCCAAAATTGCACAGTATTTTTGCGTTTTCACAAATTTTATGTGATGTCATTTCAGATCATGATATTGTGAAAACTTTTTAATATAAATAAAAACATTACTTTTCTACAGTTTCTTTGCTTTTGCATGAAAACGTGAGTTTAGTTAAACGTAACCTCTTGTAGCTCTACAGAGCTGCTTATTTATGAGCGGCTCCCCATTTTGTTTGTCCGGTTCCACTGACCTACAGGTGGCGTTAATGTGCCAAGAAACGTGGGAATGCGCCAAGAAAGCAGGGAAGAAGACGACTGCAAGCTAGTAAACATGGACGTGAACAATATAGGATTTAAGAGGTTCGAAAATCTGGCTTTGCAAATGTTTTATGAGGAAGGAAACGCATTCATCCCTTGTTAGATCTCAATGATACACACAGTGGGTTTTGGGTGAGTAACACTGAATGTAATCTACAGTGCACCTTTAAATGCAAAGTGTTCATGTAACTTCTTAACTGCCGAGAGTGAAGAGCTGTAGGGATTTTCCCAAAAAAGCTGCTGCAGGCATGTGACAAATACCTACGCAGTGCCATGTTATCAGCTAAATATTAATAAGCATTTATCTAAACCTGAATTAGTACCTTTTAACATGAGATCATCCTAATATATTAAAGAGGAGGGGCACAACTAGAGGAGAGTCGAAAATACAAGATATTGTTTTGCCGTCATGACAATATTGTTACTGCCGCATAAAATGTTCTATTATTCAACTTTCCTGCGTGTGTGTACTCACACAGCATGAGGCTCCTTGAACTTGCCAACTTGTTGGATCTGGTACATAAGGTCTCCTCCATTTATATACTCCATCACAAAATACAACCGGTCCTAGAATACAAAGATGATGAGGAGGTAAGAAAAAAGGAAAAGAGGAGAACAAGTCGTGCGTTGCCATATTTCTGCGTGCGCTCATCATTGTTAATGCAAGATGTTGCGTCGTGTTCTACCATGGTTTGGAAACAGGAGTGCAGCTGAGTGAGGAAAGGTGGTTTCCCAGACAGAGCGAGGACTCTCTTCTCCACCATGGTGCACTCCACGTCATCGTCCTGGATCACCACGTCCTTCTTCAGGATTTTGATGGCGTACAACTCGTCCGTCCCCTTCCTCTCAGCCAACATCACCTGAAGGGAAGCGAATGAAAAGTATATAAACCAACTCCATTAGGGGAATTTCTTTTCTACCAGCTGCCGGTTCACGTTTTCGATCGTGGAGCGTCTATGTGAGTGCATCACCTTGCCAAAGCTGCCTTTGCCGAGGACCATGACGAAGTTGAAGTCCGAGAGCTTGACACGGTCCTGATTGCCATTGCTGTCATACTTGCACACCGAGGAGGAGGAAGAAGAGTCCGTGGGCTTCCCTGGTCCCACCCTCGCCCTCTAAAGATTATAGAGGGAATAATGTTCAGGTTCAAGTTCAAATTAAACCTGTTGTCATTTTGGGTTTCTGTTTGTGTGAGTCTCACCTCAAACTTTTGTCGTAGCTCCTCGTTACCGTCCTCTCCATCTGGCTGGACAGGAACATTAAAGTATTCTCCTTCCTCCTGAGAAAGCAGCTTAAACCTAAACCCCAGAATGAAAACAGAACAATGTCAGATAAATCCAGGATCATCACCAGACTATGAAAATAAAGCTCCTAAATATTCACACCCCTGTTCCTTCTGCTTTTGTTATTTCCATCTACACCTGTGTTTAATTTTTCCCAATTCTCCTCCATTTCAAATTTCCTCATCCTGACATCTTACCATCCGTCTATCCCTAGTTTCTGTAGCTCTGAGATCCCAAAGGACAGGGATCCCATGAAGTCGTTCCTGCTGGTCAAATCCCAGTCCCAGACCTCCACCGAGAGACGGCGGTCCTTGTCACTTTCTTTTAGGCGGCTGAGAAGAGAGAGAAAATGCGGAGGGACAGTCAGATGAAAGAGCAGATAAAGGGAAGTTCTTAAAATAGGTTAAAAAAAATTAAACCAAGAGCATAATATGATTTTAAAGCCAAAATCCATCACATCTCTCTCTATTTAAACTGGCAGACACCTCAGCATGTGACATTTTTTCATGCCTGTGCCTTTCCTAGCAGTCACAGTAACCCAGAATAGCTTGAATAACAACAAGCAAAAAGCAGGGAAAAGAATGAGGACAGGGTCACTTGCACGAGCTCCAGTTAGCTTTGTGCTCATGTGACTAAAAATGAGGCCAAGAGAGTCACTTTAAACCAAACAAGTTGCATTCAAATAATTGCCAGAAATAAGTTGATCAGGAGTGCGAAGCCTGAAAACTCGTATCCAAGATACGGTACAGAAGGAGAGATGTCTTACAAATTGAAGGTCTCATTCCAGGTGGGGTTGAGGCAACATTTGATGGTCTTGGTCTTCTGTTTGCTCTCACTCTTGGGATCTGGGATCAGTTTGAGCTTGACGTAGGGGTCTGACAGGCCATTGGGGTCCATGGGCACCAGGTTCTTAGCCTCTTTGACTGTGAGGGGTTAAGGACATGGATAAAAATGAGTGACAGAAGAAGAAGAAGAAGAAGAAGAAGAAGAAAAAGAAGAAGAAGAAGAAGAAAAAGAGGAAGAAGAAGAAGAAGAAAAAGAAGAAGAGGAAGAAGAAGAAGAGGAAGAAGAAGACATCCCAAGATAAAACAAACTGGAGTTTGTCCTTTCCAGAGGACAGCAGGAGGTGAAGTCTCGTTCTGGCCTGCCCTAAATAACTCTGGCTACATTTGACAACACTTAACAACAGTTTAGTTTCTGTTCCATAATCAATCCACAGCTGTCTGAGAGAGAGAGAGCTTGGCACGTGGACATAGGTCCCAGTGGTGATGTGGGTCAATCGTTGGCTCATTGATCAACTAATGGACTTTCCAGTTTTAGTCTTAGGCTGATAGAGAGCTTTGAGAGGTGCTGAGTGTGTGTGAGTGTGTGTGTGTGTGTGTGTCAGAGAGAAAAAAGTGAGTGTGAAGAGACAGACACACTCACTGATGACGGTGAGAGTGTCCTCAGTGATCTGGGCAGAGATGTGGATGCGGCCTCTCCTCTCGGTGTGATCTGTCCCACACAAGCTCGGGACGTTGGCCACACACCGCTTGTGGATGTTCATCATACAGTCTTAAACACAAACACACAAACATGCACGAGTCAAGTCGATAAACATAAGTTTGCCATAGATAGCCTCACAAGCTGTAACAACATATGACACCCTCTATCCTTAGACCCTCAAGTCATTATCACGCTGCTCTCACTTGTGCATGACCAGATTAAAGGGACTCTTAGTGTTGCACTTTCATAAGATCGGGAGACTGAAGAACAAGAGACAGATTAAAAAAAAGATTTGGTCAAAAATGAAGCAGCAGTCGATATCAGGACTTTAAGTCTTGAAAATACCGGATGCTACACTTCCCGAAATGCAACTCAGTACTGAAGCATCTTTTCATTAAACCCTCTCTGCCTGATAAACACCCACATCTTTCAAACTTCACAGCCCCAATTTGTAACACAGGCTTTCCTTAAGCCAACAGTAACTCCTCATGATATGACTCGGGTAATTTCTTTTTCAGACTTTAAGTCCCTTCAAAGCCACAGAAGACTACTGTCAAAGGCCGGGTAGTAACTCCCAAGACCACTATACAGATCTTTATGCGTGAAATAAAGATCCAATGTAATTGCTCAGTCTGTCCACTAGATGTCAGACTGCTCTGATGTACACAGCTCCACTTTTACTCCCCTCTCTCTAATCAGTGAGTGGGTGGTGGACCAACTTTATATCTCCACCAGCCAGTGCACATCATTCATTCACATAACTTCACATTACTATCAGCTAAACTTTTTATTAAAATGTTATAGACTCAGAAGGGGGATGACCCTGAAGAAAACAAGCGTTTGATGCAACAGAACAACACTTCTCATCTTGGTAGCAACTCTAGAATATCTAAATCCCTTTCTTATGTATTAAGAGCCTTGTAGCCATGTTTGCAAGTTCCTTCAGAAAGGAAAATATCTTACAGTGAACCTTAAGATTATTGAGATACTAAAAATATAATAAATCTCCACATATGCTGTATAATGATTAAATGTCTTTAAAAAGTTAATTATTTAGCCAGATGAAGTTGATTTCAGGAGCATCTGTAAACTGTGCATCTCCACTATTTAGCGTCATCTAAAAAAAAATCTAATTTGGTAATACAAATAAGATTTGCAAGAAACACAGCGCTTCTAGTCATATGTTGTTTGTTCACATAGATTAATATATAACCAAACGATACCTCTGTGACAACACAATCACCAGCCATGCAATTTTCCCTTTCTATTTTGTTTACACCAGGGGCCATATTCAGAGGATCTTATCCTACCACTAGTAGTGCTCATAAAAGGCACTAAAAGATCCTAAGAGCGGCTGTTCACAAAGCTGCTAACAGCTGCTGACTAACTTTAAGACTTTGTCTGTGAAATGATCATCAATACACGGAGCTTGAGGAACTAGATAGATGGGCAGGTAGGCAGGCAGGTAGGCGGGTTAAATGTTTGTGAAATTCAAAGAAAGCTATTCACTCAGCAACCTGATTGCATTAGTTAGGAAGGACTCGCTCTTCTCGTGGATAGATTTAATGAGACATTTCAGATATTTATACAGATATTTTGGGATATTTTTTCTTCCAGCTGGTAAAACAAATCATCAAACTTCTACATACAGCAACACTTTTACTGGATAATCCAGCGATGATCATGAAATCTGCTTTATTTATGTATCTATTGCAGCTGGTGATTGAATGTGCACGTGATGAACTGCGTGGCAAACCGGGGTTTGAAGAGAAAACTGCAACTGCTCACTGAAGTGCACAGGTGTCTGAGTAGCACAGAGTTGTACTGTCATCTACAGTGTTACTGAATCCTTGGTCGCTTTTAAAATATGGATTCAAAGTTGATTATATTCTATTTTTACAAAACACTGACACTTATAGCACTGAAATGCTTTGTGAAAGAGTTTCTCCTGACTCTGTCTTTTAGGAGCTATTTTTAGCCTTAAGATGTTTTGTTAATACGAACGCTGGCGACTGAATATGAATGGGTAAAAAAAAAATGCTGCAGGCAGCTTTTCAAAAGGCAAAGTCCATCAAACACTTAAAATTGCACATTTTACAATAAGAAACTGTAAATCCACTAAATAATGTTGGTCATGGCCAGAGACAGCATTGCAGAGGTGTTACCCACTTCCTGTCCGTGTCTTCGTTGCCAACAACAGGCAAAAGGTCAACGAAAACAACATGACGAAAGCAGGAATGTGAAAACTCTTCGGTTATTGCTGCGAGAAGCTGATGATATCTCCAGCTGTCTGTCCTTGCACTGATAATATCCATTTAACTGCCTGTCACTATGAATCATGAGCAGGTCAATTATTGTGAATCTAAACTCAGAGAACGTGTTTTTCATTGACAGGTTTTTTAACTCAAACACAGTTCATGTATCCACGTCACAAGCAGCATGTGCAGTATGAATGTGACAATGTAAAAGACCATAAATTGGACTGACGGAGTATTAATGTAAAGCAGACATTTCTTTGTTGTTTTTGACCACTTGCTTTGACATTTGGCCCTGTGAAGTGTTGCGAAAATTGAAGTAGGTGAAAGTGAAAGTTGGACTAAACGAACATTTATATGAACTGGGCATCAAGTCAGTGTTTCGACAAAGGTTTACAGTATGAACGCAGTCGTGAATAAAAGGCCTGACAAAGACACTCTCACGTACCGTGTAGTGATGTTTGTTTGTATCAAAACTAATTTAATTGTCTTTTAACTAGACAGACTTCACATTTTGTCCAGAGTATATAAACAGGTAATACAGGTAAAAGTGAGGACTTCTATGTGCTGAGGAATTTGATCACTACTTGTTTTTGCATTTTCATTAAATTTGCATGTCGGAGCCAAATGGTTTAGAATATCGAAGGCCTGTTAACTTTATGACTCCGTTCATTTCGTCCAGACCAAGGGAATAAATTAGGCAATTCTGCATTTTAGTTTGGGTTTCATTTTGTGTTCACACTTACTTTTTACAAACAAACCAATAGAAATAAACATGAAGTATTGGTGATTGTCACCAGGAGCCACAAGGGGAAATCAAATGCTAGTGAATGACAGCAGCATTTTAATTCTGTGTGTCTATTTAAGTTCTCTGATGTCACAAAGAGTTCATGAAGAAATAACATAACAGAAGAAATTTGGATTTTTGGCTGCACCACAACTCCAGCCCTGTTATTGTGAATGTCTGTGACTGACTGACTGATCATAGTTGAATGATCATATTTCCACCATTTACTGGTTCCACAACAGTTTTCAACTACGTCGTCAATTTCATACATTGACCTTATCCAGTCAGGCCTTATCCTAAGTTTTGACTCAGTCTTGTTAAACTACAAATTGACTGTATGTTGTGAATAACCCTAACCAGGGTTATCCAAAGTACAGGTGGAAAACCAGAACAGTTTCATGTTTCAGTTCATGTTAAAATCACATGTCTACAATCAAAACATCCTGAGCTTGATCTGTTTTGTGCTTTCAGACCACAAACCAACCGTACCAGAGGTTTGATCAAGTGATCAACCAGTCTTGGCACAGCTGTTCGGGGTCCACACCCACCACGGTTTCACACCAGACCCAGACAAACCTCACTGACCGGACAAATGTACCAGAGTTTGTTTTTACTAAACCAAACAGGTCGAGCGTCAAAGCGACCTATGACATCCTAAAAGTTGCATCCTTACACATTTACTGTAAAAAGATGGATCAATTACTTTGCTGTAGATCATTTTTCAGGACTTGTCTTGAACTGAGAAAATCAGAGAAATAGAAGAAATGATACAAAAGGCAAAGAAAAAAAACTACGAAATCAAAAGTGACGAAATCAACAGTGACAGTGCACTTTTTTTAGTTGATCTGCTGGTGATCCTATACAAAATAAAAGACTGGTTGTGACAATCCGATCCAATTTTATTTACAAAGCCCTTTTAAAAACAACACTGTTGACCAAACTGCTGCACAATAACAATAAAATACACGAAAGAAATAAAATCTCACATTAAAAGTTCAAAAAGATATAAAACACATGTAAAAACAAGAAAAGTTAAACAATAAAAAGGCAACATCTCAGACTGTGTCAAAAGCCAAGGAAAGGACATTGGTGAGAGATATTCTGACCCCAACACAACCCTTATTTATTGTATTTTTCTAGAAGCCCAGTCATCTTGCCTGCAGGGGTCTTAAACACTAAATAGTGGAGATGCTACCCTAAGTTGTCATTATGGCCTCTAAAGCACAAATGTACATTTGTGCAGGCTCAGTCGCACACACAAACGCGCGCACGCACACAAACACACACACACACACACAGATGTTTGAGTACTTACGGTCACATTTCATGCCCTGGTGTATCAGCCCGTAGAGGAGAGAGCCACAGTGGTCACAGAAGGTTGGGCTGGAGTAAGTGTGGACCTTAAACTTGTGTTTACTACGAGGATCCTGCAGAGGCAGAAACACAGAGAGGAGAGAGCAGACACTTGAATTCAGTTTTACAGTAATCCAGGGGGTTTCAGTAGAGTTCTTGCATCTGTGGTGCTCGGGTCTTCTCAGTTGTCCTGTTAGGCAGCATTTAAAAAGTCAGTTCACCCAAATTAGAAAGAAGAAAACATGTTCTCACTTACTTCTAGAAGTATCTAACCCTGCAGATACTTAGGTTTTTGTTTGCCCAAAAGCTAAACTATCTGCCAAAAGTATGCAGACTCCCAAATAAAATATGCGCACATCAGAGTGTTTCAGGCATGCTAAAACCATAATAAAACCACATAACGTCCACTTATCTGGGAAGGCTTTTCAAAAACACTATGGAACATGGCTGCAGGGATTTACTCCCCATTTAGCCACAAGAGCACTGTTCAGGTCGGCCACTGATGTTAGGTGACGAGGCCTGGCTCTCAGACCAGGTTCTAGTTCATCCCAATCGTGATAAGGTTGTGGTTGGTGCTGAGGTTTGGGGTCTGAGCAGCTCTTACACATCAAACTTGGAAAACCAATCCAGGACCTAGCTGTGAGCACAGGAAGAGCCTTAGAGCTTTACTTACGTCATTATGGTTTCCCTTAACTGTAACTAAAGATGAATTCACATCACGACTTGCACCATTCTGCATTAGTTCCAGCTAAGCTACAGAGCTACTGTTGCAAGCAGTAGATTGCAACAATAGCATCATTGCGGCATTATCAGGTCAAAGTTCAACAAATTTGAACTTTCAGTGCACCCCTGCTCCGTTCGGCACACCGCAGACATCTGCGCAGAGCTGTCACAACACACCGCACACTCAGAATAACAAGGAGGCGTGTGAAAAAGCTGTTTTTAAGCTCTAATGTGAATAAGCCATAAGGGGCTTAAACAACAAAAGTGCACTTTGGCCATTTAGTGCATCTGTCTCAGATTTGTGATCCCGTCCCAACACAATAGAGGTGAATGGGATTTATGATTTTGTCTGATCCTCTAATTATTGTCTCCATTATGACAGAGAGCAAAAATGAAAATATTGAGAGCCAGAGAGAAAATGGAGCCCTGACTGAGTGAGTTTAGAGGATGAACAAAAATAGGAAACAACGAAACAGCGTTGGTGATATAACAAAAACAAAGAAAGAAAATGAGATTAACAAACATCAGTGAATATGACTATAAAACCGATGCTGACTCACAAATGGCCTCTGTGTGTGTGTGTGTGTGTGTGTGTGTGTGTGTGTGTGTGTGTGTGTGTGTGTGTGAATGAAGAGATATCGGCTCATTAACCTGAGGCTGCCAGGCAGCACATTTTCTCTTTACTGACATGTCTCAATGTGATTTGGAGCCAATAGGTCAGCTGAAGAGAAGACAAGAGGTCACTTCTGTCTGTGTGTGTGTGTGTGTGTGTGTGTGTGTGTTGTATTGTAGAGTGACTTTTTCTAGTTTTAAGATTAATGTTATCAGGTTAATGTGAATGTTATTAGATTTAGGTTGGAGGCCTCATGATCCTCACGTGTAGAAAGACAAAAAAGTATGCATGCATACCGGAAACTACATGAAAGTACACACACACACACACACACACACACACACACACACAAACCAAAGGCCAGTGCTGACCTCGCTGATGTTAGTAACAGGCATCATTCGTAATGAATATTTAACTTGATCACATGAGCGGAGTGATCTGCTTCACTGTGCATCCCCAACTCCCAAACTTGTTTCATGTCTGACTAAAAATAAAGAATTAAATAAAGCAAGTTGTGTAGCTGTGTGTGTGTGTGTGTTTTTTTTTTTTTTTTTTTTTTTTTTTTTTTTTTTTTTACTTACGTCAGAGGCAGGTCCCTTGTCCGCCCCCGGACAAGAAAAGGTGACAAACTCATGACAACGCTTATGGACAACAAAACAGCACACTGGGGAGGGAGAGAGAGAGAGAGGGAAAAAAAGAGCAAAATATCAATTCAGGCTTCCTTGCGATTGCCAAATCAGGCGACACAATAGCAACAAAGAGATGAATCAATATGTCAATTATGTGGCATTTGTCACTGCACAATAGGCTACTCGTATTTCCGCAGTTCTCCATTTGTCCCTTGCTTGATGTCGACATCTATATTTAGTTTGTTATTGTTTCAGTTTAGATGATATTAAATTTAACTACAGCATGGTGGGACATCTCATAATCACACCCCATAACATTAAATCTTCCACAGGAAACATCCCACGTTGGCACCTGATTTGACTTCCTGCTCGCTGCGGAAAGTCATGCTATAATCATTCAGCGTAGTGACTGACTGGAATAAATACCCTGCCTGCTCTCAGCCTAATATAGTACTTGGATGCTGACCGGCCTGATAAGAAAACTGTAAGGACAAAGAATATGTGAGATCTTTGGATGGATGTTCAGTCGCTGTTTTAGTCGGCTAAAACAAAAAGACACATTAAAACATTAAAAATCCACTGAAGATGGAAACTAGCTGGTAAAACAGCAAATGTCTAAGGTGCATGCTTGAAGTTGTTGATTCAAATTATTGGTCGGGGATTTTTTTTTTTTCAAAAGTTTTACAAACAAATCCTGATAAAAACATTTTAAAAAACTGTGTAAAGTGTAAAGGTTAAACCAGCTTAGAGACGACCTTGATAACTTTCACCACTTCAGATGTGATGCGAAAACATTTTTACATCTGAAAACCACAGTCACATGTGGTTCAAGAGCTTTCGCACTAAATTAAATTCATGATAAAGCCACATGTGGTTGTCAGGTCTCATGTGAGAAAGTAAATGTACTTTAAGTGTTAAACAAGTCATTCACAATATGAAACTTTTTATGAATCATGTGCTTTTTGAAGGGACTTCTGTCTTAATGAGCCGGCTTTCGAATGCTGAGAGACAGATCCAAAATACCATCAGCTGCCAAAATGTAGACGGGAGTTTTGTAGAAGAGATTCAGATTGATTCATCTCCTGATTATTTTCTTCTTCTTTTTTTTTTTTTATTAGTTTGGTCTATAAAAAAGGACAGAAAATGTCAATTACAATCTCAAGTCCAGGCTGACATACTCAAATAGCTTGTTTAGTCCAACCAACAGTTCAAAACCCAAATAGATTCAGTTTGCTGTCATAGAGGACAAAGACAACCAGCAATATATTCACATTTCAGAAGCTAAAACCAGTGAATGTTTGGCTTTGCTTTGTCTTTAAAATAACTCAAATTAATACTCTGGCTGTGGTGGGGCATGTGTTTTGGTATTGTACATCATTAGTTAATTTTTTGTCTTCATTATTTTAAGTCTCTCCCTCCTAAACCATTAACTGCTGTTTTCTGATGTATCTGACATTTGCAAATCTCCTGGGTCAGTGAGTAGTACTAAGGAACTGAAAGGACGAACCTCCCTTTCTTTTACACTTCAAGGAACGGTAAAGAAATTCGCCTTAATTTCCCTCGCAAGTGTCAGTCTGAAAGTAAAGTCAGTCACTCAGTAAATGTGTGTGTGGGTGACGGGTGCATGCATGTAAATGTTTTGTCCTAATAAAAATAATAATGATGTCATTCATCATCAAAAACACCAAACATTTCCTTGTTACAGCTTCGTAACTGTAAGAAATTGGTGCTTTTTTCTCCATTTTGTGTTTTTGTAAATTAAATATATTTAGGTTTTGGATGATTGGTTGGACAAAACAAGCAAGATGAAGACGACACCCTGGGCCTTAAGAAACTGCGATTTGCATCTTTCAGTATGTTGTAACATTTTAGATACCAAACGATCAATCGAGAAAGTAATCTGCAAATTAAACAATAATGAGAAACTTAAGTTAAAAGTGTTTGTAGCTGTAGTAAAAAGTGATCAGCAGACTAATGAGAATCGAGTAATAAACCTTCAGTGGTGGAAACGGTATGTTTGCTCTCCTTGAGCGGAGCAGCTACTGATCCAGCTGAGCAAAGATTAGTTCAGTATACCTTTAAACTGCAAACAGAGTCGTGAGAAACACCATCCATGAGTTTGTCTCACTCTGGGTCAGATATAAAGTACAATCCATCCCTTTAAATTTTGATAAAGCACTTCCTACAGATGAAGACGTGAACATGACCGACACCAGAACTCCATTTAGAGAAATAGGGCAGATCAGTGAGGAACAATCTGCTCCACTGCAGCCCGACTTCGTTGTTTGATCACGTATTTTCACATAAAAATCTTGCGCAGTGCTGATTTTAACCACTTCCATTTTAAAGTGACTAAAAAAATGGAAATGGAATTAAGATGTTCACACGTTTCAAACAAACACGCCAAACTGATTAAGCAAATATTAACACACCTAATGTAACAGCAGGGACTTCATATTAAAAAGAGAACAAAACACACACAAACGCACGCACAGATACAAACACACACACACGCACAGGGTGACATTACGCTCTAGTTTAATCTTAATTATTCACATTCTCGTTACATTTTCATGAGGCAGCGTGGCCACTGGCAGCACTTTCCACAGGTTTCAAGCAGTTAACCAACAGAGCTTATGTCTGCACATATGTGCGTGTGTTTATTTGTGCAGCAGAGAGAGAGTGGGTCACATCAGCGGACACCTGGACCCACAGTAAATTTCAGTTAGTGCAGTTTTAACTCAAAATAGCGACAGATACTGAACCACAGACAGAACTAATAGTGTGTGAAGGTGGTAAACAGGGTATACAGCATGGTTGAACTCGTGCACACTGAGCAGACAAACTGTGAGGAGAGTGATTTAAAGAAGGGAAACAAGAGGAGAGAAAGAAGAGGACAATGAGATGGAGGACAAGAGGGAAAGACAGAGTGATAAAGAAATAAAGTCAAACAAAGAAAGAGGCTCTGTGTGTGTGTGTGTGTGTGTGTGTGTGTGTGTGTGTGTGTGGGCAGGGAGGATGGGATGGGGGCACAGCTGGGTTTGAGGCAATGTGAGGGGGTGGAGAATTCATGTGTGTCAGAAAACCAGAAAGAAGAGAAGTGGAGCAGCAGAATGCACAGTGAAGAAGGCAGTCACACTTTACAGCCTTTTGTTCATAAATCTGCTCCATCACACACACACACACACACACACACACACACACACACACACACACACACACACACGTACACACTACTGAAAGACAGGCCTAGTGACCTGCCGAGGAGGTCTTTCCTCTGTTGCCTAGCAACCAGGCTGAGCCCTAAAGTCGAGTCTACAATCGCCTTCCCGTTTTATCTGACTGACAGCGCTAACATCAAATCAGAGCCAATCCAGAAAAACACTGGGATGCGAGGAGCTGCCAGGTTGACAGCGGGCTGACAGTTTGACATCAACAGGAGCACCAGGAAGTTCCTCCATGTTGGACGATTACCAGTCAGCAAACCACAGATGGAGACACTAGTATTCATCACTCGGGCCTCAACATGCATACATAAACTGAGCCTCAAAGATAATTCCCTGCTCCTGAACTGCTGTCTAAACACTCTGTCTAGTGCTGCATTCATGTCATATCATGTAGACTACACTTTAAAAACAGATTGTTTTTTTTGTAAACATCATGTTTTTTTATGTAATACAAGACACATCATGAGCAAAATTTGCAGCCATCACAATGATTGTGTATTTCCCAAAAAGTCTCAAAAAAGCGTCCTCAGACAGCCAGGGTTTCATATGTCATATCCTAAGGAACCAATCCTGTCAACTTGCAGATACGGGCAAAAGCCTCGTCAGTACAGAGGGCAAGAATTTATATTAGCACACCCACTAACACTGTATCACTGCCTCCTTTAGTAATAATGATACATGTAATGAAAGTAGTTTATTTGCCGTAGTAGAGGTGAGGCTCAGTGTATTGGAAGCACTCCTCCACTTCCCTCCCTTCCCTTCCAGAGCAGCCGGGAAACCAGAGCAGTTCGGAGGTGTAGCCCTAAGACCCCAGTTGGCATCAATACACGGTGGAGCCATGGACCAGGTTTATACCTAGTCTCGTTTGAAAAAAAGTCTCTAAATCTAGCAACAACACGCCAAGTTGGCAACATTGAGGCCTGTAAACAGCCCCCTCCCCCCCAATGGCACCTGTTTGCACCAGAAAGTCCAACTCAGTAACGTAGCAGTCAGCTGACGAGTGGTGCAAATATGATCACTCAGCCACTGTAGCGGTGCAGCCAAAGAAAATGATTATAGCTGCTTCAAATTACATAGCTACACTGCTAAATTGGGTAAAAATCTTGGAATCATGTGTGAACACATCCAGAATAGTTGAGCAAGAACAATAAAATGCCTGCACCACCTGCAAGGATGTCACTGATATGTATATTCAAAGCATCCCACATATCTATGCAATGCCATACCACAGGGTTCAGGTAAGTGAAGCACAGATATTCACTTAGATTATCAGTATCAGCACAGACAGAACAGAAAAAGTTCGAACACTCATTCATCTGCTCCTGCTGTTTGTGTTTGACTTCAGCTGCTAGCTAATGTTAGTTAACCGGCAGGTAGGGAGCAACAGAATGAAGCTGAGTTCACACACCGGTCCAAAAACTCCCATGAACTCCTCTTATAATAATAATACCTTGTCAACAAACACAAATGGAGAGCTTTTTTTAGTCTGTCCTTCTCAAAGATGTGGCCATTAAATTCACTGCGAATGACTAATCACATCACAGTTTACGGTACCGTCGTAACTCGGGGCAGCTAATAAAGGCAGTTGTCATTCACTTTACCTCTTGACTTCTTGCGCATGATGTAATATATTGATTTTCACTATTTAGACATTTCCCTCTGATATTTGCAAAAAAACATTTTTAATATTATTATGATTCACTGTGACACCTGATTAATAAAGAGGTCAGGCTGACTCCACAGACTAGACATGGCAATGAGAACAAAGTCATAAATAAGGCTCTATATGGCTCCTCTGGCTTATTTTAATCTTTTTCTTTCAAAACAAGCTTGTATCAAATATTTGAGGCACTACAAGATTGTGTAACCAATCTGAATCTTCTCTCATGTCAAACGTTGCAATTCCCTTTAAGAGTTACACACCAGATGATTTAACAGTGATTGAAGAACTTTACATATACATTTCAGTGACTTCTACAACATGTCAAACAGGAAACACCTGAGCCCCGTTCCTCTTATGTGGCTAAACTAACTCTGGCTAACGTGATTGTGTAAATTCTTATTCTTCTACACTGGTTCTTCAAAAAAACAGCTGGTGGACGGCTTTATTAATCTTGTATTAAACTACATGCACAACGGTGCTATTAGCACCTAAAGTGATCGATGCTGATGTTTTCAGACAGGTCTTTAAGCTGATCTATGTGCTAAGGATATTCAACTTCCCCCCTGTGGATTTTTAGTGGATTGCTCATTCAGCAGACATGTCCACGCTTGCAGATAAGAATGGGACATTACTTGTAAAGTTCATGTGGGTTACTGATCAAAGCATAGACTGTGTATAAAAGTCTCTGGCTCTTTTTGTGTTGTGTTTTGCGGCTCCTATCTGTCACCGTGTCACTAACCAGCTGTTACTGTCACCGTGAGCCAAATAGATAGAGGTAGAACAATGATGCCCATACAAGTTAAAATAAAATTATTTGATTGGCTGTATGCAAAGAAGATCTCGAGCTGCATAGAGAAAACAGTATTCTCACTGGTACACACAGAACAGGTTCACCTGTCTGACACCAAAAAAATATAAAATATATACAGCTGAAATAATTGGTTGTTTGATAGAAAAATTATTTTCAGCCATTTTGAGGATTTGCTGCTTTTCTGTCTTTCATGTGATAATTAATCAAATATGTTTCTTTGTATATTTTTTTGGAACCTTGGTTGGACAAAAAAATAAATAAACAAATAAATAGATAAAAAAGATAAATACATAAATAAATAAAACAGATTTACAGATATCACCATGAGCTGTATATCTTTGTAAATTAAATACCATTGGGTTTTGGTCTGTAGGTAAGACAACTTCAAATTAAATAGATACTTTTGAGCTAAAATAAAGAAATAAAATAAATGAATCTATGTGAAAAATTATCATTAGTTGCAGCTCTATCAGTAAACCAATACGCATCCCTAATACCACGCTTTAAATTACACTGAAGCCCTAACGCTGTCTCATGCCAACATGAACCTGTTGTCCTCTGTTCATGTCGTCTTCAGCCCCATCCCACAGCATCCTGGCATCTGCCATTTCCAGAGCACTGACGCTGGAATTGATCTGTTGAGTTTAAAATTCATTGTGAAGGAGCTCACTGACTAGCAGCGACTGAACTGTGGACGAGCGTACTATATGTGCTTGTTTTCTCGGCCACAACCACAGTGTCACGAACATATCGTGTACTCGATATCTTCGACTGGCTGGCCTGTCATCCAATCAATAATAAAGATACTATTTCAACCACTGATCAGTCAGCGATCAGGATCAAAAGTCAGCCACAGTGATCCCATCAATAATAATGACACTTCAAGCAGGAGATATGAGCAGTATTTTTCTCTATAGTTTTTGGCGTTCTTGCTGCCTGTCACTGCTTTTAGTTATTGTTTTTACAGCAGTTTTATTGTAGACAGAGCAATTCATTCTTATTCCTGTTGAAAAGCAAATAGGCATCTTGCCATAGCGCAGAGGTCAGTGGGATGTGAAGTGGAAAGATCTGTGATAATCAGAGGTTTCATCAGAAAGACAGTTAGAGTTAGACTATAAGAGAAAAGACACACCCGATACAAACGTACACCGACTGCTCTCAGTTAGAGTTAAAGTTACAGATAAAGTAAATGCTTTTTAGAGATCTCGTCTGTCCCATCCATCTCTGTTTTGAAATGTCCTCATATTAACTGATAACTGTGACATTTGGTGCAGGCATTTATTGTCTCCAGAGGATGAATCCTAATGACTCTGCAGATCGACTTTTCTTCGTGATCATGACAAAACTGTCATTTGTGATTCGTAAATATGAGCAAATACCTGCAAAACTAATGACATTCCCATTAGTGCTAATTAGAGAAAGTTTAGCGAAATGTTAAAGTGAGAGGGTGAATATGATCAACATTACACCTGCTTAACATCAGCTTACTAGCATTTTCATTGTGATTATGTTAGTATGTGGATCTTAGCATTTAGCTCAAAGCAGCGCTGGGCCTCAAACAGCCTCTAGTGTGGCTGTACACTCGTATCACTTCAAGTGTCTTGTTTCCAGATAGAATCAACATGAAATTTAAGACACTTTTGCCACATGCAAACACCTGCGTTGACCAGGCCACAAATCTGCAAATCATGCTACATGCAAATCAGGATCTGCCTCTATCCTTTATCTTATCAATAACCTAAAATAAAAACATGAATGAATCACATTTATGAATTACTGGCAAAACATAAGTTTCATCGTCTTCACAGGCTTTTACTCACCGATACAGATAAATGCTCCCTCACCCACACAGATCGTTCAGTGGTTGAACTGATCAGAGATCAGAGAAACGCTACAGAGGCTCAGTGCACCTTATGTTTCAAATCGCTAGAGACATTTTTCCTTGTTGCTTTAATGAGACAGAGAACAATGGCTAATTTCAGTGTAATTTCAGAGCAAGTTTAGCAGCAGATATCACAAAGAGACAAGAGAGAGACCATGGATGTATTAAGAAAATCAGACAATGAGTGTTACTTCCACACACCGATCACTGACACAGTTACACCATAGGAAAGAATGCATACGAGTCTTGGAGAGATGAATTTACACCTTTTGGTTGGTTTGGGCACTAGCATTTCAGTCTTTTTTGGATGCTTCTTGGACTGCGTCCTGGGCCACACTGAAGGACCGCCTACTCCACTGACGTCCTCCACCACAGTCTGACTGGTACGGCCACCATTTCATAATAATCTGAAAATATTTTATCATTTCACTCTCTCTCTTTCTCTCAAACACATCGACAATGGACTTGTCTGTCATAGTCAGACGGGCTAAAAACAACAACACATGTGTTTATTTGCATATAGAACGGGGAAGTGAGATCCGATCACTGGAGACGCATGTGGAGACAAATTCTAATGGCAGGTTTGAGCTGACGTACTTACAGCTGACCACTTGTGATCTGATCACCGAAGACACATCTTAAAGCCAGGTCTGAACAGGACCATATCGCAGGCCTGTGATGCACCCCAGACGAACGGGGTCTTATTCTTGTTACCAGCGATTCAGTGATTTCTGACTTATTTTACGACGACAACACTTTCACTGGAAACATTTTGACATGTCAAATGAGGAAAAGCACAGGTGTAAATAATAAAATGAAAGCTGGCTAAATTCCATGTAGCTGCCTCAGTTCCAGGGTCCTGATGTTACTCATGCTGGCTCACTGTGACGGTTTACTGGGACTCAATAACAGTGTTATCATTAATGTTTTTAAGATCACATCTGTGCTTTTCTTGCCAAGACAAGTTAAAACATCCATTGTGAAAGGCCTTTGTAGAGACGAGATGATTAGCCAATACCAATAGCTAGTTTCTTGCTTCTTTTCAGCATCTCTTTCATTCTAAAACCGATTTTATTGATTTAAAACAAAAGGAAAAAGTGGATTTTACGTTTTGAAATCAGAAAACCTCTTGTAAAACCAACCCTCAACTCATCTTACATGATAAATAACAAGAATTATGACCTTGTGACAGTCTTGGATATCTCTCTGGCAGGAAATGACATGAGGGTAACTTCCTCTTTTTGCTCTTAGAGTTTTCACGTAGGCTACAAATGACCATCACTAGAAGAAAAGCTCAACGCAGGAAAAACAGAGAAATCTCTACCTGCTACTCAGGTTTTCAGACACACCCACAGTCCACAGAAGACAGCTCTGTCACACAGACACACATACAAAATAGTTTCTTTCACAGAAACACACACTCATATGCCTACATGCCAGAACAAGTCTACACCAGATGTGTGACATTCCTCCTCACCAAGACAAAAGTTGCTGATTTGTGGGTATGTGTGGCTGTGCACCTCCCATTTATACTGAACTGTCTCTACATCCTTCTTGTTCCTCCTGTTCCCTTTCAAGACACCCCTGTTCACACAATCCTCAGTTTCTCATTTACAAATCTCCCACTTTATTCTCACGTTAGGTAGGATTATAAGCAAAAAATAAATCCACTAACTGCACATTTGGACACATTTCAAATGACTCACAAACTGGTCCAACAACATATAGGTTAAAAGCTGGCTATCACCACTCTTTCAACACATTTAAATCACTATAGTTCACTGTGAAGCAGATCTCAACAGCAAGTTTGATACTCATCAAAAGCTGTTTAAACAAACACCTGAAAAGCACTTTCCAAACACAATTTCTCCAGTTTTAACATCTTATGGCCTGCAAGTCACGTTCAAATAAGCCTCAACGCTAATCTAATAAAACAGGACTCACAAGCTCAATTTCACTGTTTTCTACCTGTCAAAGTCTCTCTGGCATCGTCTAAAATGCTGTTTCACAATTAAAATTTTCAGTGTGAATCATGTCATAACTATAGAAATACAGTCGATGAAAAGACATGTCAAAATAACATCAAAACATGTGGCATATGGCTGGTCTTTCCAGCCAAAACACAGAGATCAGTCATCATAACATTGCATACACATTTCAGGTAACATATTTGTGTTATTTTATTAGATTGTGTTATTTAGTTTAAATAATTTCTGCATCACATTGCAGGAGAAAGAAAAGCAGCTGCTTATAATACTTTTATTCTGGGTTTACCATCTCAAGGATTTCTCCAACTTGAATGTTTTGTATATTAACAGTTTAATGTTAAAAAAAACAAACTATTTAAATGTATATTATATTTTATCTTACTCAACAATATACTTTAGGGCTACTTCTTCATATCATGCACTGCATTGTAACTGCACTGCATTTTTTTATTGTCCTTTTTTATCTGTTGTATTCTATTTTATCATCTATTTTGTTTTAGTCTTTTAAATCCCATTTAAATTTGTCTTTTCATATTGCATTGTGTTTTTTTCTCAATGCGTTTTATGTCTTATCTAAAGGACTTTGAATCACCTTGTTGTTTAAAGGTGCTATACAAATAAACCTGCCTTGCCTATAAACCTTACTATACAACCCTTCAGTTAGGTCAAGATAAGGGAAAAAATTAATTACTATATGTAGGCATATATATTTTAAAATGAATGGGACTCACAAGCTGCTCTTAACTACATGCAAAGCTTTCCTTCAACCTGCACATCACCAATATTACATAATATTTACTGGGTACTTGAGGTGAAGATTTGTGTGACCCATATTTGGAAATTACATATAGCTTCACTGGGAACACTGAACATCACAAGCAATCTTTTGACCTGTTGATAAAAGCTATACTATTTCCTCATCTAAATCTATACTGTTTACTCATCATTAAATTAAGGTCCATTCTCCACTGTCACCAAAACAAACCCAACAACAACAACAACTCACTTTACAATCAAATTTAGACAAAATTCTTAAGCAGAATTTATTTGGCTAAATTGAGAATAGTGTAGACCTGAAGCTAACGATTATTTTTGCTATCAAAATCACATCCTAGAGCCCAAATGGATTCAAATGTGTTGTTGTTTTCAGACCAACAGTTCAATATTAGATTCAATAGATTCAATATATTATAATGTAAGACTGAGGAATCCATTAAGCTTTCACATCTGAGAAACAAACTTGTGGAACCGTCGCTTGAAAAATGACATAGTTGACAATTAGTTTTCTATAAATCAAGAAATTGATCAATTGTTGCATCTCTACCAAATTTAACCAAACTGTTTTCCAATTTAGCTCCATGACAGCTGGGTAAACTCATCCATGGCATGTGGTTAAAAGAAAAAAAGCAAGTGGACTTTGAGTTGCAGTTTTTTTCAAATGTAGCCCAGCATTAACCTTGGTGCCTACATTTCAACCTGCAAATGACTATATTATTGCCTACTGGGTAGTTTGTTTGATTGATTCAGTGTGACCACTGATCACTGACTCACAACATCACAAGCAACCCTCAGACCACTTTGTTGCATAAGAGGTGTTCTGTAAATTTAAGAGTTCTCAGTTAATTCTAGGAAACTCACAACGAAACCCGATCTGACAGCAGCTCTACCTGTCCAAGGCTCTGATTGGTGTGAGCTTACTAAACTGTGTGTGCATATGTGTTATCAGCTCTGGGTAATTCACCACACACTAGTTCAGTATTAGTCCAGGAGGCTGTGCACATTCACTCACGCACATAAAGTGTTCATACTTTCTATACCCCCAGTGCATTTCCTGTATCGCCACCAGAGCTGTTGACAAGCCAATAGCCTGCAGACACAAGGGGACTTCAGCTTTGTACTGCTCATAAGAATAACACAACCTCACACACACATTTTGCACAAGTCTTCCCGATTACTGAAGTCTTACACAAGAGTGTAAGAGTGTGGAAACTTTAGCCACTTTCTTCCTGAACCTCACATGGCTGGTCACATGACTCAAGCCTGATGAGTTGAGGTGGGTGTCTGAGATGGATCAGTGAAGAGGAGGAAGTGATACTGTGAGCACAGCGACGAACATTTGCTGCAGTACAGTAGCATGTATGTGATTGAGGGATGCCACTATGTTGCTGCAAGGCCCTGTTTATGAAACCATTTTGTGCAGAGGTCCGTGTCTAGACACCCACCTACCCACTCACCACCACCACCACCACCAGCCGCCCACCCATAGACACACATCACCACCCACCCACGCACAAACTCGTTATACAAATCCAATCAAATGACAGGCTCTGAGTTAGGGGAGATAAAAAAGCTTGAGAAATCTAACTTCCTGGTCTGTCTTCCTCCCATCTCTCCTTATCCAAAACCAGGCATCTCAGCTTTCACCACTCCGCCGACTCTTCTACTCTTACATCTCACACTGTCTCTTCAGCCCAAGCCTGTTCGAAGATTCTCACTCTCATTTATCACTGTTGGCAAGCACCTGCTTTGAGTTTGACACCTGCCTGCCAACACCAACACGCCGTCAACGAACGAGTCAACAGGTCACTCTTAACAGTGTGCAGACCTGAAGCCCTGAAGACAACAAATACACACAGACACACTCCTTCAGACAGTGAACATCCGTCCACACACCCACAGCCATATGCAGCAGCGGGATTTGTGAATAAGCTACTGCTCTTACCTTGGCACTGGAATCCCTGTTTCCCAAAGCCCCTGTGGACAGAAGACAGGCGTGTGAAATTTAGGGAAATCACAAGATGACAAAAACTCATGCACATACATACAGATTAAGGGGCACAACTAATGATTGTTTTTTTGGATTGTTTTTTTTTTGTTTGTTTGTTTTTTATCAATTAATCATTAAAAACTGGTGACATTTTCAGATATCTTGTTTTGTTCAATGAAAAATCCCAAATATCCAGTTCACAATGACATATGACGAAGAAAAGCAGCAAATCTCCTCTGAGAGGCTGAAATCTGCAAATATTTGGCTTTTCTTTTTCTGATGAGAATGAGAATGAGAACTGACTGAAATGATTAACTAATTATCAAAATAGTGCCCATTTTTTTTCTGTCAATGGACTAATCAATTAAACAACTATCATTTCAGCTATAACGCAGATATCCAATCACACATGAACACACAGATCAACCCACACAGCTGCCGCAGCAACAGTGGGGCCCTGTGTCTATGTGTCTCCAGCTGCATTCCTCCACCAGACCTCCAGTTTCAGAGATGGGTGTCGGGTCGATGCGGTAACGCCGAGCAGCAGCCACTGTTGTGCGGCTGCCCGACATCGCATCCCCCGACAGGCCCGCGGAGCTGTAGCATGGTAGAGCTGGGGGGGAATGGCGCATCGCGGTGTTTTTGACAATGACAATGAATGAAAGACTGCGGTGTCTGGGCACTGTCAGTGTGGAATAAGGCCGATCGGAGCCGCAGCAGCAGCAGCAAGTGAATCACCTGTGTCCTTTCCCCTCACACACACACGCGCGCGCGCGCACACATACACACACGAACACAGGCAGAGACACTCACCAGATGAAGTCCGTGCAGTGGCTGCAGAAGGTGGGCTGCTTGAAGAAGCGCGCGATGAACTTGTGGTTCTTCACCTCGTGCACATTCTTCTGGCGGAGGGCTCCCTGACGGGCGAAGCCGCGCGCGCTCTCCGGTACCTCTCCGTCGCTGTTGGGGTCAGCCATCTTAACGAGGAAGCGGCGGCGGTCCGAGAGGAACGAGGGGTGAGGAGAGCTGAAGAGCGAGAGGGAGAGACGACGGAGGCAGCGGGGGAGAACGAGTCGCGGTGCAGGTGCCTCCTCCTCCTCCTCTCCGCCCCTCTGGCCGCCTCGGTGTCGCTCGTGCTGCCGGTGTTTTGTCGGTCTGCGTCCAGCTCGCGCTGAAGCTGCTGCTGCTGCTTCTTCCGGCGGGTCCCCGTGCCGCGCGCCTGCTTCCCTATTCTCACCAATGTGTTACTGCTTACAACTCTCTGTCTCACACTCTCACTCACTCACTCACTCACTCACTCACTCACTCACTCTCTCTCTTTCTCTCTTTCTCTCTCTCTCTCTCTCTCTCTCTCTCTCTCTCTCTCTCGACTGTCAAAATGTGTGTGCGCGCAGGTGTTTATGTGTGTCACACCTATGAAGCAATCTTCAACAGCAACACAAGTCAGACCACAAGTACTGCATTCTTCCAGTAGAGTCTGACTATAGGACACACACACACACACACACACACACACACACACACACACACACACACACACACACACACACACACAGGATCCCTAACCTGGCAATACTGCTCTCATGTCTGGGCCCCAGACTCAGGGGACCCTAAGGCCCCATGTCCTGCAGACTTCTCTCTCACAGCAGATACTTTAGCTTGAAATGACTGCGTAACATATAGGTGAGCTACAGTGTGACAATTGTAATTACATTACCCATTGATAAAGTAATCACAGTACTTTAACAAGTATCTCAGCGGCAAAATTAGCCTAATGTGTTACATTACTCAGCTCAGTCAAAGGTGCCTCCACACCCACACGTTGCATCTTTTGTATTTAACACGTGTAGAAATAACAAGACATTGCAACCATACAGTTTGGAGGGATTTGCTTAGCATTCAGCAGTTAGCTTAGCTTCTGTGACTGCACACACCTCTCCAGAATAAACCCCCCCCCCCAACTCTAGAGAGTTGACACCTAAATTTAGCCTCCAGATACATGTGGCTAACACTCCCCACATCAGACACTCCCCACATCAGACACTCCCGCACCAATTACAGTAACCTACTGACTTTTTCATATTGTTCGGCCAAATATAACAACCAACCAACCTCTGCTGTTAGAGGTCACCATCATGTTTTTAGTGCGTATGTGTGCTTCCCCATTGTAGTAGCCTATATACAAATGGCTATGGCTGTAGAAGTACATCAGCTGTCTGTGTCTTCGTCCGCCCTTGTACTATCAGGGCTCGACTGTCATGGCTCACAAGGACATTTGATGGAACTGAGCCAATGATAACAAAAAACCCAAATGGGGAATATTGGGACTTTCTGACATTGACATCGTCTCCCACTTGGTGAAGGAACTACAGACGTAATGAAATCGCTAATGCAATCAACTCAGCTGTTTTTAACTAGTTTCACTTCCAAAACCCAAATATATTGAGTTTTGTGACACAGAAAACTACAGAACTTTTTTTTTTAAATTTTCTTAACTCTCATCAATTATTAAAGTAAATGCCATTTATTTTTCTGTCGCTTGACTGATCAATTAACTGACTAATTGTTTCAGCTCTACAGGAATTAAATTATTTAAAAGATATTTAGTACCGCTCTCATGTCTGTTCAGTAACTATGCAGTCACCAGTTGGTGAGTATAGCTTAGCATGAAGACTGGAAGAAAAAGCTAGCTTGACTCTGTGCAAAGGTAACAAAATGTATGATATCAGCATCTCTTAAGCTTCATAATAATTAACGAAGCAGCATAATTATACAAGAGGGAAACCCAGGAGTGGTCGCGATGGTGTGTGTTTTTTGTTTTAATCTGTAGCAAATTTCCAGATTTTTTTTTTACCACCATCCATCCCCAGTTCCTGTGCCATTGCACTTTTCATGAACAAAGTGTCTGTACACTTTTTAATCAATATGAGCCTCTCCAGTCTGAACTGACGGACTGTTTTAACTCTGTGTGAACATCCATATTGAATCGCATTGCTCCTCTTAAAATCAGGTCAAAGTCTGCTCAACAGAAGCAGCCTTGGATAAACCACAATATTCACAGCTGTCAAACGGAGAGCAGGGAGGCAGAATGGAGATGGAAGAGGTCAGGTCTGAGTACATTATGACACTCTGAAGGAGTTATTACTTCACTACTGCAATAATATGGTTAAAATGCCAGGGCACTGATCTTATCGCTGCCCATCAGCATGACCCCAGATTTGTTGATCAGCTGGTAAATCTGACCGCTCCTTGTGCCCCTGCTGAAAGTGATGCTGACTGCCCAGGTAGAGTCCATTAGAGCTTCTGTTACACCTGATAGCACGCTCTGTAATGTTTATCACTCACCTCAGTTCACACCTTAGCTCAGAAATAGTATAAAGTTTTTGAATCTATTGGACCCTGTGAGTCCTTCATCTAATCTCAAACAGCTGTATCAAAACTGCTTGTGTTCAACCTTTTAAGAAATAAAAAATAAAACCTGGGCTGGAATGCTACCCTCACCCAGAGCTACAGACCAGTCTCCAAGCTTCCTTTCATGTCAAAAGTTTTAGAAAATAAGTGTCCCTGCATTTGGTTTTTGTAAGCATCACAGCTGAGCCCTCCCTCCTCAGGGTGACTCAGTGGCTGCTGATGATGAGATGTGCTCAGTTCTTGTTCTTCTGGACGTTACTGCTGCCTTTGATATGTGTCGATCGCAGCCTTGTGTTGGACTGAGGCACTGGCACAGCTTTAAAGTCGCAGGTGTAGAGCTGCCGGAGCACGAAAACACTCTGCCACTTCTTCTCTACAAGTGAGGAAGTAGAATACTCACAGGTCACGTAATCCAGTTTAAATTTATTTACACTTTTTTAAGCAGTTGAAGATACGATCATCGCTGTAGTGTATGTCATGCAAGGGAGCCATTAAAAACAAATTAAAAGATCAAAGTTCTGATGTGATTGATTCACAATGTCAGCTCATGCACTGAGTAACATGACAGAAAAGATTCCGCCTTAAAATGTGCAAGAAACTGCTGGTAGCCTTTGACTTTACACTTGAAATCAAAGTGAAATATTGATCCCAGACTAACTACTGGGTCTGCACCCATTTACTTGAACTTAATCATACAGCCTTATGCTCCCTCTCCGCCACTGCGTTCCCTACAGGGAATGTTTTCCGGCATCGTCATCCCTGCACACAAGACAATCTCAGTCCAGACTGTTCTCGTCTGTGGTTCCCCCGATGGTGGAACAATCTACCAAAGTCTATCAGAGCAGGGGTGTCTCACTCTCTATCTTCAAGAATCTCTTGAAGACTCATTTCCTCTGAGAGCACCTCCTCTCCTGACACCTTGAACACGCTAACATGCCAAACTAGCATTTACTATGCACTTTTGGGGAACTTCTTTACCTGTTCTCCTTGCACTCATTGAATAAATGTAGTACTTAGTACTTCCACAAAGGTCTCCTACTGCACTGAAGTTTAGGGATGTCCCTCACTTGTCCAAGTCGCTTTGGATAAAAGTATCTGCCAAGTGAGTAAATGTAAATGTAAATTGATCTTAAGTCGATGTTTCATCAACTGTTATGATCGTATCTGTGCTTTACAAGCATTGGTTTGAAAGATACAGTCAAAACCAGAAGTATTTGCACGTTTCTCCACGGAGTTACCTGCTGGCAGCCGCTTTGTTTGCCATTGCCTACAGCCATTTGTGTCCAGTTTCATCATCCTGGTAGGTAGTTCTCCTCCCTCACATGTGCTGGATGCCTTCATCATGCTGTCAACTCGGCTCTGCAGCAGCTCGGTGAGAGAGTCGAACCACTACCTACAACTTGATCTTCAGTAACATCTCTGAATGACAGAGGGTCAATCCTCCTGCCAATTTCACTAAGATGTTTCCACACAGAGGGTTACGATCTCCCCAACAATGAAATGAATCGGTTCACGTCTCTCCCGTCCTGTTGGCTGCTCTGTGTTTCCACGCGTCCTTGTACTCTCTGATGGTATTTTACTGTAGAGGATCTCTAAACTGGAGTGCCAGTTGTTGTCCACTGGAGTGTGTCTCCTGTGAGTGGAGCTGTGGGTGCACTTGAGCTTGAGGTCGACAGCAGAGAGTTGGAATTGTCTGCATAGTGTTCACCTGGAGAGGGTACACAAAATTATATACAAGGACTGATTAAACACATTTTTGCATTCAGTATTGACCCTAATCATAATTAAAACATAATATTTCTACATCACACACAATATTGTTGATAGAGATTGGTGTTTTTTTTTTTTAATTTTATGGGTAGAATGAAATATATCAAAGTAAAAGCAAGGATAACAAGATAGGTTTTTAATAGGTGGGGAAGCAGTTTCTTAGTGATGTGGGTTTATGATATGTGATACTTGTGCTTCCGCCTTCCAGCATTTACTGCATTTACATTAAAAGCACAATCCACATGTGACATCGTTGTACATAAAACAATACAAGATATTTAGTTAGTTTATGTGTTAAAGGGTCTGCCAATCTATTTTAATATTTAGGTGGTTTGAGGTCCTTCTTGATTGCATTCAGATTTAAGATTGTGGTTTTAATCTCTGTAACGATCATGTTATATGTAGGAGGTTATGTGTGAATTGCAGAAACCATTGCTCCTCTTGAATATTTGAACCTGTTGTGTTTTAGGTTTCCTTCATAGAAAAGGGGCTTAGCAAGATTTCAATCTGTCACCTGCCCTCGACTCCAAAAAATCCTACCAGCAATGAGCCGTTTAGCTGCATGATGTGTTTAATGAAAGACATATTTGGCCTTATACAGTTAATGGTGTAAGAAATCATATGAAAAAAGAGCTTGATAGTAAGAGCGCTATATCAAAAGCTAGCTTGTGACATATCTGCAGCTAGCATTAGCTAAAACTAAAGCGTAGTTATTGATTTTCCACTAGTTGTTATCTGTAAATGAAAAATGTAACTTTGGTGAACTGACATTTTGGATATTCACTCTGTTTTTCCACACAATTACCTAAAACAGCAGCTTAATCAATCAAGGACAAGTTAAACAAAAAACAGCTCCTGCTCAAGTTTAAATATCTTAGTCGTGTGATCTTATTTTTGGACTCTAGTAAATTTCATGTGATTTTTAACCTTTGCTATCTTTAAATCATATAGTGAATGTATCCATTGATTTATTTTAATATTAATATAAATGTCAAATATACTCTGACAGACAGAAACTTTGCCAAACACAGGAACAACTGATTTCTTTAAACTATTAACTCTAAATAACAATTAAATGAACAAACTAGTTACAACGGTAAAGAACACAGTTTGTGTACATTTATGAACTGTACCACCATCAATTTTGGACCAGTGAGTTTTACAGGAACATAATCTGCTGTAACACTTTGGCTGAGGGGGAAAATAACATCTTGAACACAAGTCTAAAACATGGTTTTTTAATCTTAACACAAATAGGCTAACACAGGTGTAGTAAAATAAACATTGCCAACAAATGAGAAAAAAATGATGTTGGCTCTAACTGTTGAATTGCTGACCCCCGCATTAATTGTTGTGTAAAAAGTTATTTTATATATTATATATATTATATTTTTCCTTTTATTTGACTCGACCTGTGGCTGGTGTGGGACATACCCTGTCATAAACTGTATTATTGCGCCCTCTTGTGGCAGGTACTGGGAACTGCTGTTTGTGTAACAACGTTTAAGCCCCGCCCACCGGGGGGGGGGGTCACAGCGTTTGCGCATGACAACATTGTGTAAGTGTCCTGCCCTTCCTCCAGCAGACAGTAAGTACGTCCATGGTACCGGTCTGTACCCTCAAAATGTGCATTCAAATGAAGGCAGAGGCCGCGGAGTGACTGTGTGCGACAAGAAAAACAGTGTAACGTAATATTTTCATTCACCACTGTCTCCAGAAATGCCGACGTCTCCCGTGAAAACGCGGATCCCCCTCACCAGCTTCGGTCATCTGATAACAGAGGTGAAGGTAGGATGAATGAATCACATCTGTTCAATTCATTTCTGTGGTTTTATTTATTCATTTATTTTAGCAGACAATGAATTCTTTGCGTGTCCCTGTTTTAAATGTCTTTGGAAATGTATGTAATGTAATGTGTTTGGTTTTTTTTAGCCACTGGTGTTTAAAATAAGCTCTTATGAGCAGTTATGGAAAGTAACTAAGTACATTTACTCAGGTACAATTTTAAGGTACTTGTACACCTATACAGCTATAGTTAAGATTTTACAAACAAAATATGATCAGCTGATAAAATACTATTCAGTGTGAAAGAGTTAACAACCCAGTAGCATATAAATATAAAGTAATTACAATGAACTCCACCTCAACCAGTTACAACGTTAAAATGCTCTTTATATATCGATGCATTGGTAAAAAAAAACATGATACAGTAATGTGTTTCAGTCATTTATGGGTTATCTGATCAGACCAAAGAATAAGTAAAATCATGTGTGAAAACAAATGTGCTTCTTACACTGTGACATGTGGGAGAATTCACTTTTTCAAACATGTACAGATCAGAGTTTTTATATTAGATATATAAGAACAGTTCACTGTATAACCACCGTTATTTAAAAAAAAACTTTATACTGCTACTCCACTACATTCCTCTACCACTGCTTATCACTTTCTCCTTTCACCCTTTCTTTGTAGGTTTGGTGGAGCACCTTTCACAAACAGAAAAAAATACTTTTGTTTTTGCTTCTGGTTGATGTGTGAGATAGGTTGAGACAAGACAAGGCTGATTTCTAGAGGGGGAGTTCCTGCTGCAGTAGTGCTAGAAACAGTCAGGAGGCAGGAAACACAAACAAACAGTTTAAAGGAATAAATGCAACATAAGAATTTTAGATATTCAAAATGTAGGCTAATGGTAAATGGCTGCATGGTATACAATATTATGTCAAAAGTAAGGCCTATGATTTGTGCATTGTAAGCAAGGATACCAATAACAAGTAATTTTAAAGAAAAAGATGACAATAAGTTGTTGTTCTTTTCTTTTTTGACCACTTGGGGGCAGCAGAAACAAGCTGTGAACATTACATTGTCATCAGGTGAACTTTTTAGCAAAGAGTTACTCTTTTAGAAACCCAGCAATATTATTATTCTCTTGGAGTCGTGTTTCTGGCCACCTAAAAAAAAAAAACCAAAGTTCAACGTTCACTCAGGTTTATCTCTGTTTTTAGTCTTTGCTAGTTACTGAGGTGAGATTTTGACAAATATACACCTGGTTAACCACCTGACCACTGTTAGAGAGCAGCACACGAGAGCGGTGAGAGCAAATCAAACAGTAAGGTTTTGGGCTGGACAACTAAACAATGAGCTGAGATTCACTATAGAGCTCTGTAAAGCCGAGGGAAACTGCTGATTTGGGTGATATTTCTCTGTAGGTACAACAATAACAAAAAAAATATTGATTATAGCTGCTTTAAGGTTACAAAACAGAACAAGAAAAGGTGTGAGGTAGCACCTTTTTGTAAGCAGCAAAGCGTTCACAGTGATGGCAGTTTCGTACTTTTAACATCCATTTATAGCCTAGTTTGAAGGGAATAAGTGAGTTTTAATTTAAACATGACGCAGCATGATTCTCCTTTTGATCCCATTTGCACTTTATGAATCCTTACACTGGCTTTGAAAATATTCTCTAGGAAGTACCTGAGATCAGAGCAATTAATATCATCTGAAATATGAACCAAAGATCCCTTTCTGTCAAGTACAGCGTAGGTTTTTTTCATTTTTCTAAGCTTTCCCACTTGAAGTTTATAGAATAATATTTAAACAATACATATTTATTACTATTTCAAATCATCAAATCTTTTTTCTTTTTTGAATGTTTAATCTATTTTGCATTGTGACACATCATTGACTTAGTAACAACTGCAGAGCAACATCATCCAGTGATCTCATCTGAGCCCCTCCACTGTAGTGACAGGTGTAGGCGTTACCGACCTGTAACGCAGGTATCTGATACGCTCATTAAGACATTTACAGATTGTGATGCTCACAGCTGTAGAGCTGCCGAGCTAAAGTCACAACATCACGTCCAAGCCAGTGTCTGTTCCCTTTAGCTTCTGTAAATCAGTACAGTACGCTGGTTCAGAATGAGGTACACATGCACACTGCTGGCAGAGATCAGGCGGCGACGGCGGCGGCAGCAAAGACGGACAGTTTCCAACAAATTTCACAGTCTGTACAGGAAGTCACAGAAACGCTCACATGTTGTGAGAACTGATCCCTTTTTAATCAAACGTAAGCAGACTAATCTGCTCAGCTTGTCCTCCAGTGATTGTTGTTTCAGATCTGCTCTCCTTCTCTACTTACGTCATCATAACTAAACTCACCAACACTCTCTGCTGAAGTCAGATTTTCAGTTTTCTAGTTATAACATTTGCTGTCAAAAAACTTCTGTCCCGTTCTCTCTGTCCTGCCATTATCTTATATGTCTGAGTTAGCCATGATCCTATAGCGTGATGTTTAACCCTCAATGTTTTACGGCTTATGGGAAATGGGGTTTGTTAAAAAGGCCGCTAAGAGATAGTGCTGCGAAATTTAACAAAAATATCTTTTCTATTGGTACCTTTACGAGCCCTTGTACATACTCTCTACCCTCAACACACTCACATCCCGACCTGCAGCCTGTTTGCTGAATACCAAAGATGCCTATTCATGTACCACAGTGAGACAGTAGACTGTTAGCCTGTGGATATTACTCTTGATTCCTGCTGTGCAATGTGTTGTGCAGCACATTGTGGTTCCATGTGGAATGCAATGTGCTATATAAATCAAGCTAGCATTTCAAACAGGTCCAACATGAAATTAGTTTCATTTTGAGAGAAACGAGATAGATGAGAAGATGAAACCACTCTCGTGCTTTTATTGTAAACACAAACACACAAACACAAAGTTACAGCCAGGAGACAGTTAGCTTAGCATAAAGATGGAAGATAAAATCACAGCTTGTCATTTTTATGCAAGCAAGGGAACAAAATTTGTCCACTAGGTGCTCACAGGCAGATTTATTCTTGCCAAATGAGCTGTTTTCCTCGTTTCCAGTCTTTATGTCAAGTAAGAGTGAGAGTAGGAACTCTCAGCAAGAAAGTGAAAAAAAAAAAAAGTGTATTTCACAAAATTTCAAATTATTTGTTAACAGTTTCATATCTGCTCTCTGGTTTAAAACCTAGCATGAAAAGGCACAAAAAAGTCAATTTCCCTGTCAGCGGTTTGGAAAAAAGCCCAGCCTTGATGGATTTTTGTGGCAGTTGGAGAATTAAGATATTTCATTAATAATCTCATCATATGCATTAAAAGAAAAGGAAAAAAATTCAACCAAAGGGAATTACAGCTTGAAGCCTTTATCACACAGAAACGCTGTGAACAGCTGGAGAAGAATGAGAGCTCTGTGCTGCCTGCAAGTCTGGATGATTTGCCTGACTTCCAGCTGATTCAGTTTAATCAAACGTGGAGGGTGTGTTGAATGTGACCTGAACAGCCATAAAACACAATCCAGTGCAACCTTGTCATGCCAGTCAGCAGGCGAGTTTCAACATGCAAAACAATTGAACAATTTTGTGGTTCGAGGCTCAACTGCCAGGGACAAATTGCTCAACTTCATTGAAACATATCTTTAAAATGTGGTTTGTATTTCGTGTGCAGCATGTTCACATTGTTAGTAAAAGATAAGCTAAACTGATGTTACGTATAGATATATATAGAACATGTGTTCCCATTATTGAATGTGATGGTTTCACATTCATTTTGACAGGGCAGTTGGCTGTGCATAACTTTCAAATGAGGGTGAACGCTTCATTGATGCTGTGTTTGGTTTTGCAGTTAATTGTTCTTATCTTTCAATTTTTTATTAGGGTTTTTATTATTATTATTTTATTAACTATATTTTTCTTGCACATTGAGTTTGCATGCAACAAAATGTGGTTCATAAATTACATAACTTTTCCTATAATTTCATCAAAAACTACACTTTGATATATTATGAAAAAATTATGTGTTCAGTGCTTCCTCTAATTGTGTGCCTATCTGTGTGGGGGTGTGTTTTTTTTGTGTTGCAGAGACAGCTGTTTGGCATTGAGGCACCAGCTTCTGTGGAACTGACTGGTTGGAGGAAATACTTTAATAGCTACACTCTGCCGGGGCGTCGAAATGTACATAACGCGCGCACGCACACACGCACACACACACACACACACACACACACAGACACAGACACAGACACACACACACACAGACACAGACACACACAGTCTCCATTTAACATGAGCACTTCTAAAGTTTTTAGATATCAAGTGTGCTCAGTTAGAAATGTGTCCCTCTTTGCTCTCTTCCAGTGTGTCTTGGCTACTTACGGGATCTTGGGTGTAACGGCAGCTGCCTACTTCATGCACAGACAAAACAAAAAAGAAACGTCCAGCTCCACGGCCTGAAAAAGATCAGAACTCTCACAGTGACATTTGTTCCTGTTCATTAATAAAGACTATATAAATGCTCAATGCCGTCTGATCATTTCTCAGTGATATTATGAGAAGTCATGCTGGTTACCATGGCATCGTGGGCTGTGTGCATGTGTTTTGTGTGTGATTATTCATGTGCAGTTAAGTGTCCCCACAAAGTGCCCATCTGCTGCTAAGGAAACTGCAAACAAACCACTATTTTATTTTTTTTTTGTGTTTGACTTCTTGTATTTTTTGTGTTGTTATTTTTCACCCACAGAGCTCAAAAAGTTTTTGTAAGACTGTAGCATGTTACAGAGCTGATCTTCTGCAAGTCATACTGTAAAATGATCAGAAACCCAGCAACACACTGCATTGTTTTCAATCTTTAAAGTTTGAATAATTCACAAGTGCAACAGAGGTCATTGTCTGAGCTTGTGGACATATCTACATTCATTGTCTTTCATGTAATATATAGTATAAAATATAATATAAGTCTTTTTTCCTGTTATTCCCCAGCCTAGTGGAAACCCCTCCCAAAAACCCAGGGTAGGGACAAAGGCAAAATGAACAAAACTAAATTCATCAACCTAAAACTATACCCAAAACTAAAATTAAACCAAAAGAACAAGGCTAACATTTTCAAACAAAATTCAAAACAATAATTATTGAGCTAAAACTTATTAAATCAAAAGTCAAATGCACAAAAAGTTATTTAATCTTGTTCCTTGAATTTACTTTGCGTGTAACCATGTGTCATGGTTCTTTCTAATACTTCTGCTGGGTTTTCAGGAACATGCAACTATGGAGCATGATACCAGGGAGTTTGTGGCCACATGTCCTGTCTGTTCCCAGAATAAGATCTACTGCATCCCTCCCCAAGGCTTGAAAGTAGTTTTGCAGTCTGTTGGATGACAGGGTCAGTCCCTCCTCTGGATTTCACCTGCAATCCATTTGGCATCAGATGGAGCAGGAGAAACCAGGAGATGGAGACGGCATTGCTGTGCACCACAGCTGACTCTCCTTTGTCTTGATCCAAGCAGCTTCTTTGGATAGAGTAAGGCCACAACACCCTCCTTTTCAGCGTGCGCATGGTTTTCAATGTCCTTTGCTGCTCAGGAGAAGGTGGCAAGAGTTCCCACAGTCCAGGCTTTCATCAGGTGTTGTTGATGCCTGCGTCTGCCAGCTAGGACTGCCCTCCAGTAAAAGTCAGACAGGCACCGTTGCAGAAGGGGCAACCAACCAATGCTCAGCAGCTTGATCCTGCTCTCTGGGGCAAAGGGTGTGGGCAGCCACCAGGAATTTGTCCTTGAGGCTGCTGAACATGGTCCCCGCCAGAAACCTCACGGTCCTTGACCTTATCATTCAGTGCAGTCAGACCCATCCTGATTAGCCTGGTGGGATGTTGAGAGCTATACAATGAAAGGAATGGGGGCGGGGCGCTTGTATTTCTGCTAGTAGTCTGTTTACACTGTCACTAACACACATGTTATTTCACACCTCAGCCCCTCCACACACCTGTTCCCATTTACCTTACCTTATCATCCCCTCTGTACATATACCCCCCTGCTCCCGCACAAATTTCACGCTTCATCTTCATGCTCATTACAAAGTTCTTACATTAATTTGATTTTTTCTAAATTCCTGACTGAAGGTCTACGGTTCTTCCTGCCTTCCCTTTGTACCACTGCCAGCCTGATATGTTCACGTTGTATTGAACAGTCCAGTAAAAACTCTCTACAGCCACCACTCCCTCTGGTCTACTTCTGCTTATATATGCGTGACACACACACACAGACACACACACACACAGACACACACACACACACACACACACACACACACACACACACACACACATATAATGTTCAGATCCTCTTGCAGTTTTGCTTTCACTTCAGCCCGCCGATTCCCTTAAATCACGTGATCTGCCAGCAATGTGTGTGTATTTTTTTGTGGTTGTGTCTGTGTGTGTGTGTGTGTGTGTGTGTGTGTGTATAGAGCATGCGCGCAGGATAAGGTTTATTGAAAAACTAGTGTCAATAACTTTAATACTGTTAGATCAACAGGCTGTTTGAAAGAGCGCCCCGCCTCCTGCTCACATTAACTTAAACCGAAAGTAAAATGATTCTCCTCAGTCTGAACAGCGACTTTGTGTAGCTAAGAAACTGAGTGAAGCTCACTGCTGTGTGCACTCAACAAGCCCGTGACACCTATTATTGCAGGTACGTACGCTTTGTTTAATGCATTATTAATCGGCGTGATTACGAGGGTTTTTTTTTTTTGCGTTAACTTGTGCGCCAGTAATGAAAACTCGTATTCCCTGATTCATCCAGAAAGGTGATATTTCCCTCTGAACTGGGACTCGTTAGTGTGTAACTGTTACTATAACAGACAAATGTTAATTTCCGTTAGGTGTGGAAAGACGTGTAACCTTGTAACCTTTCCCAGTTATATCAGCTCATATTTTTGGACCAATCCCAGTATCATTGGCTTTTATATTAAATATACCTTAATAAGAAACCATAATATGTGGATATGATTTACAATATAACAATATGCTTCTCGAATGACAGGTTAATCCATGAGGATGATTGCCCCCAATCTTTAAACAGTTTTGTAGTATTTCTTCTGTGGATTTCTCTAACGTTGCTGAACAGTTTTGCAGTTCTGGCATTGTACTCCATCAGTATTTGGACATTGTAGGCCTTACTGTTGTTTTTGAACTCCAGCACACAAATGAAACAATTACTGTGAGGAATCACAGCCGGGCTGCGCTGCTCAAAAACTGGGTAAAAATGGAATTACACTATTCGCCCAGTGTGGATGTGAAAATCTTCAAACAGAAAGTTCAACCTCATAGTCATTGTTTCGTTTCAAATCTACTGATAATGGTAGTAATAAAAATGATTTTTTTTTTTAAATGAGTAACAGTAGATCCCATATTATAGCACTGCCAGACTGCACTGTGAAGGTAATAACTCATTACAATCTAACACAGTCTTATATGGTTTGTTTTAAGATTGGTAAAGTAAAATGTTAAATGTTTGGTGAAGCTACACTAAAATATATACATATCTTCACAAAGGGCTCAAGTGTGATATTTACATGTATCATCACAATTTGAGCAAGAAGTTAAAGCAAAAAGTTAAACAATAAAAAACACATTAAATATGTTTTGTTTTGGTTTTTTTTTTAAAGGAAAGACCAGCCTGTCTTTTCATAACTGGGCTGGTACTTGTATAAACAAGCAGTATAATCTCAGTAATAATATATTGGATATAAGAAAGATTTACAGAACACTTCTCTAAACAGAAGTTGTAAGGAAATTTAAAACATAAGTGCCACAGAAAATGAAAACCTTCTGATATACCACTTGACTTTTCTTGACTGAGAAAGTGAAAGTGTTATTTTGTCATCCTATTTATGTTACATCCGCCTTTCCCAGCGATTAGTGATGTTTATGGTCAGTCACATGATGTCAGATTTTGCATAGTGAGATTGGGTTACATGTGTTGCAACAGCAATTGTAATTGACGAGTGTATTTACATAATTGCAATGTATCAAATCACAATGTGAACGTGGTCACTAGTGTTGATGAGTCAACAAAGACTGGTCACCTGAATCTGCAGCTTGCCTCGCCTTACATTGAGTACTACTTTGATAATCAGTTAATTCAGTCAATAATTTTTCCGGTGAAATGTGATCGGCATTTTTCAGTTTTCTGATGTTTTATAGACAAATGAATAATTGCTTAATCAAGAAAGTAATTGGCATATTAATCTGCATTACTCAGGGAGGTGCCTCACTTTTTTGTTGCGTACCAGATAATTGAATAATTATTAGTTGCAGCCCTAGTTCATTGTTTATGCTGTCTGCTCCGCAACTTTACCGTTTCAGTTTACTCATACCATCCCGTCATTTTTGGCTGCAGCAGACAGCTGTTCAGTGTAGGCTACGTGCTCAGCACCAAACAGACACAAGAGACTACGAGTGGCGGCTGTGGATCAGGGCTGTCCACTAACCAGAAGGTCAGTGGTTTGATTCCCAGCTCTCGCAGTGTGGTGATCTTCAAGATACTGAAGCTCAAAATTGCCCCTGATGTATCAGGGTGTGTGAGGGTGTGTCTGGTAGAAAAGGTGCTGTATGTTAATGGAAAAAGCATGTGTCTGTGAATGGGTGTACAAAAAAACCATTTGAGTGTACGATAAGACTAGAAAAGTGCTATTAAGTGCAGTCCGTTCACCTAGTAAAACACAGTGGAGCATTTAGCAGCTAAGAGCCAGATAGTGGGCTGGACGAGAGTGAATACATGACTTACAGAAACACGACTCCAAATGAACGAGAATGTTGTTCCATAACTGCTGCATGTTTGAGGAAGCAGCTGTTTGCTGACGAGTTCAACATAACAACTTAAAAAGCTATTTCAGGTTTAAATTGAAATGCAGTTCAATGGAATAAAAGGTTTGTCTGATTGTCTGTGTTCACTTTTCTGTGTTTCAGCTTAAGAACAAATGAGCAGATTCAGCCTCCGCTCTCCTCCAGCACTTTGTGGTAATGCTGATCAATCTTGATTAAAGACGTTCAAACAAATGGAGTCTCAAAGAGGACTGAGCAGCAGATGACTAAACAGAAAAGGGTCAGTGATGGAGGATCTGCCGCTGAAAAGTGGAGGAAATGGTGCAACAGGCGGGCAAGAAGAGGATTCTCCTTTGTAGGATGGTCAGAGAAAATCCTGAGAAAACAGGAGTACAGAGCCGACAACAAAACATCGCAGCTGAGACACCGAGCCAAAATCAAACCCTCGAAGAACCAGGAGGCCCTGAACACAGACCAGACAGAGTGAAACCTGACAGCCAAGAGCCAACAGAGAGGCAGCTCGATTTACTGCTCTGGAGCAAACTCAACTTAAAGGAAGACGCTGAAACCTGGCGCCGGGTTAGTATCCAAAGTAAACACACTGTGAATCACAGTTTGTGGATTGAATTACTATATTATTATTATTATTATTATTATTATTTTTATTACTTGTGGACAGATGGCTGTTGTACATCCAGTGATGGAGGACGTACTCAGATCTTTCACTTAAGTAAAAGTAACAAAAGCAAAGTGTAGAAACACAAAAGTAAAAGTCATGCATTCTGAATTCAAAAACACTTAATCATAAGAATATAAGCATTAACATCAACAGAACTACCAAAAGATTGCAGAAATGAAAAAGGCTCAGTTCAGAAGAATAGATATTTATTTAATATTTTTTAACTAATTTACATATTTCTAGCCTAATGGTAGTTTATTCTATAATAACTGAATCTTTAACTCATAATGAAAGTTATAAAATAAATGTATTGGTGTGAAAAGTACCATATTTCCCACAGAAATGTAGTGTGTAATGTAAATGTACTTTCCAGTACTAGATCTACTCTGTTTATTTTGGGGGAAAACCATGCCACCGTATACATACATTTTTTAAATATTTTAAAACAACGAGATGATTCATCCTTTTCTTAGTGATCAGTAACAGACTAATAATTAGTATTAGTATTTATTTATTTATTTATTTTTTTGTTCCAGTTAGAATCTACAATAACAATAATACAACTACAAATGAACCACAAACAAATAAGTGTATAGAAGTTTTTTAACTGCTGAAAAATGAAATGTGATGGGTCTACTTTGTTGAGACGAATAAAACATCATAGTTGAGCGCATCACTGTTTTTCATATAAATACAGCTAATCTGCATTAAATCTCTCAGAGAGAACTAATTGAGGTTCAGTTCCACAAACAATTTTTCTGTGGTTATTACTGCGTCATCATTTGGAAACTCATCTTTAAAAAGTCAGATGACTGATTTTATCTTTGTAATTTGAATGTTGGTGGAAACTTTCTAATCTCGTCTTTCTGACCGATCTGACAGCAGCATCTGAACACAGGCCTGCCACCTGCATGTTTCTGACACAAAGTATGCAGAGCAGTAGATGTTGTATGATTGCCTCATTACTTTTATTCATACAGTGCGTTCAAAAAGTCTTCACTTTTTTTCACATTTAGTTATTGGGAGGGCAGTAAATGATAAGAAGAAGAAGAAGAAGAAGAAATTATATGAATAAGCAACAAATTGTAGTATAGGATAAAAAAAAAACTTATTAAACTGGTTATTTTTAGTTTACAATATAATGTTAGGTAATGTAGGGCAGCTGTATGTAGCCTGAGAGGTGAAAAACAGGTCAAAAAAAGTCTGAGCTCTTTTAGAGTATTCTCAGGACTCCTCAATAACCTGCAGCCACTAAACACACTCTGATTCATACGTGTAACAAGTTTTATACATAGTGCATCTCCTGTGTCGTCTGCACACACTCACTACTTATTTCCAACACTTTTTCTGCTGTAGCTGGTGACTGGAGCTGACGCTCACAACTGGCCCACACACCTCCGTCCATTCAGCAGCCCTGCAGAGTATGAACTAGTGAAAAGCACTTACCAGCAGCTCCAGCACAGCGGTTACTACTGGGGACCAATGACCATGGAGGAGGCACACGAAATACTCACGCATGCATTACAGGGCACCTTCCTCATCAGGTAATCTACCACTTTTATTTGAGAGTTTTAGTGTTATTTAATCTGTTTGGCTTCAGCGACTTTTTATGCTCTTCTCTTGCCCAGATTTGTCTTTGCAAAAGGGCATTCCCACCTAAATTTGACTTTTTTTGGTTTAATAAAGGGTAAAATTTATTAAAAATTTGTTTTAAAGTTAACCAGTGTAGTCTATTGACATTTCCATCCATTTGTGATGTAAAATATGTATCACTGATGTATAACTTGCAGTTACATTCCTCATGACAAATCAGCTACGCCTCTCACTTTAAAGGAGGGGGCCACAATACTGTCTGTCTTAACAATAGTCAGATGCACAGCTTTTCTTCCTGTAACGATTCCTCCTGTTCATACTGGCTAATCAAGAGATGGCTTCCTAATGCACTTTCAATGTTAGAGAGTAGGGACAAAATCCTTGTTTATCTGAAGTTGAAATGAAGCTTCAACAGTTTGACTTTGACAATTCTCAAGTGGGTATTTTCCAAAGTTTCAGATATTTTAATACAAAATTCTTTTTGTTATTATTGTTCAACCAGGAAACACTGTTCAGGGAAACACAATGAAGGAATTTTACACTAAAAAGACTGTAACTTTGAAAGATATCCACTTGATTTGAAACGTCTGAATACATGAGGACCGGGGATTTTCTCCGCCCTAAATTAGATTGAAAGTGCATTAGGAAGGTATCTCATACCAGCCAGTAGGAACAGGAGAAATGATTACAGCATGAAAAACTTCTTTAAATGTTTATATGGGCGCCTGACTATTTTTAGACAGACCTGAAAAACCCTTCTTCCTCCTTCTCTACCCAGATTAAATCTTAAAAAGGTAAAAGTTGGTCAATAATGTAATGCTGATGGTGTGTTGTTGCAGAGACAGCGGCCAGCCTGATGTTTTCTTCACTCTGAGTTATCAAAGCGAGGACGGCCCAACTAGTGTTCGTGTCCAGCTGAACAACCTGCTCTTCAATCTGCATGGCAGCCAGAGGACTTTTGCATCACTCTTCGATCTGCTCACTTATTACACTAGCTCATCCTGTAAGCTGACTGTGCCATATCGCAAACAGCGTCCAGAGAGCCTGAAGCAGGTGTGCAGGAGGGCTTTTATTCGCACATATGGAGCAGAAAATATAAGCACCTTACCCGGACTCAGCCCTCAAGATAAAAACTACGTTTGTGCGTACCCGCACTGTATATAGAGGCACATGTGGACAAAGTGCCTGTTGCTGTATCAAGATGTTGTTTGTGTTATTATATATATGTATTTGTGTTATTTGAATAACACAAATACAGCTTGAGACTAATAGATCTGCAACTTGTTCAAGGGTTGTTTTGGAAAAATGGTATCATTTACAGAGTACACATAGTATGTGTTGTAAATCTTTTTAAAATAAGAACAACACATGCTGTCAGAAGACCATACTTATTAGCCATGTATACAGGAGAAGATTTCAGCAAATCCTTTCCAAACAGTGCACCCCTGCCTCTACAATATTTATCAGTTTGTACCATAAATAAATATAAATTGCTGCTGCTGTTTAAAGCTGCATTAATTAATATGTGGCCACTAGGGGGCAGACTAAGATCAAAACAAGATGACATATCACCAATTTATAAAGTTATGGCTAAAATATTAGCTAACATTCATTTGGAGTGATATTCGTGGTGAATCTAAATTGTGTCTAATATTCTCTCTTCTTTTACTTTGTGTGACGCAAACAGTGGCTGAGGATTAATTATTTTAAGTTAATTATTCTGTTATCTAAGGACAAAAGATTTTTTTTTTTTGTCATAATGGGTTATTTGTCTCATTGTCTCGGGAAAAAATTGGGCATTTTTTTATCTGGACAATGGGACAAATGGAACAATAGTGTTTTGTTTTCTTGACATAAATTATGTTATGGATGAAACACCTAATTAGAGCCCATAGTTTAAAAAGTTCCTAATCCAGGTAATCTGTACATCACATACAGTATTTAGTTAAAAATATCAGCAGGATCACTGAACTACACATCTTGAAGTTGCAGCTGTAGTCTGCTCATAAATGAGGAAGCCTGATTACCTTTTGTTTTGTTGAGATAATTAGTCTGTTGTTATAAGAAAATTACTTTTTATCCTGAGATAATACGACACAATTATTGCAACCTCGACTGATCTTAGCTTCTGTAGTCTTGGACTCCACTAACTCCAAAAATTGATGTGTCTTTGCTCAGATTTTCACTTTCTTCAGCAGCTAGTGAGTTACTGTAGGTAGGTTTGTCTTTTGTCTTAGTTCAGACTGAACTACAGAGTAAATGTGGTGTGAAACCAATAGTCAGCAACAAAGCTCCACAGTGCAGCTGCTTTGGTGATTAGTCTCTGGGTTTTACCTCTTATAGATTACATGTATGTATTTGATTTAATTTCAACATAACAGTATTGATTAATGCAGTTTTAAAATTTGGACTCACCATCACTTGAAATAATTTTTAGAATAATTTTTTTTATGTGTAGTTGCTGTTTTTAATATACACTGTACAATAGTGTGATGCTTTGCAAAACTTTGTGTGTGAGGAATAAATTAAAATCTTTAGTCTACCAAATACAGTACACGTGAACCCAAGGCTGAATTACTAACCAGGCAAAGCAGGCACCTGCCCTGTGGCCCCAGATTCTCAGGGATCCCTGGTTCTGTAGCAAATACTTTGAGGTTTATTATTATTGTTTACTTTTTATTCTTTAAACGCGCTTGCAGCAATTAGGGATGGCAATGTCAGTGTGTCCATCCACCACTTTGGTCCAGAATGAAATATCTCAAAAATCACTGGTTGGATTGACATTAAATTTTGTTAATGATCAACCGAAGGTAAATCCTTTGATGATCCCCCAACTCTTCATCTAGCGCCACCATGAGGTTGTTGTTTGTGGTTTTTAGTGAAATATCTCAACCTAGAAAAGATTGGCAAGAAAATGTGTACGCTTATTCATGGCTCCCACGGGATGAATTTCCATAACTTTGGTGATCCCTTGATGTTGCCTCTAGCGCCACCATCAGATCACCAAAAGATCAAGTTTAATTTTTCCAATACTTTAGTTTATGACCAAGTTTCTGTAAAACTAATGACAGCCCCATCAACCTTTGATATATTTTGTGTTTAGCAATCATTAGCAAATGGTAGCATGCTAACATGCTAAAATGAGATGGTGACCATAGTGAACATACCTGCTAAAAATCAGCCTGTTGGCATTGTCATTGTCACCATGTTAGCATGTTGACATTAGCATTTAGCTAATGCTACCATGGCTGTATACTCTTAGTCTTATTGTAATATGCACAAGAAAGTCCCAATTTCCTACTACACAAATTGTATAAAGAATGTGTAATATACTTACCTTATAATATTATAATACATATATTCATATCCTTCCGCCACTTGATGCGTCTTTCGGATGTTTGTCTGCTATTCTTTGCCCTGCCTTGCATTGACAATGTGCTGGTTACTTTTAAAACTGAATATCTAAATATAGCACCTTTTAATGACTTGATCCATATGATTCATCTGAAAAGTAGATCGTATGCCAAAGTAAGATCATCAACTAAGATGATCAGATTGCCAACAAGCTTCTTAGAATTAGTATGTGGTATGGCATTGGGACCGCTCTATTTTTTTTAACAACAATTTCCGTAGATAGAGTTCATATTCTCACATAAATCTATTCTTAATCTAACTATAACCAAACTAAATTGGGTAGCTGAATGGGGGCCCACAGTTTATTTGGACCCTGGGCCCCCCTTTGTGTGCTAATACATCCCTGTGTGAAGCTGTACACAATTATGCACAGATAAACCTTACACATAGACTCATTTTTTAATATATTTTTTTAAATAGTCTTATGTCATCTGTTCCACTTCCTGTCCTAAATCTGACTGGCAGTGGCCCCTTTAGTTTAAATTAGCCCTGCACCAGGGACACACATATACACACTTTTCCTGTCCTCAAATTATCTCTGTTATCTCATTAACCTTATGATGTTGACGTAAAACTATCACCACTGTGACACATATAGAGGCAAGGCCAATGTATTTGTACAGCACCTTTTAAACACAAAGCAATTCCAAACGCTTTAGAAAGTGTAACTAAGAAAAAATAAATAACCTCCTATGAGGAATATGAAAAGACACATACCCTTGGCAATATATAGGATTTAAAAACAGTAAAATGAATTAAAAGATAAAACAATTTGAGTAAAATAATAAAAGCAGAAGAATAAAAATTACGTCACATAGTAGTTTCACTTCAGTTCAGCGCAAGGTATGAATGAATAAAACGCAGTGTAAATCATTTCAGGTCTACACTGAGTGTCCCATGGGCCCGCGCGATCCCGGGCTCCCACTATCCCGTGCTGTGAGTGCACGAGACTGAGTACATTATTATTACGATGTCAAACGACCTCTCTTGACTTGTGCGCCCGCACGCGCGCAGACACGCGGACAAGGATTACAACAACTGGAGTGGCGAGCGCACAAGCAGCTCGTGTTTATGTAATGCCATATGTGACTGTGTGTGTGTGTGTGTGTGTGTGTGTGTGTGTGTGTGCGCGCGCGCGCGCGCTGGAGCTGGCGCGAGCTGGTCCAGCACCGAGGCGGCGACAGCGGTCACACGTTAAACATCAGCGACCCGCTCATGTTATTCTGCGGATTGAGGGCTCGTGAGATTTCAGCCGTGCGGATTTGACCCAACATATAGAGGAGGGCGCTCGAGCTCTACCGTTTTTCACGCACGGCACGCACGTAGACCCGGTGAAATAGTCACGCGGACAGAATCTGTGGAATCTGTCGCGTGTGATCCTGCGCGGCCAGAGAGCATCCCGGCAGAGAGCGAGGCCCGGTCGGTCGGTCGGTGGTCGGTGTGGGGTCTGTGGCACCGCGCGGAGGGGAGGTAGAGCGGGACTTGTGCTGGACTCCTGGCCGAATCGGAGCATCCCAGCGTCCCGGCAGCATCCATCCCTCCGTGCCTCAGCTCCAGCGGGAGGCCCGGAGCGGTGGCAGGATGTAGCAGCGGATTAACGGAGGAGAGAGGGGCGCTCAGAGGAAGAGAGCGGGACCGAGCGGACTGAGGCGGGACGGAGGGGACATGGGGAAGGACCAGGAGCTGCTCCAGGCCGTGAAGACCGAGGACTTGCTGACAGCTCAGCGGCTTCTACAGAGACCACGACCGGGAAAAGCCAGTCAGTATCCCTCCATCCTGTCACATGCGCGCGCGCGCACGCACGCACACACACACACACACACACACACACACACACACACACACACACACACACCTTCATTACCAGATCAGGACAGTGCAGGCTAAATCTGATGTGATGCCATTTAGCCTAAATGGTGCACTGTGTGTGTGTGTGTGTGTGTGTGTGTGTGTGTGTGTGTGTGTGTGTGTGTGTGTGTTCTCCTGCATGCATGCGTGTGTTTGTGTGTGCGTTAGTGCTATGACGTTGAGTGTGTGATAGTGATGACGTTGCACATGTGTGAGAGCAGTCATCAAAATGCAATTCTAAATCAGAAATGCTTGTCACCCCATTTCCCACAATTCACCATTTGTGTATAGTATGTGTGTGTGTGTGCATGAATGCTCAAAGACAGGATGGGTGTATTAGTGTGTGTGTGTGTGTGTGTGTGTGTGTGAGATAGAGGTGGAAGTACATGAAGGTCCAACACTGCTCTCGGGACAGGGGGGATTATTGGTGTGTGAAGATGCCAGATGTTGGTGGTAATAATGTGATGACTGTAAGTGTACACGTGCAGACATCTGCATGCGTGCACATATGTGACGCTCAAACGTGCATGTGTGCGGGTGCTTCACATGGAGTCAGCTGGGACTTGAGGTGATAATTAGATTTCAATTACAGCCTTGAAACTGCTCTCCTCCTCCTCCATTTCACCACCGGGCCACTGTCGATTCCTTTCGTTTCCTATTCTTTCCTTTCCCTCTCCTCCTTTCTTCCTGTTTCCTCAAATCTTCTCGCCTGTCGCCTGCTTTCCTCTCCTGCCGTTTCCTCCGTTTTCCTCATCGTCTGTCTTCTCCTCTCCTCCTGTTGCCTACTTTCCTCGTTTTCTTCTCTCTCCTCTTCCCCCTCGTTTCCTCATCTCATTTCCTTTTTTCCCTCCCTTTCTCTATTTCCACTCTTCTTCTCTCTCCTACTGTTTCCTCACCTCACTTCCTATCTACCCTGAGTCTGTTTGCTTTCATCTCCTGTCCTGTTTTACAATTCCCACCCCTTCTTTTTTCTTCATCACCTCTTTCCTCTTTCATATGCCCTCATCTTTTCTCCTCACCTCTCGTACTCTCCCCTCAGCTCCCCTCCTCTCATTTAATTTTCTCTTATCTCCTCTCTTCTATTAATGTTTCCTTCCCTCTTCTGTGCTCTCTGCTCCTTTCTCCTCATTTCCTCTCCTTACTCCTCATTTCCTCCTTTTTATATTGCTCTCCTCTTCTTTGCTTTCTTCACTTCCTTTCCTATTTCCTCCCCTCTCCTCCCCTCTCCTCCCCTCCTCTCGTATGTGCATGTTTGTCTCTGAACATTCCAGCAGTGCCATGGAAAAGAAAAATGCTTCTCCTCAAATGCCAGAACAGATCAGCTCTGAGTGCTCAGTCCACTGCACACTGACAAAGAGAAAGGGGGAGGCGGGTAGAGGGTGAGGGAGATGGTGGGTGACGAGGAGAGTTAGACTGGGAGAGAGGAGCGAGGCGAGTCGAGGGCAGGACAGGATGAGAGAAACACTGAGATATGGATGCAGGGAGGTAAAAAGACAAGAAGTGATGGGTGAGGTTAAGGGTGAGTTATGGAATGGTGTGTGTGTGTGTGTGTCCAGGTTTATGTTTTAATAATTAAACAGGAAGCCATGTTTCTCTGCTGGATAAACGCTGCGTACACACACAACCAAATACCTCTAACACACACAAGCACAGGACAACATGCACAGAAACACACTTGACACATTAGGTGTTAGTGCCTGATGCCTGCATTTGTATTATTAACAGTATCTTAATAGTGTTAGAGCGGCAGAGTAGCACGGGAGAGGGAGTTTCTGTGGTGCTGTGTTTGCTCTGTCAAAATGCCACGATGTGATGAGGGGGATTAAGAGAGTTGAAGTGGTGACAGGATACACTTTACAAAGGCTTTTATTAAAACGGTTGATAAATCGTTTGCCAATGCTTTATAGATCAGCTATAAGTCATTGAAAAACAATGACTTCTGTGCTGTGGAAAATCCTCCTCCAGCCTGACACCTCACTAGCACTTAAATTCATTATGGAGACACCTCCAAGCAATCAGGTCCGCAGTTATAAACATTAGGGAGCCATTAACAAAGGGTCACATGTTTCATGCGTGCAGTTATTAATGTTAGTAAGCCACACATAAAGTGCAACTCGCTTTAAAAGTCAGTCACCTGTAAATGTTGATAAATCATTAATAAATGTTTCTACAACAAACCATCACGTCTGTTAATAAGCTGTTAATGAATGCATTTTGGTCCAGATGGCCTGCAGCCACTTTCCAGAGGGTAGGCGGTCAAACAGTCCATTTGAGAGGTCTCTCTAATGAATTAAAAGCTATCTGAAAAAAAACGTGTCATTTCCACAAACTGGCAACCCGCAAGTTGCTCTCATTGGTGGCTTATAATTAATTATTAAATTATTCGCTAACCATCCATTACTTGACTTAAAAACAGCGTCTTGTCAGGAAGTGGTACGTTGTGGGACAGTAGAGCTGTTGTCCCTGTACTATTCCAAGTAATTAAAGGAACAGTTCAACATTTTAGGAAATACGCTTGCTGAGAATTAGATGAAAAGATCGATGCCTAAAGTCTGTGCAGTAAATTTGTAGCCTGTGAGTTTAGCTTAACATAAAGAGTAGAAACATGGTGAAACAGCACGCCTGGTTCCATCTGAAGGTAACATAAGGGTGACTAAACCAGCCCCTCTAAAGCTCACTAAATAACATGCAGTATCTCACTTATTTGAAAGTCAAGACAGTTTTACACAGTTTTAATGGCGGGACGGACTCCCTGGACTCTCTAGTTGCTGGCGAGTCAAAACTGTTTCTGGCAAAGAAATAGTCCGGCACATACACCCCCGTAAACCAGCAAACCCTGGTTTTATATCATATAAAATTCAAGCTTCACTAATTTAGCTTGAAGTGTCAGCAGGATCTCATATCCTACAGAAGGTGTGTTGTCCCATAATCAACCCATTTTCACACTTAAAGAATCTGTAAAAAATGAAAAATCAACTGGCAACAGCTTCAGTAATGTTTCCTATTTCCATATGCTTTGTATTTATAGCTAACTAAGACATTCTGAGGGTGTAAGTTATTTGAATAGCTTTTGGGATAATGCTGGTGTTATTCTTCTGACTGTCAACAGATTCCACGAAAAGACCAAAACCAACAATTTGTTAGTCTGTCTCAATACTTTCTGACTTCTAGCCTGTTTGTGGTTCTCAGCCCCAAGCCCATCTGTTCCTACTGAAGACGATCGTATCTTAAAAAGAAGTTCACAAATTGGCAATGTCATTTTTAGGTAGCATTACACTGTAGTTTTTAGTAAATGTGTCTCAAACGAGAGGAAGAAGAGCAGTTGTTGGGAACTACTTTCAGCTGCAGATTAATAAACACTTGGTGCTGTAGTGAGTATATTTGGCATCCGGGTGGTGTATGTGGGATTGATTCAAAATAAACTGCAGTGTGTGTGCACATCGTAAATAAGGAAGGTGTCACCCAGTATATTGGTGTGGCTGATTGATGTGTTTCTGATCATTTTAAACAAAAAGCTCTGTGCTCTTTGTCGCTCTATGGCTCAGTTTTTGGCTTTGGCTGCACAGACAATACTATGGGGCCAATTCATTGTTGGTTTTGGTCTTATCATGGGATTTGGTGACAGTAAGAAAACTATAGTCTTATTCTTTAAGTTTATAGTCTTTGATGGTAGAGTTTCTTTTTACAGAAAGTGCTCTGTGTATGTTTTGGTTCAAAAGTTGATTCTTTAGAGTTTGAATGAATCAGCTCAGATAGAGAGATGTTTAGTTTGTGCTACAGCACTTTAAAATAGATTACATTAAAAGCCAATGCCTGCTGACACAAAGAAAGGGACATTTGGTAATGGTTTCCTTATCTTTGGCTCAGTTGCAGTAAAGCTCTTTATCTTAGAGATATGAGAACATTCTTATCACAATTGTGTCTCTTTCATGTTGTAGCCACCAACTGAAATAGGCACTAAGTAATTTACAGTACAATGTCTCGGCCTCTATCAACGCTCAAGGTCTGGTATTTCCATTACATCAAGTAAATGACTGTATCTGAACTCAGCTGCCATACACCAGCAGTGAACCGGCAGAAATACTAAGTGGTAACATGCTGCTTTAGCACAATGTGGTGAAAATATTTACTTTTCATTAACTATTTTCGGCTTGAGATCAACACGCGTTGCACATGAGGTGTTCACATCTTCACAACACTGTCCTTCATCCTAAAAATAAAAGTCCGAAGTTACAAGTAAATTATTAGCAATGAGCCATAACAACCACAACAATCCCGAACCACTACAGTATATTGTAAGCATGGGGTCATAGAAATCAAAGTGATCAATCTGTCAATTAACAAAAACATTTCTCTTCAACTGTTTTAAAAATTAATTAATCCCTTGAGTCTATTTTTAGTTGCTGCTTTCAGCTTCTCAACTGTGAGTATTAGCTTATTTTTTTCTTATATGTTGATAAACTGAGCGTCTTTTGGTTCTGGGCATTTTATAGGGAAAACAATTTGTTGATTATTTGAAAAAATTTTTCCAGAGATTAACCAACATTGAGTTGGTTTACTGAGTTTACTGAATGCAACAGTAGTGGCTGTCTCTCTTAAAATTGTATTCTTTCCAGCATGTACAGAAAAGTGCAAAATAATCTTTGGCACTCTTTTCATTTGTCTGAATTACCACTACTGTGTTAAAGTCTGTGTAAAAGTAATGTTTAAATGTCAAAATGTTATAAAAAATATTATTCTATTATTACATGTATCTGCTTACTGCCTTTTGAAATTATGACCCTTACAGCACTCTCATCACATTGTCTTGTTCTCCTGTCATTTTGTGCTTTAGATGAAAATGTGATACCTTTCCTTGACCGTTAGCATACTGTGACCCTGAGTCGGGCCACTTTAACATATGTGCGCAATCGTCTGAAAACAGAAGGAGAAAAGACATGTCAGTGCTGGCATTTGTTCTAGGCTACATGTTACACTGAAACTCTAAATGCATGGTGACAGGCAAAGTCAGGGGTGATGGAAACCGGACTTCAGAACATCTCTGGTAATGAGAACCCTTGAAAAACCCTCCACTTCACCTCTCCCGAGGTTCGAGAATCTGCTCTGATGCACTGAGGGCTGCTTTTTCAACCAGTAGCTACTTGTCTGTTTTTGTACTCTCTATATAAAGAATGAAAGGTTTTAAATTAAAGGTGAATGATGTGATTTCATGTCACATAAATGCTAAAACAGCTACATTTTTAAAGAGATGTCGCAAAATAATATCATAGTAATCCCTGCCAAGTGATTGATAGTCTGTGAGAATGGCACATTGGGGGTTGCCATGGTAACAGGGGCACGATTGCAGTGCTATGCCTAAAATTATCATAAAAAATATGAACTCTGGTCCAAGGACACCATCACAGAATATGGTAATGCTGTTAAACAAACAGTTCATGTCAGAGATGGAAAATACATAAACCTGAAATTTTATGCACCAACTTTAGTCAGTGTTACAAATCAGGTAGCGTATTTATTATGAATAAATACATTCAAGTTTTAATGTGAAAATCTGTTCTGAGAGGAATCACTGTGGCTCTTAAACCAAAAGAAAAGATGAATCGTTAAGAGGAGAGTGGGGTAGTATTTGTCAGCCGTCTTTGTCAGCTAGTATTTCATTAAATATATATCAGAGTGCCGAGTCAGAAGGGGAACATTATTAAGTAATGGCGAAATCAAGACTTTTTTGTAGTAAAAGAAAGACAATGTTAAATGAACAAGATAGTGGAATAATTGTGGGTGTTGTGTCTTGTGGTCCTGTCATAAATTATAGTGTTCAGGACGGGGATCATGTGGCTCTGTGAAAGTCTGATGGTGACACAGATATCTGCAGTCATTGATTCATCTGGCGGTGAGGGGGGAGGGAAGGATGGTTCTTATTTTTAATCCAAGATAGATAGGGGGAACCTACACGTCCACAAAAACACACACACACACACGCGCGCAGGAGAATGATGTCAGCTGCAGAGTGTAAACAGACACTAGCAGAACTACCAATCAGCACGCACTCTTTAGCAAATTACAGGGAAAATTAGAGTGTGAGAGCAGGATGAAGGGATGAAGTGTAGATGGAGCTGCAGAGAGAGGGAAAGCTTTTCGCCAGATTACAGGACAGCTACAGATTACGGCCTGTGGATTATGAGGGTTTGACCAAAAAAAAAAAAAAGTAGAGGCAGAGAGACAAACAAGCCGCTTTTTCTGTGTCCTTTTCAGACTGTGTGTGTGTGTGTGTGTGTGTGTGTGTGTGTGTGTGTGTGTGTGTGTGTGTGTGTGTGTGTGTGTGCGCGCGTTGTGAGGGTTTGCGTGTGTGTTCTCCTTCCTTTTGTCTGGTGTCTTCATCTTTCGGATGCTTCAGTCAAAGATCAAGGTCATCACACACCAACAAATTCACATAATCGCAGGCACAGATGCATAGATACACCCAGACATGCTATAAATCCATACACACACACAGTCTCATATATATATATATATATACTGTCAGAGAGATAAATTCAATATCTGCACGGAATTGTGACAGACATTTTAAAGTATTTTGTAGGCCAAACCATTAATTGATTAATTGAGAAAATGATCTGTAGATAATTCTATGATGAAAATAATAATCAGTTTGAGCCCTACATACCTCACACGCATGCTTTTTTGCTGATGAACCAATAGTTCAAACCTGTCTCCTAAAAATTACATTCATATAGTCTACAACCCAACTGCAAATACGTTTAGGAGGAAACGTAACTGTGACTGGATTATGTTTTCTATTGAAATAATGAGGATATGTTGTTAACTTGCATATTTGGCAAGTCACAATTACTGAACATATCAGTAAAATGTTCACAGACATCGTACTTGTTTTCTGCCAAAATGTCCCATCTTGCAGTACAATGTGTATTTGTCGTGACTGGAGCATCATTAAACTTTTTTTATGGTTATGTGTAGACACTCATAACTCTTGGTTAACGTTAGATAACGATCGTGGTCTGGTTTAATACAGACAACAGAACGTGTTCATTAGCATGTAATCAATCTTAACCAAAGTGCTTTTGTTGCTTAAATCTAACCACAGACAGCAGTCTGGATGTGAACTCTGGTCTCTGGTGTGACAGCCGTGCACTTTGTGCGCCCGCCAACAACCCCAGCCACCTCCCGGGGCCTGTCATTAATAAATGTAGAGCTTCATTCATTAAAAAAAAAGAAAAAAAGATTGCCTCTGAATGTAATCCAGCCAGCAATTACTTTTCCTACAAAACATATTTCCTGTTGCAGTTTAGTCATGTATGAATTTTGTAGGAGACAGGGTGTGCAGTTACCACACTGATCAGTAAAAGAACAAACTTCCCTCAGGCCCATAAATGAATTATTTGCAAAATAAAGTTGTAATTTCTGAAATACAAAAGAGAAAGAATGTGAAATGCTAAAAACAGACAAATATCAAACATGAAACTAAATTTGAAATTTACATGGATTGTAATTTATTGAGGTTTAGATTAATCCGGTTGCACTGAATGCATAAGTGGTTGACACAGATCATGTTTGTCCTGAGTCTGTTCCGAGTTCAAGAATATTCCAACCAGCACCTGTAAATTAACATATTACAACTCATTTGTTTAATCTGTACAAAAAACAAACTGTGTAGCGCAGTGGGTTACGTAGGTGCCCCATATATAGAGGCTAGAGTCCTCGCTGCAGCTGGCCCCCGGTTCGACTCCTGCTTCGGACGGCCCTTTCCTGTGTGTCATTCCCCCTCTCTCTGTCTCCCCATTTCCTGTCTCTCTACTGTCCTGTACATTTAAGGCACAAAAAGCCCCAAAAAATAACTTAAAAAAAAAAAACAAACTGTAAAAACAAGTTGTGATTTCACAGCCGATTGTGCACTGGAGTATTTTTCCAGCCAGGACAGCTGTTTCCCCGTCTCCAGCAAAGCTCACTGTCCTTCTGGCTCAAGCTTCTAGCAAGAAAATGTATTTCCCCAAAATATCAAACTGTATCAAAGTGTTTACTTTAAGTGCTGAGAGCCAAGTAAATCTTTATCTACTGAAATACATCAGTAAATAAAGAGTCTGGTGCATAGTGATAATGAGGTATTTGATTACTTGTATCTGAAATTCAAATGGAAACAAAATAGTAGCCCTAAAACGTAAAGTCTGTTCAAGTGAACTAAATCTCTTACTTCTTTTAATAAGAGGATTAACACTAAACAACAACTAATTATTCATGTTTTTTGATGGTCAAATAGTTTGGTTTTTTTTTACTCGGAGTAAAGCAAGCCTCAAATTTTAATGGTCAAAGAATAACAGATTGTGCCTTTATAGATTCCTGTTTCCCAGAATGACTTTTGTCATCTTCTTTACCTTGTCACTTGTCCTTGGCCTTTTTTGTTGTTGCAGTGAAGAAGCTGCTACAAGGCAAGAGTGTAGCTGTCAACTCTACCTGCAGAAAATATTTGAATAAGTACAAGGACAGAATAAATTAATCACTGAATTCTGATTAGGTTTGAATTTGGGCTGTTTTTGTGGGTTACTCCTCCTCTCTCTAATTTTCTGTCTCCTTTTCTGTCTGTTTCAGAGCTCCTCGGAGCAACAAAGAGGGTGAATGTCAACATCCAGGATGCAGATGGGTGAGGGACTACAACACGTTTATCTCATGCTCTCCTGCCATCACTCAACATCCTTATCGCACCTCTTTATATTGACCCTTTCGATTCTTTTCAGAGGACTAAAAATCGATATTATTAATTAAACTACATATGGTCTCCCTGAAGAGAAAAGACTTTAGCCCCTTTTTACACAGACTGTTCTAGGCAGGAAAGTCGTTTTATTCTGCCTTCTCGTTCTGTATAAAAGGCACAAATACAGAAACGGGGACACTGTTGTTCCGCCTTTATTCCGCCTTTAGTCACAGAGCTGAAATGACATTGGTGCAAAAGGGAGAGCCAGCATGGCGGGACAGACACAGACACTGTTTTGTTACATGTCAGGCCTGACTCCGGTATACTATCTAAAATCACACAGAGGAGCAGCAGCATTACATCGGCTTTGTTTGGTTGCAGGGGTCGTCTTAGCGGCAATGTAGCCGGATCTCTGTATAAAAGCGGCTCTTGTTTGCTGTGTGATTTAGGTGAGACTGAAGACTAAGTTTATATTTTATTGTTTATTACATGATGATTTAACGGCTTCACCATTTAGTAAATTGTAATTCTAATGAATTGTACTGGATGAATGATTGGAAGAAGCTTTTTGTGTGTTTGATTTTATTTGCAGAGCTTGGGACAGAAGGCAAAGTTCTTTGTTTGCAATGCAATGGCAGAAGTTATATTTGTGTTTGACAAAGGTTTCACCACTTCAACAGTATTTTATTTGGTGTCCTGTGAGTCCATGCGGGCTACACAGCTGGATCCTTGAATTGATATTGCATTAGACTTATTCAGATTTGTAATTAGATTCTAAACATTTTTTTCACCAGTGAAAAATGTTGTGGGACACAGCTTTTAGTATATTTTGTATGAAATTAATCAATAATCAGTAGGCTAATTCTGCATCTTTTAGACTCTAAAAACACCTTGAATGAAAATCACTTCTCAATTGGTGGGACTGGTCACAACTCACGTCCACTCTCAGGCCAGAACCTGTGACATGGGGGTCACAAGAAGACCCGCAAAATGTTGGGGAACCACTGTTTTGGAAGTACTTCAGAAGTGAGGTTAGAAGTGTCCTTCAAACACACATTTTCAATTAAATCCATGAAACAAGAAAAAAAATCCTCAAAACTGGAGCAAACCGCCAAACTCCTTCGAATCCCAGAGAAGCTGACCCACCTTTTGATCATCCAACTGACAGCGACAAGCAAAAAGGCAAAAAAAATCTGTTCATTATGAATGTACTATCAACCATATCACAATACACATTACCCCCTGCTTCAAACTGTCTTTGAAACATGTAGCCAGCTGAGGAGCTCAAATCTAAAGACTAATTACCTTAAAACAAAGCCAACATTTTCAACTTTTAAATTTGCTCAGAGCTGTTGTTGTATCGACTCTGAATATGGACTATGGATTTTGGCTATATTTAGACTTGTGATGTATGTTCCATATGAGCGGTCTGTGTGCACATGCTTGGTTAGCGATTGTGTTTAATTTGGCTCCATTAGATAACAAAGATATTTTTATGAAGCTGATTGGAATCAGATAATTGGACCCAAGTCCTTGCATAATGACTGTTGATTCGTTGATTTGACTCCAGGGCCCAGCCCTTAAAGTCACCAGGGATCCATTAGCCCCACACACACACACACACACACACACACACACACACACACACACACACACACACACACACACACACACAGGCCTGCTGTTTGTACGCTCGGCTCGGGGCTAGAGAGATTGCTTATTAATGGAAGTAGGTCATTTGCCCCCTCCCGTCGCTCACACAGAGCTGAGGGGCGGAGCCGCTCTACGCTGAAGATTATTTCAGCAAAGTTATGCTCTGGTTTTACACTACGTATATAAATATGTGTATTTTTATAAATAATCTGTGTCTGTGTGAAGGTTGTCACCGCTGCACCATGCTGCTCTGAGTGGTAACAAGGATCTGATCTCTCTGTTGTTGGAGGCCCAGGCAGCAGTGGATATTAAAGACCACAAAGGTAAGAATATACACAGATTTCTAGTGTCCTTAAAACTCCCTATGTTACTATGAAAGTCACAAAACATACAAGGCAGGCTAAACAGCAAAACAATCACAACAAAAAAGGAAAGCAAATACATGGTCACGGAGGGGAAAGCCGGGAACAACAATACTTGTATGTAACAAAAGGTGAGCATGTTGGAAATGCAATAAAACAAATTCTCTGTGTAGTATAAAGTTTTTATGAGATGTGACAGACTTGTTTGCTAAGCAAACAATAGACAATAAAAGAGGAATGCTTCATGGCTGCAGAAATGAGAGCCAAGCGGAAGCAGAGCAGCCCAGATTTCCCTTTTAACCCAGAAAACAACTCCTTTCCAACTGGCAGATTCCAGAAGAAGCAATCTCAGGGCAGATGGGAGATATAATCCCTCCAGGATGTAGGGCTTCTACACTCCCAGTCAGTCATGCCCAGTATGTCTCTAAATATAGGCATACACCTGGCAGGCATCCTTACCAGGTGGTCCTAGTTCCTCAATGGGTTTTTCTCCATGGAGGTGGCGGGGAACCCTCAAATGATTCTTTCCATACCTAACTCACAGAAAAGTCTCGAGTCCTGCGTTAAAAGAACTGAGAGTTGAAGCAGAACAGTTTTCTGGGAATCTGTTCCAGATATGCAGTACACAAAAGTTGAATGCTGCTTCTCCATTTTTTGTTTAGACACTGGGAACGGTAACCGAGCCTGTACAATCAGAGAGGTCCGGACAGTTCATAACGTCGCAGCAGAAACTATTCTTTCCTTTGTAAACCAACAGTAGAACAACAGAAGTCCATTCTTTGACACACAGCTGGCAGCTGTTTTCTGATAATCCAACTATTACACTACGTAGCCAGCACCAAAAGGTCAGACAAAGTTAGCAAACAGCTGGTGACCATGCTAGCTGGTTGAAGATTTCCCAAAGAGTTGGTGGAGACCAAAACAGAGTTAAAAGAGAGTGAGCATTGGTTTTACATTTATTAGATGGCCAGACACTCGCCTCAAAATGAATGCTAATATTTCTCTGTATCAGCTGGGTGTGTGAATTTTCAACTGTTTACTAACAAGTAAGCCATACAACTTGTCTAAGATCCAGTGAAAAAATGTTCCTGTGCAAGAAGCCAGCCTATGATTACTGGTTTGGACTTCCTGCACGCCTGAGCTGAACAGGCCTGTATTGATATCCTATCCAAAAAAAAAAAAAAAATCATAAACAGGAAAGGGTTGCAATCAACTATGCAAAAAGTGACTCTGAGAGAACAGTTCTGGGAACACAGTTTAGGGTATTTCCAGACAACCCATTTTGTTGGGAGTATCAAGTTTCTGTGAGAACCTCATTGTTAGCAGTACACAAATATCAAATATGAGAACATAATTATTCATATTGCCCACATATATATCATGACCACCACAGGCTACCAAATAAAACACATGACATATGACTCAAAATATCTCAACAACGTAAATTTCAGAAATTCAGGATGCACAGTCCTCTTTTGTCTTATCAAATAAAAACACTTCCTAGAAGCTCGTTCATGTCCCGTCATCACATACTCAGGCTTTAACTTCTGAAACTCCTGCAGCTGCTGTGCCTCTTTATTCTGCCAGCACCTCTCTTCTGAGTCAGGACTCCCTCATGCAAACTGAACCTTGAGGGTCTCTTTAGTCAGCTTGATGATGTGGCTCATCACTGGTATCAAGACTGGGGGCCCCTGGGTTGCTGCCATGAGAAACATGCTCACTACACCTTGCAGCCGCTGCTACAAAGCAGCATTTAATGTCTCCTGGTTAGAGGCACTGATGAATGACTCTGCAGTGCATCTTTGTGCTGTTCTCGCCTGAGCTTTGCATTATCTTGCATTTCCTGCATGTTTTCCAGGAATGAGCTGGACTGTCCAGTCCCCTGCAATGTTCTCTTGGGTCTTGTTTAGCCACATACTGCAGGGGTTTTCTTGTCTTGCCCTTTGTCCAAAAGCAGTTTGTCTCAGATGTCCCATGAGCATGATGCTTGCAATACTCCTCGGGTCACAAGGGGTCACAAGCGTGTCAAAGAGAATGAGACTGAATTTCCAGGACGGGCACTGGGAGTCTTTGCCTAAATCTTTTGCTACAGCTATTACAGAAATGTCTGCAAAAATTACACTCACATTAGGGCTCCAACTTTTAATTAATCTACTGATTATTTTCCTGATTCATCCATTAATTTATATATTGCCAGAAAATAGAAAAAATGTCAATCATAAATTTACTGAGACCATGGCGCCGTCCAAAAATGTCCAACCAACAGTCCGAGACCCACTGTCATACATAGAAAATAAAAAATTATCAGTATAGTTGCTGATTAATTTTCTGACAATCAACTAATTGCTCCAGCCCTAATGCATATATCTATTTTCAAATGTCACTTAGAGTTTAATTAGCTCTTACAGAGTAATAGGCACACTAGAGTAAATTAGTGATGAGAACAATTGAGTTCAGTGATTCTTTTGTAAAATGTCTCGAGAAAATCAGAGGTATTTTTTTGCTTACTGGATAAACTGGTCTGTAAAAATATAATAATTTAGCGTGTATTTGCATGTCTTTATATTCAAATTTTTGTATGTGTCCATGTGCATGTGCTCGTGGGGTCTGTCTGTGTGTGTGTGTGTGTGTGTGTGTGTGTGTGTGTGTGTGTGTGTGTGTAGGGATGCGTCCTCTGCATTATGCTGCATGGCAGGGGAAGACTGAGCCAATGAAAATGCTGCTGAAGGCTGGGTCGTCAGTCAACGGGCAGTCAGATGAAGGACAGATCCCTCTCCACCTATCAGCTCAGCATGGACACTACGATGGGGTAAATGTGTGTGTGTGTTTGTGTGTGAGTGTGTATATAGTTGCCATATGTCTGTTTTTGTTAGGTGTGTTTATCTGTTATGTGATGCATGCATGACTTGTGGTTGTTACAAGATACAGAATTCAGTGCCAGTAAGATGTTTGTGTGTGTGTGTGTGTGTGTGTGTGTGTGTGTGTGTGTGTGTGTGTGTGTGTTACAGTCAGAGATGTTGCTGCAACACCAGTCCAACCCGTGTATCTCAGACGCAGCAGGGAAAACGCCATTGGACCTCGCCTGTGAATTTGGACGTGTCGGAGTGAGTAGATTTGACTGCAAGCCAAATTTGTACTTCTAGTGATTGTATTTAGGCTTCAAATATCATAAAAGTGTTTATTATTATCATCATCCTCTTGAACAAAACGTGAAAGTAAGCATCATAAACTTTTGTTTGTCACAGAGCTTATTTTCTGCAGTAATCCAAAAGCCAATGTAAAAAACCATTGGCTTTTTGTCAAGGGAACCAGACTCAGGTTGGCCTACAAAGATACGTCCTCCCTGTGTCACTCTATCGACATTAAAAAAAAATGTTTGGTGCCCTTTCCAAGAAAGTCAAGATAAATTACACCTTGATGTTATAATCCTTAAGATATTAGTCCTTAAACTGCAATTTAATACTACAAACAGTCCTTGAGCAGCTGCTTTGGCAGAAATACCAGTTGTTTCCTCACAACAGCAAGGCGCAGGAAAGGTGGTTGTCTTGCTGAGGAGTTGGAAGTGTGCAGTCTGCATCCTGCATCGAACAGCTCACTGTGGTGGCCCCTTTTTTTCATGACTTCCTGCAATATCTGATCCACTGACAAAAAAACAATGTGTGTACAAAACAACCCATTTTGACGGGGTAATTGTTTTAGTTTTGCAGGAGATTTTTTGATGAATGACTGTTGTATCCGTTTCCTGAGACTGTTTCGCAATAAAAGTGAACACCTGATTTGCAATACCAGTATCGTAATGCAGTGTTAGGAAAATGAACATTAAACGGTGTAGAAAATGTCGGTAGGACAGAAGGAGTGACAGGGGCACTCTGGGCACTCCTGGGTAACCGAATGGGTGGAGCACATGCATCATTATGGCAATGCCTGCAGTTTGAACCTAAACTGTGTTGTCAAACCCTCTCTCTCTCCCATACTGTCCTGTCTGCCTCTTTGCCCTCAACTGTTCAATAAAGGCAAAAATAAACAAAATTTACAACAAAAAAAAAAGAAAGAAAAAAAGGTAAAATTAAAAACAGTTTGCATCATATCCTATGAATCCTTTTTTTTTTTTTTTTTAACCTGGTGTGGACTTTTGGAACTGGTCATAAAACAATTAGTCCATGTTGCAGGTGTTCTATATTTATAACCTTTGCTGTATATCTGTCTGTTTTTAAGGTGGTCCAGCTCCTGCTCAGCAGCAACATGTGTGCGGCCATGCTGGAACCGAAACCCTCCGACCCCAACGGAGTGTCACCTCTGCATCTCGCTGCCAAGAACGGCCACATCGACGTCATACGGTCTGACAAACTTGTCCTTTCAGTCTACGTCTCTCAGTGTGTATCTGTCTGCATGCCTACCGATCGGTCAGTCAGCCAGTCCACCTGATCGCCAGATCTAATCTAACCTCAACTCCAGGGTCTCGATTATGAAATAAACATCTGTTAATTCTACAATGTTGTATAATTACTTAATAAAAGACCCTGTATAAATAAAGGCTAATATGATTGTTATCTTGTACTGCAGGTTGCTGATTCAGGCTGGTATAGATATCAACAGACAGTCTGAGTCTGGCACAGCGCTACATCAGGCCGCCCTCTGTGGGAAGACCGAGGTAGTACGTCTGCTGCTGGATGTAAGTCTATCTGTCTGTCTCTCTGTCTGTCTGTTTAATGTGTTTACATAAGCAACTGTTGTTAAAGCTGGCTCCCTCTTCTCAGCTGAGCAAGTTTACACCTAAGCACCTGTCATTCATCCCACAAAGCTTTGTGATGAGCCCTGTGGGTCATGTTAGCCTGTTACACAAAAGTGTAGCTGACTGGTAAGCACTCTACCTGTAATGCAATATTCAAACCAGCTGTGTTTTGTTTTTCAATCCTTTTCTCACCTTCAGATGAGTAAGAATGCTGATGCTTATGCTTGCCTTTGAACAGGGCCAGCCTTCAGTTTTCTCTCTTATTCTGCTGTATTTCACTTTTGATTTTATTGCTGAGGCAGCACTCACAACAAATGTTAGCAGCAGGCATGTACACACAGCCAGACTGACACTGAATCATTGTCAAACATGCCTACTGGACACAGGCTCAGGACCCTTGGGCCAGAGCATCTGTACAAAGCAACTGTTAATATTTCTTGTTTGAAAGTCACAGAGCTCAGTTAAAAGACACAGAATAACCATAAGGGATGCAAAACAATCCCAAAAACACTCAAAAAAACATAAAGAGACACAAAACTAGTACAAAGAGATGACCACAAAAAAGGCTAAACTACTACAAAGAGTGCCACTACCAAAAAGGTGATGAACAATAAACTAAGAGTTGCAAAATTACTTCAAAGACACACAAAACAACTGCAAAGAGATGAAAAAACTACCAAAAAGAGACACAAAATGACACATTTTATGTCTCTTTCAGTTTGGGGCTCCTATAAAGGAGCAGTGACAGACTCATTTTCCCCAAATCTGCAGCAAATACACAGTATATCTCTATTATGAACTCAATGTGACACGATTTCATGTTGCAGCTTTAAAAAGGGACAAATTCTGCTAAAACCCTCTCCCACATATTTATTTATTTTTCATTGTCATCTCATTTTCTCCTCCACTTGTATACAGAGTGGCATCAGTGCAGGAGTGAGAAACACTCTGAGTCAAACTGCCCTGGACATTGTGAACCAGTTCACTACCACACAGGCCAGCCGAGAGATCAAACAACTACTGAGAGGTTAGTGCAGTTACACACATTTTTTACTCCTTCTTGAAGCAGTGGGCAATAGCACAATATATGTTTCCAATATCATTCAATACCAACTAATAAAAGTGTCAAAATCCCTACTTTCAAAACTCATACCGTAATATGTAGTGTGCTCTGTAGGGGAGGGTGTTCAGATATATGAGGTGAATGCATCATTAATCGGTGACCTCTGAATGTGCAGTCCTTACATTACCACCATCACCAAACAATAAGCATTTCTTTTTACTATACTCTGTTGCTTAATAACACGCATTTGAAAAAGCAGGAGAAATTTCACTGTTAACTGACAATATTATTTACTGTGTGAATTTTTCCGAACAAGCGTGCATGGCACATTTCCACACTTGATGAAGAGAAGCAAATAGTGAACGCACCAAGAACAATGTTTATGTTCCTAGAATATGATCTAACCTGAGATAGATCTGTTTATTTTGTTTTGTTTTGAGTTTCCTTGTATCAGTCCTATTGACACTTACATTGATATTCAAAACAAGACTTACTATCAGTACTATTGATTCTTTAAGTATCGATCTGCCCACCTCTACAGTCCTCCTTCTCCGTGCTCATCTGTTCCCACTTCATTTCTGCTCATTTGAAAATCTCTGTGCTGTGCTCTTATCCACTACTTAAGCTCATTAGCCTCTGCAGCTCACTCATACTACACTCCTGTCTTGCAGATGCTTCGGCTGCAATGCAGGTGAGAGCACTGAAGGACTACTGCAACAACTACGACCTAACCAGCCTCAACATCAAAGCTGGAGACATTATCACGGTACATAGATCTGATAATAGCCCCTGATTATTAACTTATTCTCAAAGTCCTGCATGTCTACAGTACAGAACTGAAATGCAGCAAATATGCAATATTTTGTAATTATATTATTTATAGATGCACATAGACATATGAACATAGTTTTATACTTGGAAATAACTTTTGTAGTCTTTCCTCGATTCTTGCATACTTGTTTTATACTTGTGAGTCTGGGGTCAGTAGGTAGGGTCACAGTTTCCCGAAGTTCTGCATCACAATTTATTTTTTGATCTGTGTCAAGAATTGACCTGTACCTGGACATAAAAAATAAAATATTGCATCCAGTCACGTTAACTGCTAACTGAAGTAAATAACTGACAGAGATAATGTTAGCTTGCTAATATATGAACCATTTATATTGAAGAGTAAATGAGGTAGCATGGAATAAGGTCACACAGTATCTGATGTGACACTTGATAAAATGCTGTTCTATAACTTTGTAAAAAAAAAAAAATGTTATGCTAATAAAATTACATAGACAAGCTACATGGATAAATAGTGTTAGTTTGTCTTAGCTTAATTCTGTCACTGCCACAAGACCAACAGCATCTCGGACCAAAAAAAAACCCCACTCCGTCGGCTACACCCCGATCCCCCCAAGTTATGAAGCCCAGTGACAACCGCCACTAAACACACAACAAGAAGCATTACTGTATAAAGTTACTCTTCGTACACATGAGTCAACAAAAACCATCCAGCGTAAACATTAGCCCGCGCTAGTACAACTGCGATATGCTTCGGCAATGCTGGCACTAAGCTAGCTAGATAGCAACAACAGCAAGTAAGCTAACATAGTCATGGCTATTGTAGCCGGTCACTAATGAAAACAGACAAGTAACATTATTTAGCCATTACGTTCCTTACTTACACATCAAGGAGAAGAAAAGCAGGGTCCAAGTCAAGCTGGAGCTCTTCAGCGGCTCCTATGATCTCCATCTTGGTAAGGTCAAACAGGGAGAGGAGTTCAGCCTTGGACTTATCAGCCGGAAACAGCCAGTCCGCCTGTGCTTTGGTCTTATCTCTTTCATTGTCAGAGGCCTTTTTAGACGGAAAACATTGGTTTCTTTAGAGGAGGAAATTCTGGAAGGAGGCCTCCACCTGAAAGGTGCGCACTTCACGGTGCCATCTTGCGTGTTTGGCGGTCCCTGTGTTTTTAAAAGCGGGAGGACCAATGGTTTAACAAGAGGGACTAAAACGCACGTGACGCCAGACCGGATACCAAGACATAGACATAGAACAGAGAAACTCAGACTACAACACGTGGAAAGGCTGTGATTTGTTCTGTGCTCGGGAGGCCATTACTCCACTGTATATTTATATAGAAAATAGTTGCTTGCTGTTATATCAGTGTTTAAAATCTTGTTTACAGAACCTCTAGAAATAGATCTAACTAATTAACATTTTAATGCTGCTGCCCTTTTTTTTTTTTTTTTAGCTTGAAACTAGCTAGTACTATCAATTTATTTATGTTTAGCTTGTGGAGCCAAATTCAGTTATTGTCTTGGAGGCATTAACATTATAATCTTTGTAAACTGTATTTGTGTGTTGACAGGTTTTGGAGCAGCACTCAGACGGTCGATGGAAGGGTTGTATTCATGACAACCGCACAGGAAATGACCGTGTGGGGTATTTTCCCTCCAACATGGTAGAAGTCATCAAGAGGGCAGGTGACCACCCATTTCACAGCTGTGTGTGTTTTTGTGTATGAGTGGGAGGATGTGTGAACGTGCTTTCACATGTGTGTGAGTTCAGCAGCTGTTCTGTAGCTATAGCTGATCATTAGTTGTAGCTAGCTGCAGCATCATCGGCCTCTTCAGACAGCCCATCTGTTTTCCCAACCTGTCAATCATCTCCATTGGTCATACCGTCCCCTGCTGGGGATTGGCTGACCCTCCTCCCTCTTCCCTTCCTCTGTATATCTGCTCCTTCTGTCACCCTCCCTATTTAATAACCCTTTCTAACCAACCTGCTCTGCTAGATTGTTCTGCTTTTGTTCATATTGTTTGTTTGCTTTGTTGCTGTAGTGATATTATATTTTAATTTATAGAGACATATTCCCTGTGGATATATGGATGTATTCTTTTCTCATATTTTAATTTTAATCAGTTATTATTTTATACATTTTCAGATCTGATTAGATTTGTTTTGTTTCAAGTTGACTGATCAGTTGTTGTTGTTGTTGTGTTGTTGTTGTTGTTTTGCACCTCTCTCCTCCTGGCTCATGTCCAGGTCACTCCCCCTCCCAGCAGTGCCACACCCTCCTGCTCCGTAGGCCCAACCCCTGTCCCATTGCCTCGGTCAACGGACACTCATACCCCCCCTCCAAAGTCCTCCCCCTGCATCTGCCTCCCCCTCCACCCCCTCACCCCAACACACAGTCCCTCCCTCGGTTCTCGTCCTTTGGGTACGTTCCTCTTCCCATCTCTCCACCTTCTCTGTCTACTCCTCCTCTGTCCACTCCTCCTCCTCCTCCTCCTCCTCTCTCCACTTCTCAGGAGCAGCAGAGTCAGACAGGTACATACTGTAGTATCACTTTAAATCACAGTTAAGCATCCTTTCCACACTGTTTGACAAGACCACATATAGAATATATATATATATATCTATCTGCTTGTTCCAACATACTTTGTACATAGTCATATATACAGTATATATACAGTATATATAATTTATAGATGCAAATTTCATAATTAGTTTACTATATAAACTAAATACTCTACTATACAAAACTAAATAAGAGATTTTGATTTTGAAATTTCCCAAAACATGTTTTCACTTAGTCATTGTGGATTATTGAGTGTAGGCTCATGGGCAGAGATGTCAATCTTAACCATTTGAAATGAAATCTACGATACAATAAAGGTTGCAAAAGGTGAAGGGATCTTAATATTTTCTTAAGCCTCTGTATTAAAGGATCAGTTCACCCAAATGACAAAAAGGTATATATTCCCCCTTACTCATAGTTTTTAAAACATAACTTTACTATGTGGTGTTCTTGTAATTTGTGTGAACTGAGCCTTTTCAGTCTTTTATAACTTCACATACCGTACATGTTTTAAGAGGCATTATTTACCATTTTATAGACATTTTCCTGTGATTTAGCTTGAAATACCACATATAACTGGATGTGTTTTTTTTTAAATAAATGCTGTTTGGTGTTTTGAGCAGTGCTTGCATGCACAATATTTGTTAATATTGTGCAAGCACACAATGATGAACCTGCCTAAGGGTTTGCAGGGTTTTACAAGTCTCAAAATTATTAGCACTAAAAGGTGGTGCAACCACTATGAGTAATGTGTTTATGAATGTGTAGGTGAGTGAGTGTATCTTTGTGAGAACCTGTGTTCTTGATGGTGTTTATTTAAGAGTTAAATAGATTTATATATGAAACAATATTTCACATATTATCAAAGGGGTCTGTGTAGCTGTTAATCAGTTTTTGTTTTTAAGAACATCCTCCAAAAATTAGACTAAAATAGTGGCCATAACAAGCATGTGTGTGTGTGTGTGTGTGTGTGTGTGTGTGTGTGTGTGTGTGTGTGTGAGACAGGTTCGCGAACTGCAGAGCTGAGTCCTCAAGGCTCTCCTACCCTAGGACAACAGAGTAGCACCAGTGAGGATATATGGGTGCTACGCAAACCGCTGGCAGGTAAACTGTGTTTTTGGGTAACAATGTAAAACTACATATGCAAGGACTGTTCTTTGTATAATGCGGCATCCTGCAATGTATGTGTTTGTGTTTGGAGGTGGCGAGCGCAGTGGCAGTGTGGGCAGTCTCGGCAGTGTTCGGTCATCAAGCAGCTTGCAGAGCTCTGGAAACACACATGTTCTGACCACCCCTGCACCCAGTCCACACCCTGCGCCCACACCAGGCGTCAACACACATGGCCTTAACGCTCCAGGCCTGCACGCACAAGCCGAAGGGGTAAAGGTGAGAGAGTGTTTGCACCTCACATTGCTACTGGATCTTTACAGAACAAAAAACATGTCATTTCTGGGAAATACAAAAGCATTCTCAGGAAACAAACACAACTCTAGTTACCAAGTTAACCACAAATCAGTTTCCTGCTCCGTTTGTCCTTCCGCTTCACTTTTGCTTTTGCTTTCTTTTAACAGTAGGCCACAGATGCAATACGATAGTGGCCTTGTGGTTTGTCCTTTTTTATCAAATACTCAGTAAAATGAAGCCTGTAAATGCCAACATCAACATGTCGGTATAGATAAACTATAACAGCTAAATTCTACCGACACAATATCTTTTTGTATCCTCACCAGACCTCACCTCTCATTTCTGTCAGACTAGTTATGTTAGATTGTGTAAGCATCTCTTAAAATTATGGATTAAATTCAATACAGGTGTTTGAACAGTGAGTTGTTCTAAACTACAAACTGAAATGAGAGTTTTAGCAACAAACACAACACAAACTTGCTAACTTGGATAGATACAGGGTTTCTTTTTGGTGCATTTTATTGTCTACGTAATTTTTTTCTTCCATTGTCTAGTGTGCTTTCATATTATAATCTGTGATATCATGCACCCTGCAGGTCAGTTCTCTAACAGCTTCAGTGCATTCTAAATTTAATTTTATCACTGAATATAACTAGTTTTAGGTAATAATTAGGTAATTAAAAATACGGCATTAGCAAAAGCAATTTGCAATTAGCAAAACTGGATGTTATTCCCATATTATGCTGGAGGACATAATCTGTTTGAAGAAGTATTCAGACAGCAGTTTTTGTAAATTGCAGAAATGCAAGAGGAAGAGGGACTCAAGCCAAAATCTGTCCGTTACATGTGCACGCAGCTGAGTCACATGGCACTTCTGGTTTTGAATGATTATGGTTGAGTAAATGTTTCATTTCGTGAGCGTGCGTGCACATGTGCATGTGTGTATGACCATGTTTGCGTGTGTGTTTTAGCTCCTGGCCACCGTGCTTTCCCAGTCGGTTAAAGCCAAGGAGCATCTCTTGGAGCAGTCGCAGTCCGTTGAGCAGTCAGCGAGTAAGCTCACACGCTCATCCAAACACAACATAAAAGCAAAATCTTTGGCTTAATTTGAACTGATAACCTGTGTCATGTTTCGTTGAACTTAAAGGTCTGTCTCACTGCAGCCTGCTGCTACTTGATCACAGCAGTGATACTCTAGAGATACAGATACTAAAGTTTTGTCTTCTCTTGCTAATAAAAGCGTTAAAACGAGTGATCTGGTTACTCAAAAAAGACATTCTGTCTGTAGGAAAGTAATAACAACTCAAAAAGATCAAAGTGGTGTATTCTATTATGGTTTATTTGGATTGCTGCTTTTATTAATTATTTTTCTTCATTTCACTTTTAGTCAACCTGACCCTTTAAACACCACCTGTCTGTTCATATCAGACACAAACAGCATTTCCTCTGGCCTTCTATAAGTTATGCTTTATTTATAAAAACTGAAAACCAGCTGTGGACAGGTCGCTCTTTCTTGGCATAAATTCTTTTTGGCTGTCAGGAATTTGTGTGTTTTATGTTTTAGCCGCAATAACAAAGATTTGCTTGAAATAAACAAAATAAAAATAAAAAATAAAAAAACAAATGCTTCAGTGTAACATCTAAAGAAAAAAACATGAAAAGAAAAGGGCATGTACAGTGGGATTATGTAGGGTCAACATTGGCCTTAGAATGAAAAGCACTCAACCTACACGAACATTATTTCCTGACAAGGCATTTACAAATTTACATCATCGGCTGCATTCTTGTCATTGGTTTAGAATTTCCCTTGGGCTACAAAAAGTGGTGTAGATAGAATAAGTTTATAAAACATGTTTGATGTGTTTGTATAGACATAAAGTATATAAGACATTTATTTGGTGTTTAAATTTGGGCACTGTGCTTGCAGTTGATTTACTAATCTCAGTTTGAAAGAAGCATATAAATTATCATATTTTAATATGATGTAATCTGCTGTGTGTCTGTTTAAAGGATATGTGAGGAAAAAGCCAGCCAAGCATGAAAGCTGTTTCCAAATTATTATGATATTATGATATATACATACACATTAACCTGGCTTGATTTAATTTCTCCACTGCTTCTCAAGACTGCACTTGATCACCAGATAACATCATTTCTTGGCTTTGCAGCATTTTCCTGGCTCTTTAGTTTATTCATTGTTTTCGAGAGCAGACTTCAAGTTCACAAGAAGCTGTTCTTTTTTTAATAATTATCTAGAAATAACTGTTCCATATAATTAAATTGATTGTAGGTAATCATTTGTTAAAAGTAAACTCGTTCTAAGAAATCATTAAGAAACTAAAGGAAACAAAAGCTCTGCCAAGACAAGCATCATGTCTTGTCATGTGACATTACTGTGTAGATCTTACTGAGGGCAATTCGGGACACTTTAGATTTAAAGTGCATTTATACCAATTATGGATAATTCTTTATGTAAAATTACATTTTGTGAAATAACAAAACTGTCCTTTACTGAGAAAAATAATATATTTCATTGCTTTTCCCTCCTTTTTCTTTCCATTGTCTCGCCTGTCCACCTCCACCCCAAGGCTCTTCCAGTTCCGCAGTCCATGAACAACGGTCGTTTGAGCGGAAGGCAGAGGAGGATGATGGGAAAGTGAGTTTTTGAATGGCAGATTGGTCCGTGGACTCCACTCTCTGTTGCTTCTGTTTATTCTCAACCAACGCTTTGGTTTGGGAGAGAGACATCTACACGGGTGGGGTTCAGGCAGTGGGCACAGTGAGGTGTCTATCCGGGCGGTTGTGTTGCACCTGAACAGATGACACCGTGAGGATGGGCATGCGAGTGTGTCGTCATGGAGACAGGCAGAGTGACAGACACACTGAGATGTCAGTTGCTGTCTTGCCTTCTGTCCCTCCACCCACCCCCTGTCCTCACACCACACTGAGACACCAGACACCCACATTCTGCCGCTCTGCTCTAGAACCTGCCAGCAGCTCTGTGTGTTCTGTGACGCTGTGTGTTCTAGAATCAATAGATGCCACATTCTAGAATCAAGCATTTCCTGGTTGCCAGGCAACAGGAGTGTTCTGTTATAGAAGCAAATGCAGTTCTTAGTGTGTCCTCATTGGCTGATCTCATGCAGCATTCTCTAACACTAAAGTCATTCATAAAATATAGCATGTCATTTTCTAGTTCAACCTTTAAAGGGTTGGTTTACCCAAATTACGAAAACATTATGTTCCATTTACGCTTAGTGATATCTAGCCATACTGGGAGTTTCATTTGCAGGAGTCTTTAAATCTTCACCGCTGATAATCCTACCTCCACTGCATACAATACAGGTAAATTAATAATTATTTGTGGTGCTCAAATGTCTTCTCCCTCTGTCTACACGGTAAGTGTCCATCATCAAAACAGTTAGCCTAAAAGATTTCTCCAAATGTGTGCCTTCGGACAAAAGCAATGTAATGTTTCAATGGCTTGAACACCATGAATGAGATTTGTTTTACCTCCATTGTGGTGTCAGGAGTCTCAGCGGCAGAGATCTCAAAAGTTTTGCAAATAAATCTGCATGGCTGAATTACAAACAGTACTGTTTGGGAGTACTGTGAAAATCCACTGTATTATTCCTTTATGCATATTTTAGTGGCAGTATTTTTGAAACCGTTGTGTTTTTTTTATCATATATGTAGGCAGTGTCGTTCTTTGAATTTGTGCCGGCATTGTGCACCTTGGAAGTACTGCAGGATTATTGTTCTATAAGATGAAGACGAAGCTGTAGCTCTGTGTTTTATACTCTGCTTTATAGAACAGGTCTCTATCACGTGTTCCAGAACAGGTTCCCATTCTTTGCTGGTAAACTAGATTTTGTTGTAGAGCAGGGGTGCATTCTGGAATTACAACGGAAGTCTCTGTGCTGTTTTCTAGAACAGTCTTCTCTCCTGTGTTCTAGAACAGGCTCCTATGCTGTGTTCTAGAACAGGTGTGTGTTCTGTGCTCTAGAAGAACCCTGTGGACTCTTCTAGAAGCAGGCAGTAGTGTTCTGTGCTCTGTGTTCTAGAAGCAGGCAGTAGTGGCGTGGCTGGGTGAGTTTCAGCTGCAGTTCTACACCACCCACTTCCTCACCGCGGGATATGATCTAGACACCATTAGCCGCATGACCCCTGAGGTAAGGTCATGACCCCTGACCCCCTCACGCCCCGCCCCTTGTCTGTCAAGGCTCCGCCCAGCTCAGCTCTCAAATCAGCTCCCCACTGACCTGGATGATGTCATCATGACCCTCCTGTCTCTGTCACCTGACCCCCCCGGTGTGAGTCCTGAGCCTCAGCCAGTCACTCCTCATACTCTGTCTGCTTCATTTACATACCTGTGTTCACACATGGCCGTGTGTTCCAGTCTGTGCCGTAAACGCTACTCTGTGTTTGTCCTAGAGTGTGTTTGGAGTGCCATTGTGTGTGTGTGTGTGTGTGTGTGTGTGTGTGTGTGTGTGTGTGTGTTTTTGTGCGAATGTACTGAAGCAGACACAGTGGTATGACATAAACCCCCTAAGGGCAGGGGACACTCATCAGAAGATTATCCAAAGCAAAATATTCCTGAAGGCTTATCACCCGCAGCTCATGTACAAATGTCAAACGTACGCATAAAATTGTTTACATTCAAAAGGAAAAAACCCATCTACTGTAGCTGTGTTGAATTCCTGATGTAACTCAGTGTGCTTTGTGTTGAAGGACCTGACGGCAATTGGGGTCATGAAGCCTGGACATCGAAAGAAGTTAACATCAGAGATCAGCAAGCTGCCCTCCACAGACTGGCTGCCAGACCACAAGCCTGTAAGGCTTTCATGTGTACTATACAAGCTAGAAAAAGGAGGAGATGTTGAGTTTTGGCAGCTGCTTGCACACAAGCATATACACATGCAGCTCTTACAGATTGCTAAGGAAATATTTTTCAGAATCACAGTTCTATTCTGTATCTTCTGTAATCTGTGCACAAGGTTTTTATATTGGTGCCCATGTTTGTGTGTCGCTGTGTGTGTGTTTTAGGCCAATCTGGCAGACTGGCTCTCCCACCTGGGTCTTAGTCAGTACTACCAAGTTCTGGTGCAAAATGGGTATGAAAACATTGACTTCATCTCTGACATCAGCCTTGAAGATCTGCAAGAGATTGGTATCACGAAACTCGGTAAGTCACAGCTACATTATAAAGACTGCAACAACAAGGCAACTAGAGGTATAGCGATTTTGATTTTGTTCATTTGATGAAAATGACAAGTATGATTTGAAATAAAAGAGTCAGGGAACTAGACTGTCAGGGCCAGGCTCCAGTCTGTACAGATGTTGCTTTAAGAATCCCCTGTTATTGAAGGTTTTGTTCCACTTTACAACACATAGAAGAATTCAATGCCATAATACTGTTGATATACTAGTTCTGTTATTGTGTCTGAAAGATTTGGACTGAGTTTATTCAGCCTCTCTGTGGTGATAACACTTGTCAACCAGAACATTCATTTTGTTTGCAGAATAAACCTTTTTAGTTCAAAATAATGCAAATAAAATATAAATCTTTACAATTAAACAGAAATGAAGAGTTTCTACAACTATACAAACAAAACATTTAAACTGCATTTCAATGAAACTCAAAACGCAAAAATAGCCTATAATAGCTTAATATAGTAGCTAATACTTACTTACATACTACGGCCTGGTAGCAAATGTCCGGTGGCCTGATACTGGTCCACAGCCTGGGGATTGTGAACCTCTGGGTTAGATTTAATGATCATGCCTACTAGCGCAGTTTTCTGGGATATTTACTGTTTGGTTGTTACTTTTATTAAATAAACAACAAATACACTGGAATCTCTTCCAGCTTTGGAGTCCAAATATGTTTTCATTCTCTCTCTACCTCACAATAACGGTTCTCCTCCACACCACTGCCTCCCCTCAGGCCATCAGAAGAAACTGATGTTGGGAGTGAGGAGACTGAAGGAGCTACAGAGACGAGAAAGTGGTTCTGAGCCTCCTCAGAGCCCCTCTACACCTCCGTCCAGCCCAGGTGGCAGCACGGGCTCAGAGCCCCGGAGGGAGGCGAGGAAGCAGAGGGATGGTGCCCCCAGCCCACTGGCCAAACCTCGCCCAGGTCTCACACATTCACAGACCCCTCCCCATACACCGACACAAACCCCACCACAAACTCCCCCACATGTCCGGACCCAGCAGGCCTCCCCCAGGGCCCGGCCGCGTCCCTCCACCCAGATGGCAGCAATAGATGCGTCAGTGCCACTGCTTCGGCTGCCCAGCGAGGAGGAAGAGCGACAGAGAACTCACAGTCTTATTGGCTCAGAATCAGACTCTAGATACGCCACCGTGTGCCGCAGCAGCTCCGCACGTACTGCCGCCCCTAATGATGTCACTGTTAACCGTAGCCAATCATCTGTCACACTCCGTCCCCGTCGCAAAGGTCGGCCCCCAACACCACCTAAACGGTCTTGTTCTTCCATAACTGGGGGTGAAGGGGAGGGAGAGGGACAGGGGGAGGGACTACTAGGGCTGCCAACCTATCGAGAGCGGCGAGCCAGTGACTGCGGCAGCCTGGGGTCAGCTTTAAGGGCTCAGGGCTCAGCAGGCCTGGAGAGATCAGAGGGGGCTTCTGGGAGTGTTCGCAGCCTTGCCGCCATGTTGGAAACATCCATCGTGGGTGGAGCCAAAACCCTGCCGAAGAATCTGGGAAGCAGCACCAACTACTTACAGGTGGGGGGTGTATGTGTTTGGTTTGGTCTTTGAGAGTTACATTTTTTACTGGCAATATGTATGTGTAAATATCATGTGATCCCCAGGTGAGTCCACCAATACTTCGTCGCCAGGCAGGCGCAGGAGGTCTTGGATCTGAGGAGGATGATGCCAAAAGTCGGCGCAGAACCATCAGTGGACCAGAAGGCATCCCTGGTGATCAGACTGACCTGTTACCTCGGCAACCAGCCCAACAGCGTCCAGAGCCCAGGCCTCGATCCACGGTGGTCACCTCAACATCAGAGATCGCAGATGGCACGGTGACACTGCGAAGGAAGCCTCATCCCCTGGCAACAGACTCTAAAGCGCCTGTGACTACCACTGTTGTTACCATGACAACCGGCTCTGAAACCATACGCAGGAGACCACGCACCGAGCACACAGATAGTGTCAGTCAAAGCAATAACCAATCAGACTCTCCCAGCAGTCAAACAGATAGTAGGAAAAACGGAGTTGAGGCGCAGCAAAACGGTGGCGTGGTCCTGAGGCGGAGGCCGGTGTCTGAGGTCTCTGACAAGACGGAGGCCAACAGAGAGAGCTGTGAGTGGATGGAGGCCAGGAAGTCTCTAAAGCCGGCAGTGTCACCCAAACCATCCTCAGTCACCCTGAGGAAGACACAAGCTGAACCCCCAACACCAACCCGCAGGGTCCCAATACCAGGGCCTGATAATACTGACGTGGCACGGAGCCCTGGTGAGACACACACACACTCACACACACACAAAACTGAGGAATGGTTATATAGTCATCGAGTTTATCTGTGGAGGAACTGTTTATATTAATGTATATGTCCTTAAGTAGTCATATTATTATCACTATGTCTAGATTTCAATGTGATAATATCATCATCAAGTATTCTGATTGTTTAATTTTTGTGAAATAATAAGCCGGCTGAATGTTGCCTTTTAGTTTCATTTGATAGAAATATTACAGTTACAGACAGGAAACACAAGGGGAAAGGGGAGTGAGATGTAATATAGTGGTTGTGATTATATTATAAATGTCTTGACTGTTCGGCTTCCGGATGCCCCCACATAGACGCTTTAAAGCAATAATCTGTAATGTGTTATCTTGATTTTAATAACACCTTTGGTGATAAACTACAGCTAAAATAATTAGTAGATTATTCGATCAAGAGAAGATTAAAATGAACATGAATATAAATGAACCATGTAAAATTAAAGCAGCAACGCTCATAATTCAGCAGCTGCACAAACACCGCATTTATTGACTGTCAGCTAAATAGATCATGATGGTTCAGTTATATTGTGTTATTTTTCTGTTTTAATTTTAGTTGTAAATAAACGTTATAATTTAAGGTTCTACAGCTAGCAAATTTTAATTTATTGGTGCTGTTTCAACCCCAGATGATCTTCACCACGTACATAGATATCCAGCAGCAATCCCCTATTCACCTTGTGCGGCCCACCCTATACCTTTGTTGGTCTGGAAATTGATTTATCATTAATTAAATCACATCTTTTCCCCAAAGCTATGTAATATAATATATATTTAATTGATTTAATTTGGAATAGGTGTGTTTGATTGTGTTACTAACCAAATGAGTCTCAACTGTGTTTCTGATGAAGACTCAGACGACTCGTATTATGATTTCATACTGTTATAAACAGGAGGTTGATCACAAGCCGCAGATGTCAATCTGCAAGATGCAACACATTCCTATGTCCTGTGTAGACGTGAAGTTAAAAGACAAGAAAATGGAGTCAGAGCACTTCCTCATTGCTGAAATTCATAAGGTCAATAGGTCTTATATGCAGTATGTGTGAGTGACCACCGTGGACAATGGTGTCTAAGAAGACTGACAGCATTCTCTCTGACTCTCTCTGACCAGACCCGAAGCGTGTCCCTCCTCCTGTCTCCCCGAAACCCCGCGGCCCTCCGACGGCACCTAAACCAGGCAAGGCAATCGTAGCTTCAGCTACCATGAGCCCGAGTCCTGCTGCTACCAGTCCCACCCCGGCCCCAAAACCGTCCTCTCCGCCCTCTGCCGCCCCCCTTCCAGCTCCTGACACCCCTTCTGCTCCCTGCCTCTCTCCTGGACTTCCCCTTACATCCCCCTCTCCGGCCCAGAGTCCCTCCACCCCCTCACCCCACCCTGTCAAACCTCCCCGCTCCTCCATCGCCGGCCTCTCCATCGACTTGCTGGGAGGACGGGAGGTAGAGGAGGAAGAGGAGAGGAGGAGAGAGGAGGAGGAGAGGAGTAAAGAGAGGGAGCACAAGAGGCACAAAGAGCAAGAGGAGGAGAGGAAGAGAGCAGAGGAAGAGAGCCAGAGGGAGCTGGAGAAGAAGCCCTCAAGGAAGGATGGAGCGAGAGAAGAGGTGGAAAGTCACACAGAGGGCGAAGAGCAGGAGGAGGAGGAGGAGGAGGAGGAGGCGCAGCACCGTTTGGAGGAGACCAGTGCCTCTTTGGCTGCAGCTCTTCAGGCTGTCGAGCATAAAATCAAAGAGGAGGACGCACAAAATGAGTGAGTATTTATAGAGTTAATCAGCATAATTTAAATATAATCATTTACTTGTTGCAATCCAAGGTGATGATGAGCGGATCAGAGCATAAATGAGCTTTCCCACACAATGTAGAGCTGCAAAGCGAGACAATTATGGAGGTAATAGCCCTGTTCGTCTTCTCCATAAACAATGAGCCTCATGCAACAGCCAGTTGCACAAGCAGATTAAATTGCACATCTGAGTGATTTAAGAGAATCTATGGCATTCACCAGCTTTCTCGTACTTTGAATTTTCTCTTATGTACAAATTAAATAAAACCTCTTAAACAGAAATGGAAAATGCTGTGTTCAATGACCTCTACCAAAACCTGTACTTGCCAGCCACATCTGGCAAGAATTATTTTATCTCAGCCTCTAAAAAGAAAGCAAATTCTTTCAAGGAGAAAAAGTCGATTACAACCTCCCAAGAAACATTAAATCACTGAGTTTAAAGCCACCTGGAACCAAAGTTTACACTCAAATAAAAATCTGTATTTCATATCACCTTCATTCACTTTCAAATTCAAATTCAAATTCAAAGTCACTGGTGCAGGGTTTTGTCCCCATTTGCAGCAATAAACAGGTCTAAATTTAACACAGCTCGGATTTGTGCTTCAGGCTGGCAGCTTAACCATAGCAACAGTTGCTAAGGCTGATGTGTACTATAGTAGTCAGAGCCACACACCGTAACAAACAGACGGAAACAAGGTTTGCATGACATAAACTAAGGTAATAATAAAAGTTGTAAGGCCATGGCAGATTTGACCAAACCCTTGGTTACTGTGGTAACAGTGAGCACAACATAATAGCATCTGTTGTGTCTGTTTACAGCACAACCAAGCAAAAACATTGCATTTGTTGTGGCTGCTTCAGAATAAAAGCCCCCTTGTGTTTTGCCAGTAATGTTTGTGATGTGAAGCAGCAGCAGTAGGAAATGTTCAAGTTGCATTAGCAGTCACTTAGTGCAGCTCTGACATGGTGTAAAGAGTGAACAGGATGCAGTTAGGCTGTTAGAAATTAGATCAAATTGCACCGGGTTAAATGCTGTGAATCCAGAGTGAAAGTGGCCCACCATGTCACTAGCAACAAAAACAACTATCTATAGAGACAATTAGTGAATGTAAATACACTTAATGTGGAGCTGACCGTGAATAGTATCAAAATAGGGTTTGATTTGAGGTAAACTTGAAGAATTCTAACTTTAAAGTGGCTTTAATTAGAATTATACCCTTAGCTTTATAGTGAGTTTCTCATTGTCTACTTGTCTGGTGCTAAGCTTTACTGTTTTAAATCACTTTCACCATGGTTCATGCAGTAAGCAGCTGTTTTCAGCAAAAAAGTCCTTAAGGACGCACTGAATGCTAACTGCTCAGCACCAATTAGCAACTAGCTGGTGAACACAGTGGAGCTTTTAGCAGCTAAAGAGACAGATATTTAACCTCAGAGGTTCATAGAGATGAACTCCAGGTTTGTCAGAAACGCAACATCCAAATGAATGATAATGTGGCTCCGTAACTGCTGCTAAATAAACAACTGTTTGCCAGTGAAGGGAGAATTACTCAGATCTTTTACCTAAAGAAAGGTGCTGTAGGTTGATCACAGTGTAGAAACACTCGATATATACTTAAAGTGCTCAATATGTAGAATGTGCAATTTCAGAATAATATAGATTACTTTTATTTATGAAATACATAATTATGCACATATATAAAATACATCATGTGTTTGTTTATTATATTTATATATATAAAGTGATGATCCAGTGTTTCAGTGTTCAAATCAGTTATTGTAGGTTTAAAGTTACTGTTAATTATCCAGGAGATTCCTGTGTATCTGTGTTGAAGAGCATCAGATTTACGATTAAAATTCAGGCTAACAGTGGGGAAAACCATCTCTAATTTACTGTGAATGTGTCTGCCTCATTATCAGATAAACTCTTCCTTTTCTGTTATCCAACTCCCAGCTCTCTTTCCAGCAAAAAGACGACAGTCTCCATCTTGGATGACATCGGCAGCATGTTTGACGACTTGGCAGACCAACTGGACGCAATGCTCGACTGATCTCCTGCCCACGTCTCATTTCCAACAAGCTCTTTCCCTCTCCCCCATCATGTGTAGGTGTATCAAGAAAAGCTCTCCCAAGGCTCGATGCTGGCGCTCTGAGAGTGTGTGTGTGTGTGTGTGTGTGTGTGTGTGTGTGTGTATTTCAGAGTGTGTCCTTCCTGCACGAGCGCTTCTCATGTAGCCTTGTACAGTATACTGAGGAGGGAGACCTCTTCGTCTGCTGCAGTAGCTCTAGTACGCCTCCTGACGCGAGGAGGCCGCTCCCACACAACCTCTGACCTCTGCAGCCCAGCGAGTCACCGCCGCCCAGCCCTCAGACGGCTGTGTGGACTGAGAAGCACAATCATTTTCCTCATCCTTTATCTCCACAGACTCTGGCTAGGACAGAGATGCAAACCCAGTCAGATGGCGAGACAGACAGATAAGCATATTGCTTGCAAAAATAAGCACATAAACGGACTGACAGACAGGCAGATGGATGAATAGATGAATAGATGAGATAGATAGATAGTCAGATAGATGCATACAGATGAGACCCTGGAGAGAGTTTTTAAAAGCACAAAGAAAGACAGGCCACTTTCTGAGTCTGTCTCAGTCCTGCGATGACAACAGGATGCATTTTTCCAGATGAATCGTAGCCTCTACTTCTCTTGTGTATGAGTGGAGGATTGTGGTTAGCCGGACTTCCTGAGCTGTGTGTTGTCTCTCTTCATGTTGTTGTTCTTGCTGTTGTTATTGTTGCCGTTGTTGTCGTTATGAGTGTGTGTAGTCCCTGCTGATGCTCATGTCAATGTCCTCCCACTCGTACAGTAGTTATACTAATGATCAGACCGACGATATAGATGTGTGTCCACGAATTTTAAGACACTCACACACACACACACACGCACACACACACAAGTACACACACACACGCACACAGACACACAAATGCACATCACGTCGGTTTTAATCTCGCTGGTGTTCTGCTTTGTTGGTGTTTAGCTCCACCTATGGAGGTTTGCTTGGAAATGATTCCACACATATACAATACAAAGACTGACATATACACATTCACATGCAAACACACACACACATATATATATACAAGCACACTCATGCGGTGTATCCCTTGTCCTGCTGCAGTGAACAGTGTTTTTAAAAGATAATCCTATATTTCAATGCTTTATATAGTCAATCCAGTATACATACATAGAGTTTATAATATACCTGGGTATTTGAGCTGTTAGAGCTCCCTCTAGTGTTGGTTAGTGAAACTGCCTCTAATCTGCCCACCTTCCATCTTGTCTTCCCCCCTTTTTTTTTTATCTCCCTTTGTGTCCATTATTTAACTCTGCATCTCTCTGTGCCTTGGTAGTGTTCTTTCATATATTCAAGATTATTTTTGTCTCTTTTTTTCTTGTTTTCCATTCCAAAACGTTTAATGGTTTTCTCTGTTTCCTCACAAACCCATGCTCCTTGTGTGTCTGTGATGTCAAACGTAGCTTATAGGTTGAGTTGTGAGTCCTATATGATCCCTGAAATCAATCGCCCTGTCTGCAGTCCTCCTGTAACCATTGAGAAGCCTTGTTTGAGGCCATTTAAACCCCCCTCCCCTCCTCCTGTAAGCTGTAATAAGTTGGCTCTGCTCCACCTCGACTCCCCCAGTTTTCAGTGGTCCCTCATGTAGGCCAGACAGTGGATCAACCACCAGTGTTCATCCTGATGAAGAGTCTACTTGTATTTTTATGCTCTTTGAAAACAAAGATATATTTGAGAGACAGATGGTTCTATGTTAATAATAAAAATGAAAATAATGATAAGACATTGAATTGAGGTGAGCTGATTGAGCCTGTACATTTATGGTTGAGTTCTGGATGTGTTGTGACGGCTGTTGTGCCATGGTTGGGTTTAGGTTGTGTTTCTGCTGTGATGATGCATTCCTGTACAGCTGTGATCAGAATAAATGTATAAATTAAACCTTACGTGACTATTTGAGTTTTTTTTCTTTTATATCTCATCTGCTTAAGAAATTGTCAGAATTATTTTGTAGACTCTTTTACAAAAACAATATGACCATACAACTTTGATTACACCTAAGTGATTTAACCTATAGGTGGTTGTTGAACAGCCTCAACTCCTCTGGTTTCAGGCTTTCAATAGCTTGAGTGACATTGGATTGGGAGACTGTTTTTGGCGAATAAGGCCTGGCCTGTTTGAAACAGGCCAGGTTACTGCTTTCAAGGCTGTAGCTCCCACAGCAGACAGAAAGGCATCTGCAATATTGTGCGGATTTAACAAATATTACATATAATGGTGTATTTCAGGTCTGCATCTGATAATTTAAGTTTTAGACAAAATTAAGTAATTGATTAAGATAACAGGGCCTGATACCTGGCAGTGTAAAGAGGGCCTTGAAACAACATTTAGACTGTAATTTACAGACTACATATGTGTCGCTCTTTAAATCTTAAGAAAATTGTGCAGGGTTTGGTTCTGGTGTCTGGACTCAGTATTTCTAAAATCTTTGTTGCTGCACTGTTCATTTTTGTTTCAAATTGTACTGAATATTATAGCACTAGATTTCCCTTACTTGGAACTAAAGGGCCTAAGTTAAACCATGAAAAGATTAAAACTGCACACAAGTATTTTGGCAGGAGTGTCCTTTCTACCTTATCATACACCAACATGAAGTGGATGAGAGGCAAATAATAACTAAAGTCCATGATGCAGAAAAGTGTCATCCTAATATTACATATCAGAGTGAACTTGCTACAACGCTCTGCAGAACATCAGTTGACATTGTTAACACCTACAGGCGCATGGTGTACAACACATGGTAAAATATCTTGCTTGCAGAGATTCTTCATGAAATGTGTGCTTAAAAATAAGGCAACAGGCCAATATTGTTTTAACTTTTACTTCTAAAACTACCAGACCTGTCCTGATCTGGAGAGTGACTCCGACTGCTCCATACCACCAACAATACAACTTGTTTACCCTGTGATCTACTGAATTAAGAGCAATGTTTTCAGTGAGGGGTTTATATTTGGAGCTTTTGCAATAGTTGTTGTTTGAGGTATTTTGACTCCTCACCACTGCACTTCGTCTGACCCCATAAATTAGATGTTTATGTACTAACTCTACATAACTAAAGGATTTGAGTTGTAAATAAGAATTTGTGTTTCTCGAATAATTAAGATTGGAGGCCTGTTTTCCTGCAGTGTTTGCAATATTACTACTGTACAACAAACATTTAACAGGTTCATAGGACAATAACTTCAATCCAGCTGTCTTGTCTTTACCCTGTTACTGTACTGGTTGAAATAAGTTAATATTATTTGTGTATTTATTTATGTTATGCTGTGTGCATGTGAACAGAGTATTAAATATAATGAACATTTGTTTGCCATCTCATTAAACTTACATGTGCATCGTATCTAACTAATTATTTGGTTGTAATTCCGGGTATAACTTGGTAACAGTTCAAAATCCAATGCAGAAGTATGACCCACCCCTAATATTTAATTTCAACCAGCATTTAAATGCCTTTATTCCGTTAGCGTTCAGAAACTACAACTCCCATGAGGCTTTGAGAGGAATTCTGAGTCTAGGATTCATGGGAGATGTAGTTGTTCGATGCTAACAAAAAAAAAAACGTTGTTATTTTAGCGTTGTTAGCTGAACAAATAACTCTGTACAGCTCGTTAACGGAGGCAAAGTAAGTGCAGAATATGGTCAGAAACTCCTTCTTCATAAAGTGTGAAAAACACATCCCAGAGGGGGCGGGACTTCCGGTTGAACCGGAGGCATATAAGTTCATCGCCTCGTGCACGTACAGTCTCTTCATCGCAGCTTTGGGAAGGAGGGGGACTCACCTTTGCTGCACTTTTAACAGTTTATTCTCCAGTCGTTGCACCATGGCAGTAAACAACAACAAAAACAACAACAGCAGCAACAGACACTCACCCTTTGTTTTCTGTGGCCGAGTGGTTCCGTTTGTTTCACAGAGGCCGAGCTGCTCAGACAGACGTGAGTATGAAGTTAACATGTGGCGGACCTCGCGCAGCCACGTTGGCCTGATCAGCAACACGTGGATGATCTGTGAGAATAGCACAGTGCTGGAGGTTATTTGTATATCATTTAGTTTTTATAGCATAGTGTTTATATAAAAGATTCCACTGCGTTTTCTCCACTCAGACATTAATAATAAATAATAGACCAGGTCTGTCATTAAAAAGGTTATACTGATCAAACTAGGTCTGCATTTTAAAAACCACTTTATAAAAATGATGCATTATCATTTATATAGACTGATCTCCTGCCCTTTATCAGGGTATCTTAAAAATCTATTTCAGTTTCCTTCACAGAAAATGTGATGTTGGAAGAAGTCCTAAATTTCATGTATGAAAGGAAAAAGTTTTATTTTTCTAGCCTTCCTTAGAGGGTAGCGGTACTTTTTGGTACCAGTTCCAGATCTGTTCAACTTAATCATACATAATCTACTTCTTATCCAGGTCGTGTTTACAGACATTAGGGAATATTGTGTACCGCTGACAAAAGTGAGATGTCAATAAGTTCATAAACTCTGTAGATTATTTTAGGTCCTCTTTTCTGCAAAAAGAAGCCAGTAGCAGAAAGTGAGGTGCAGTTTTCCCCATTTATTTAAAATTGTCATGTGTCTAATCATCCATATTAATGTTACAGATGAAGCTGAAACAGACGGCAGTGCGGAGACTGGGGGCTGAATGGTGCTGTGCCTTAGCAGACTGAAGACTGGGAGCTGGTGAGTCTTTATGTCGGTTGTATGAAATGGTTTCAGCCAGTGATGACAAACTAAATAAACTTTTCTGACACCTACTATGAGAGCTGAACTGCAGCTCCTGATTCTAACTTTATTCTGAGGCTCCACTATCGGTACATTTGTGCAGCCTTCACCTCAAAACTGTCACTTTTCCTAACTTTATTTAAAATTTTTAAACCATTTTGCAGGTAAGAATGAGGAAGCTGGCTGGACAAAGATCCAAGGCGTCTGCGTTTCAGATGAAGTTCTTATTGAGCAGTGGGACGCCGCTGGGTGTGAGAGCTGGTGAGTCTTTATAACGGTGTTGACATTTGAACACTTTTTAGCCAGTGATGACAAACTAAATAAACTTTTCTGACACCTACTATGAGAGCTGAACTCCAGCTCCTGATTCTAACTTGAATCTGAGGCCATGTGATTGTTGTTCAGAGCATGTGACTTTTGTCCCGTTTTGTCTCTTAAAATGTCCATGTTTCTTGTCTTGAGGCTGAACAGGGCGAGACTGAAGACTTGGGGAGCTGGCTGGACAAAGATCCAAGCGTCAGGTGGTGGTGAGATCACAGATGTGATCAAAGGGTCCACTGCTGTCTGAGCTGGTGAGTCTAAATAACATGTTGACTTTTTTTGAAAACTTTTTTTTTTTTTTTTTTTTTCCTAAACAGCCAGTGATGACAAATCAAATAACTTTTCTGACACCTACTATGAGAGCTGAACTCCAGCTCCTGATTCTAGCTTTTTGTCTGAGGCTCCTTTAGTAAATAGATTTGTACACTTTATGCTCATTTCTTTATGAGACTTATAACTGAGCTCCTCTGTTACAGGCTGATCCATCACAAAGGAAATGAATACTCCTGACTGGTGCCGCCAATGACACACAACGGGTGATCTGGTTTATTATAACGGGAAGTCTGTGTGTGTATTTTGTGCGATGCGTCTACCTTCCCCCTATGAGAGCTACCGGCTCATCATTATAAACCTTTTTTTTTTTTTTAAGGCTACTGTTGATTGGTTGCATTTATCTCTATGGCCCTGTTCACACCTGTCATTAAAATGTGCCTTGAGTGGCCACTCATGATCAGATCTGAAGAGGCCGTCCTTCGTGTTGCTCGCACGCTCACCTGCCGCTGCTGCCTGTGACGTGCAACTTTCTCCGAGATCAAGTGCTCTCTCTCCTTTACTCTAAATCCTTGTGCTACCGTCACTGCCTTCTGCTAATTACAGGGTGTTGAATTCGTCTCACCTGAATTATGTTACATCAATGTGATCTTTGAATAAACTTATTTTTATATTTAAAACCTTGCCAGCGCCTTGATGTAATATTCAACACCTCACACCAAAAGGAGACATGTTTCTAGCCATTTTACATGTGCAGTAACAGCTTGAAGGCACAATCTCCAAAATATCTGACCTCATGAATTGCATGTATATGGACATAGTCTATATTGAAGTTGTAAATGGGAATTGAGTTCTCAAATAGTCCTAATTAGAACTAGGTTTATTTTCCAGCGGCGTTCCCAAGTTTACAGTGTAAAACATTTAACAGCTTCACAGAAGTTGGTTTCAATCCAGCTGTGTTTATGGCCCTTTATATGAAAGAGAAACAGTCAGTCAATTTGGGGGCAATATCCAATTATCTTTTATTTTGATCGCAGATTGTGCCTTTTTTTTTTTTTTTTTTTTTTTTAATTTGGGGTCTGAAAGAAGTGAGGTTCTTGCAGAATTGCACAAAAAAAATGTAAATTTAAGCTGGTTTTAAGAGATGAAGGAAGATTCAGAGGCTTCATGTGACATTTTAGTCTGCAGCTGTTTTTACTGCTTTGCATTTAATAAACTTTTACAGTCAGTTTATTTTATTATACATGTAAACCATGACAGTATAACACGACCAACTTGTAATAAAAGGTGATGCGTTACTATAGATTAAAGGCCCTGTGTGTGCATACCACCAAATTACATAATGTTGGGATTTACATCATTTATCAAAAGTTGTAATTTTGCTGCAGGACAAGTTACATGTTGCACAAGTTAACGTAATAATACTTGATAAATAAACCACAGGGCCTTTGTGACTTAACACTGAAAGGGGCCATTTTGCATAACAAGTATTTTTACTTTTCATACTTTATTTGTTGGTAATACTTTAGTACTTTTACTCCAGCTGTTTTAAATGCAGTAACCTACTTTTACTTGCCACAGTAAATAAGTGATTGTGCATTGTAGCGTTGCTACTTTGCAAAGCAGATTTCACAGTGATCAAGGTCCAACCCAAAATAAACATGATTTGATGACATGTTTTTTTCTTGTGCTGAGATCAAAAATAAAAAGAGGTACCTACAAAGCATATAAAACTGAGCTGGGGTTCTGTCATTGTGCGGATTGTTCGTCCTAAACCTCACACTTCTCATGTTAGCTGCTGGGGGTCTCTAGGGGTCTCTGCCGTGTATTAACCCAGAAACCGACATCATCTCCGGTCATCTGAATATAAATGAACGCCCAGCTTGTTTTCCCTTTGGAGCGCGTCCTCATTTGCGTGTTTCCTGCCTCTGCTCGGGCTCAGTGTGTGTGCAGATTTCCATACAGGTGCGTCCTCAGCTCCAGTCTCATTTGACTGTCAAACCAGGCGGCGGTGCTCCTTTTCTCCGCCCTGCGCATCCCGCATCCAGTCGCTACCAGAGAGGAGCGTAGGGGAGTGCCCTGCGCCGCGGACCGCCGACACACAGCCGCCTCCTCCTCCTCCTCCTCCTCTTCTTCTTCTTCTTCTTCTTCTTCTTCTTCCTCCTCCTGCACTGAAGCCGGACTCATCTTCCGAAGGAACTCCTCCGAGCCCCGACTGTCAGCGGTTCTTCTCGCTGTTCAAGCCCAGTCTGCGTCCTCTATCACCCGGCTGCACACGAAATCGACCAGCGGTCCACTCCGGTAGGCCTGACGGTAAGAGCGGTTGTTTGTGTGTGTGTGTGTGTGTGTGTGTGTGTGTGTGTGTGTAGGGAGGGGGGGGTTATGTCTTTCCATCCACATTAAATCACGATACATCTAGTTCTGAGCTGATGGTTTAGGTAACCCACACCATCTATACTCGATTTAGCCTCCTACACACTGATGTTTATGTCGGAAGCGACTTCAATCTCCTGTAAATGTGTGATCAGCAGCCTGAAATATCCCTGATTGCTGAGTGATGGAGACTGATGTCACTCTAACACATTTGGAGGACATAATTAAATGATGAAGGCCTTTTCATGGAACAGCTGGCTGCTGGGGACACAGCAGGATGGATGCTTGTGGAGGAAACCGGCACCGGGCGCTCGACCTACTTAGAGCCATTAAAAAGATGAAGAGGAGGAAGAGGAGGAGAAGGAGGAGGAGGGAGAGACAGTTTCCAATAGAGAGGGCTAAACTGATCCATGGCTCGCCTGAAGTCTCATCTGGGCCCTGCCTCCGTCTCTCTCTCTCTCTCTCTTCCTGCTGTAATGTGGCCTGTGGCAGGGTGGGGCAGGATTTACAATAAGTAGAAATAAAAGACAGTGAAGGCAGCCAGTGGACTTTGTTGGATTGCTTGAAGGTTATTTTGTAAACATCAGAGATGTAAAAACAAAGTGCATTCCCTCAAGTACTGCACTTAAGTCGGGTATAAATACATTGAAATTGCACTTTTACCGCACTACATTTATCTGACATCTGCAGTAATTTACTGCACTCTGTTTTTCCTCTTGTAATGTGCTGTACTGAAATACAATTTCATGATTATTTCTATGTTACCTGAAAGCAACTCCAATGTTAACTCTTGTTTTGCTTCCATTTCTATCATTTCTTTTCCTCGAGCGAAATTAGCATGCTAGCCAGCTAGCCCCAGCACACCCCCTCGTGTAATACTATTTTCCGATACCGAGTCACTGTAGCTTTCAGTCTGCCCTGAAGATGTAGCGCTGCTCAGAGGTCGTATTATAACCTCTAGTCATGTAAACACAATGATGGCTGAAGCTCTTGGCAAGCGACCATCACCACCACCCGCTCCCGGCTAGAAACCCCTTTAAAAACAATTTAAGGACATTTTATCGCTTAATACTTTTACTTTAGTGACTTTTTTTTTTTACTGTCAACAAATTGTCAAGGACAAAGTCTTGTCCAAAAAACTATCCAAAACACATCACTGAGTAACTACTCTACTATAAATACTCACCACAGCACGAACATGTGTATTTATCCACCACTGCAAGTCGGCCACAGGAAACCATCCTACTCCTGTTTGTGTAACGTTTGCTCAAATCTAAAGTGGGACGAACTGACAACAGAAATAGACCATGACACCAGCCTTATTCTTTAAGTTACATTTTGTGCAGAGTAGAGTATTTCTACATTGCGGAATTACCACCTTTACTTAAGTTGAAGATTTTAAAGGATTTTTCCATCAGTTACAAAAAAATCCAGCATCCGAAACATATGAGAATATCCTTCACTAGCAGAAGTACTACTTTAAGTAGAAATACTTGTTTTAAAACTGCTTTATAGCTGTTAACAGCAATCGAGTTAAAAAGGCAGTGGTGGATAGAATATTACAGTATAATTCTCAAGTAGTAGTTTTACTTGTATGAAAAACCACTAACATATGGTCTCATTTAGTGGGTCACCGTGACATTTCTGACAGTGACTGTTTCTGTATTAATACAGGATGTTCTATCACCCACTTCCTCTGCAGTTCAGAGAAGCTCCCCAAACTACTGCCATCTGGCCTATATAGGGTTTCCTCAGATAGTGACAAACACAGCAGCGGCTCCGAAACTAGGGGTCAGGACCCCATAATTAGTCACAAGATATATCTGAGAGGTCACGATATGATCAACAGGAAGTAATTTGCTGGTTCCAGTTTTTCAAGTGTTAAGATTTGATGTTTTGCTTGATCTTACATGCTGGTAAACTGAATATCTTCAGTCTTCTAAACAAGACATTAGAAGACGTCGACTTGGGCAGCTGGAAATGATAAAGGGCATATTTTTGCTATTTTTTTAAACATTTTATAGACAAATGATTGATGATAACAGTATAATAATCTGCAGATGAATTGCTAATGAAAGTGATAGATGGTTGAAAGACATTCGCTTTCCGGTTGAACTGGTCACAACCACCAACCAGTGATGGGGGGGGTTACACGATGACGTTGATTCATTTTAAAGGTCATAAAGTGAAATAGTGAAATCCTGATCGTACAATAAACACAGAATTTCAAGTCATTCCACTTTTCTTCTTGTCCACAAGTAAAAACTTAATAAGATTTCTAGTCAATTACTGCCTCATTTATACAGAGGAAAGCACTAATATAAGACTGACCACAGAAATGAATGGCTCAGTTACAACAAAACGTAACTATGATTAATGTGGGTCTGAACTTCTGTTGCAGCCCATCTACTCTATCTGTTGTGTGTGTCTGTGTGTGAACAGCAGTATCATCATGGAGGAGTTAGACGTCCCACAGATGAGGAGAGAAGTGGAAAGCCTTCAGTATCAGCTGGCAATCAACAGAGAGAAATCCTCCATCACTGTCACTGAGTGAGTGTCACCTGTCCACACACACACAATCTAGTATTGTATTGTAGTAAGTATTGATTATCACATGCGTGCTGACGGTGTGTTTTTGTTCGGAAGGCTGGTGAAGTGGATCGAGGGTTGTGTCTGTGAAGATCCGTTCCTGAACCCTGAGCTGATGAGAGCCAACCCCTGGGTGGAGAAGGGCAAGTGTGTGATCCTCTAATGGTCACACACACACACACACACAACAACACACATGTGCACAAACAAAAATCACGGATGCATATAAACTAAACTAAAAAAAAAAATAAAAAAAAATCATGCCCTCCCATACAGTCACGCTGCACTAACTCTGCACTCGCTCGCTCTCTCACACACACACACACAAACACACACACACACAGACACACACATTATTGCTATTATCTTGTTTATTTATTTGGAGACTCCTGAATGCTGTTAATTTATGTGAAGATTACCGTGTGTGTGAGTGTACAGCACTGAGTAGCTTTCTAGAGGTTTGTTTTGATGGACTGCTGAGAAATGTTCAACAACACAATGTTTTTATTGGCTCTTTACACTGTCAATCAAAAATAAAGACTCTTTTGAATTTAACAGACGGATTTGTGGATTCATTCAGACGCTTACATGCAGCACAGGTAAAAGAAATACAGTTATGTGTATGTGTGTGTGTGTGTGTGTGTGTGTGTGAGAGAGAGCGTGTTACAGTAGTTCTCTGATGTAGACATTTCGTCGGACAGCGTTGGACATGCCCTCGTTGAACCGGAACCACACGTCACTGTTGCCGACTGCTGTTCCCATGGAAAGAACCGGACATTTCTCACCTACAGCGAAAAGAAAAGAGCAATTAAAAAGAAAAAAAGATAAGAAAAAGCAAACACACAAAATATACTATAGTGCTCGTCAAAAGAAGAGAGAGGACCCACTGATTCTTCAAGCTCCTCTCAACTGCTCAAAAGATTAGCCACTTAATCTAATAGTTAATTGACAGAAAAGTGGATTGATAACAAGTTAAATAATTATTTAACCTAGAGATGCAACTAAAAATTGTTTTCATGATAGATGAATCTGGCGGTTTTTGTCAGTGGATTGTCATGTCTTCTAATTGCTCGTTTTGTCAGACTTCTGCCTAAACTTCAGCGATATTCAGTTTATTTTCATAGAAGAAGAAGAAAAACTAGCAAATATTCACATCTAGGAAACTGGAACCAGTGAGTTCCTGCAGTGTGTTTTAGCTCATTGTCAATTAACTGATGAAAATCATTGATTTTGCAGGATATGAAGCTTTTCACTGTTTCATGTCAATAGAAAACCTGAATCACTTTGGGGTTGTTTTTTTTAACTGTTATTCAGACAACATAAGCAAATGCAAATCATCACCGCTTGCTCCAAGAACAAACAATAGGAAATGTATATTTTATTAATCCAACTTTTTCTCTCCTAATACGTCAACTCTAGAGTATCTTCAGATACGTAGTGATCCAATTACTAGTGCTGTCTTGTTTCCCCCAAATCTGAAAACTACTCACTTCACTGCATTGAACACACTGTTATATATTTATATGTAAGGTCACTAAAGAAACTGTATTTAATGTGGATCAGTTTCATCATGGCCAGCTCCAATTTACCAGCTCAGTCTCAGCAGAGATTCAGATTGTAAATCCTTTCCCAAACTATAAAAGACCATGCAGACTGTACAAGCCCACGAGCGTACTGACTTTAGTGTTCACTGTCTTTACAGACTCAAACCGGTGACGTGATCGTAGTGATGTAGATCACCTGCACCAAACAGTCACTCTCAAACTGATGTCCAGGTATTCAACAGGGGAATCAGGACAGGGATTTAGAGCCGTGCCTGTTTTGGTTCCTGCTTTGACGTGCAAATAGCCACAGCGCTGCTTTTCCACCCCGATTACCCTGTTGATCAATTTCCTGGATGCACTGCTTTTAGGGAGGTTAGTGATTTTAATGGGTCGAACGTTAATTGCTACTAAATGCTGAATCTGGGACTGTGTTACCAACTGAATAAAAACGTACAGGTGCTTGTGCAAAGCGCGATTTGATCAGTTAAAAGTTTTTCCTCCACGTTGAATGGAACAAGTTTCCCCTTTATGTTCACACAATTCATGAGAAATACTGTAAATAAACAGAAGCAGAGGGACAGTAAAATGCCTTCATCAGAGTTACCCCCGGGTGCCATGTTGGAGGAGAGAAAAGAAACTACACAATTCAGTTAAAGATCGCAGATCAGGCCGTGTTTTGTTGATAACACAAATATGACTCAACCAACATTATGGTGGCAGTGCTGCTGACAGTCCAGATCTCCTGCCTGCAGTCTGCCGCGGGAGCACTAAATTAGAAACGTTACATAACACACGTCAGTTATCACCTCTGGTGTGTTTGGACCTGATGTGCCTCGAGGCATTTTTCCCTAAAGAGCCCGCGCTCTCAAAGCGTTTGGATAAATGAAGCCACACTTATGTCACTGAGTGCAGAGTCTCTACGGTACCTGTGTCTGAGGACGCCTGGGGTCTCTGAGGTTTGGGGGCAACAGCTCGACCGAAGAAATCCACCTCCGGCTGCAGGACACAAACACAGAGTGAACAGGATAATCAGGAAGTTTCCACTGTCCTCAATTATAAGGTCAATAGCAGTGAACAATCACACTCACTCACACACACCACCTCTCATTAGCCTAATTTCCCAGTCTTATCATTGGGGACTTTAACCCAGTGGCTTCTCATTATCCTCATTCCTGCCCTCTAGAGGCCCCCTCTCTTCATCACTCTAATACTGAGCTATTAAAACTCTTCAGCTCAAGTCAAACAGACTCTGATGTTCTGTGCAAACAGATGCTAGCTGCTCCTCTCTGGCTCCACCTACAGGCATTAGCTAACACATACAAATGTGGCGAGCTCATCACCGGTAGGAATCAAGAAGCACCATAGAAGGCTAAAACTGTGTCAGTGAAAACTAGACTCATAAATGGCCGGCCTCTGAAGAGTCATCTCGTGGTAACAGCTGACAAACACTTCAGTTTTTTTACCTAAAGTTCATCACGACATCTTGAGCGGCACGACTCAGCGTGTAGGCTGCGCAGTGGACCGACACTCATCTTGTAGTGTGGTGTTTCTCGAACCCTTCATAATGACTTTTTTTTTTCTGTCATGCCCATTAATATCCATGGTGTCATTTTTAACTGAAGAATCTGCACCTGTATGGATCCGTTATCATAATCTGTTTAAATGATTTAACAAATCGAATAAGATCAAATGTAAAATATATGACATAAATGAACAAATATCAATTTTGTGGTGAAATAACACAGGCCTCTGAAAAGGAAGGTTCCTGTGTGGATCTGCAGATTAATAAAGAACAATCAATCAATCAACAATCAACAAGCGTACTGATTAATTAAAGGTGTTTTTTGTTTTATTCAGAATTAAAATGAGCAACTTTTTCCTGATCTTGAACTGTGTTGGGAGTAAAGATGTATCAGCATTTCTTTGAGCTTCACTGACGGTGACAAATCCAACCGTGACTTGCAAAATATTTCTGACTGATGTGTCAGAAATACTGATGTGTACCTGTGAAACGTCACCTGCCATAGAGTGTGTTACTGTGGAAACTGCACTGTCATGTCAGTGATATTCGCTGCATCATGACTGCATATTTAACAAGGTTCTTAATGTAGTGATTTTAATTTCTTATGTTTTCTGTTTTGATGTTTGAAAATTTAACCTTAAAATATTCAGTTCATGTAAACATCGCCTTGACAGCACCTCTTATTGTTCAATAAGGAATGGAAACAAACAAGTCTTGCAGCGATCCCTGGGCTGCATTAAGGGCGAGACAAACCCACTGAAGGACAATGTTTATTTTGTTAGTTTTTGCAAATAAATTTAATCTTTTGGTTTTTCTTGGAACAACTGTGAAGTATTTTCCTTTCTTTGTCGTAGCCTCAGAGCTGACTCCCGTGTGTTTGTGCGTCTCACCCTGGTCTCCACTGTGGTTTGTTTGACAATGTTCTCCAGCCTCTGCTGATGGTTCCTGGTTGGTTTAGGAGCGGCGATCTTTTTTTCCTCCTCTTTCTGCATCAGACGGACACAGTAGATTATAAATACATTACATTATTAAACACACTCAGTGACCTGATTGTCTACCTACAGAGGCTGTACTGTGTGTAACAAACGCATAATCTCTCGGGGGGGAAACGGCGTTGTGTGTCTGAAGTCTCACCACGGCAGGGTTTCGCTGCAGCATCAGTTGCTCAGCTCTCCTCATCCTCTCTTGCTCCATCTCTCTGCTGATGGTTTGTTTGGCCTGGTACGTCAACTGGCGATGCGGGGGCAGGCCTGGAAACCTCACCACCTCCTCAACACGTCTACAGACACACACAAGAAGTAAATAGCTCCACACAAACAAGAGGCACACATGGTTTTTACACGTGGACAGACACACTCATAAGATGGAGCAGCTGACACGGAGGTGAACCCTGTTAGATGACAAACAAAATAACAAAAAACTTCCACTTTTGGTGTCAGGGTTTATGTTTTTCAGAATACAACCCTGAATCTGCCTTATCTAAAACCTTAATCCTCTTACCGCTGATCTCGATCTCAATCCAACACACACACACACACACACACACACACACACACACACACACACACACACACACACACACACACACACAACGTGCCTGTAAACCCTCACTCGATGCCTGATGGACCTAAATATAACATAAATAAGATAATACCATTCTGTGAGACTGAGAGTTATTTATTGAAAGTTATTACTATAAAATTTCAGTGCTGTTATTATCACAACTCGGAAAAGGCCAATGAAACAGCTACTTGGCTCAAACTCCCCCTTTTAACACTATGACTTTAACACTATGCAGCTGATTTTAAGTAGTTTAACCTCTGACAACAACATTTATCTGTTTAGCAGTTAAGGGTGTGAACACATTCAGTCTTTATCTGCAGCTTTTTCAACAAGTTACATATAACTCACAAACTTCAGTGAGTCAGGTCACATATACACATTTATGTCTTTTTGAATTTAGTTAACCTCGTTATGGCTGCAATTATAACCGTTATTTTTAGAACAGATGAATCTGCCAATGCTTTGATCGATTAATCGTTTTGTCTGTAATGTGATATACACTTGTCTTTCTCTCCTTAATGCCTTTTAGGTTTTATATAAAAGCACTCTGGGTTGCCTTGTGGTTGAAAGGCGCATGAAATTCTTGGTTATTAGAATAGTAGACGGACTAACCATATTTACATACGGTCAGAGCTTTGAAGTTATGTAAAGCTGACACAATATAGATAAAGATAACAGTTCAACATTAAAACTGTTTTAAACGCGACTCCGACTCCCTCCCTGCTCACAGCCTCCGAAACAAGGCCATCATTAATAAGTCTGACCAATCAGCAACAGTGTCCAAAAAAGAGAAGTCCAATCAAATAATCCTGTTGGGGCTGAGCACATCTGCTGCCCGTGATGTTAAATGTTCATATCCACAATTGTGATCCAAGTCTTTACCCATGAGGCATCAGAGAGTGGTGTTGTGGTGAGCTAGAGAGGGCAGGTACAGGAAGGTGTAGACCAGGAGAAGCAGCAGTAAAGCCAACACTAGAGGCAGGCACCAGTCGTTGGTGACCAGCACCTTGTCACAGCGAGCCTGCAGGAAAGAGTCGGCATGGGCGTCCGGCTGCTCCTCGACCTGGGCCGGCATGGCTGAATTGACTGGCTAATGATTTAATTCTACCAAAAGCAGAGTTTCCACTGTCCTCAGGAGTCACAAACATGAAGGTCCAATTAAACAAAGAGGTCTCCCAGGTTGAACCAAATTGTTCTCAGTTATACTTTGCTCCTTTCAGTTTAACATTCCTCGTTCAGCTTTTTCAACTCCTGTTTCCTCCTAGTTTCACTCCTCCAACAACCTCATTTATCCATCCCTTCACCTGTTCGTCCATCCACCTGTACCCCACTGGTGAGGCTTTGCAGTTTGTTACTCAGCCCCTGCACCACCACTATCACCATCTCACACAAACACCAGGTGTTAAGGGGATTATACTCTAAGCCTTAATGCAGAGAACCACAGTGTGGACAAGAGAAGTGACCTTCAACCCCCCCAGAAAACACACATCTGCTCTGCATGTGTCCACACGCAATATAGAAAGGTAAAGGTGTGTATGTGTGTGTGTGTGTACTCACGGCTCCAGCACGTATGTGTACTGTCCCTCCAGTGTGCGGTCCTGCCTGTAGGAGAGGTTGTAGGCGAGCATGGTGTCGATCAGCTCACGCATCTGCTCCTTCTCTCTGCTGCTGAACAGCTGTGGATTCACCTGGAAGAAATGCAGGATTTACGATGAGTCACTGAAATTATTACTGACACCGACATGATCAGCGATGTGTTCATTTTTCCCCCTATTTGTTCTCATGAACCCTGACTTAAACCAACTTCTAACTTATCATTTCAGTGCTCAGCCACAATCACGATGTCAGTACACCGAGTAACTGTACTGACATATTGTCAGAGCACTGAGAATATTCCACAACAAACCAGAGATAGAAGTTCAACATTAAAGCAAATAACAGTTACAGGTTTTAAATGCTGATTAACTGACAAACAGGCTATCATTAATAATTCTGACAAATTATTAATGACAGATTTAAAGGCCTTAAAAATTGGTTTTGCAAATGTTTTCAGGAAGGAAATGCACGTTTGTTGGACCTCAAGGATACACACAATACATTTTGGTGAGTAACACAGAATATAAATGTAAATAACCCTTTTGCTTGTTTACAAGAAAACGCCAGAGCCCCATTGATGCAGTCCAATAAAACTGTTCTGTGACAAAGATTATAATGTTCAGTTTTTGTTGACATTGACAGAGAAGTGTTACCTCAACTATATGTTTATCACTTAAGTCATAGTTAGTGTTGTAAAACATTAGAAACACCTCTCAATATAATGAAGTCCCGGTTCAAACTACAACCTCAACAATAAACATAGTTTGATTGATACCTCTCTGAAACAAGTCAATCAAAACTGATCATCATTATCTTTGTAACAGAATTTCTCTGAGCTGTTGTATTGGATTGCGTTCGATTGTACCTAATAAAGTGGACAGTGAGTCTGTATCATATTAAAGGAAACAGCAAACGTCTGTAACTTAAAGTAACCAGGATGTTAACGAGTGTAACCAGTGCAATAGAAAAATAACATTTGCATGGTGCTATCAGAGTCTATATGAATATAGCTTTGTCATTAGCTTGTTTTTTACTAATTTAAAGTTAATACTGAAATTCTAAAACTTAATATGAATCTTCTCTAAGGTCCACATGTGATAAATAGACTCAGGGCAGCAAACATACATTTACACACCGACACATACGCAGGTATACTGTACATGCTTTTACATACAGGCCGTAGTTTGGGGCAGATGATGTTGAGGAGCAGCGTAAGAATATCAAGAGTCAGGCTGAGCTGGCTGATCCTGGTTCTGATGCATGCTGGGATATCAGCCAACATAGAGGACAAGGCGTTCCTGCTGCTGAGGAGACGGGTGGTGGCCTGGAGAAGACACAACAACGACTCAGTGATGATATCTCAGTTGCTAGTATCTAGACTTTCCTGCTTATTGCTCCGTTTGGTTCCTTATCTTATTTAGAGCTCCGCAATGCAGTTGATTAGTACCTCGTGCTGGCTGTGGGGATAGCTGATGCGCGGCACATGCGTGTGGGCAAACAGGAAGTGGAATGTGACGGACAGGAAGGGCAGGTATCTCATCAGGGAGAAGTTCTGGTTGTGCAGAATCATGTGGTTCAGCCTGTCTGAGAACGACAGCCAATCCAGAGCCTCGCTCACACTATGCAGGTTGGGGTCTCTCACGCGCATGGACAGATAATTATCATACAGACCCTGAGGAAAGGGGGACACAAGTAATAATGAGGTGTGTTTCTTATGAAGTGCGAGGCCTTCAGAAGAAAGGACAGTGTGTTTATTACCTGAGAAACCTTTTCATACTCTCCACTGGATGAGGCCAAGTGGAGAATGTGCTGAAACCTCTGAGCTCCAACTCCTGAGCCCGGTGCCTCCTGGAACCCCTCGCCAATACGCTTCCTTAAAACACAAATTAGGACGATTAGTCGACATGTAGTTAGAGAGGGCCAAAGAAGCAGAGGGAGGGAACAGATAAGATAACGTCGTCTTTGATATGGAGGTGTAACAACTTCAGTATTGCCACTTCCTGCCCGTCTGAACACCCAGGACACCCGCTCTGCCTTTTTTATTGCACCAAAGGTTTCTCTTTCTTTCAAAACAAAATATAAAAAATCTTTCACAGACAACAGAAAGAACAGAGAGACTTATGACTATTATACAACCATTAACTGCTTTCTTGTTTTCACCAGATAATGCTCTGGTTTCTGCAGAGTCACAAAAATACAATCTAACACCTGTTTCATGGTCACACATATGAACAATATCAATGAAACCAGCAGCTTAGAATTACTATATTTACCAAGAACACTAATTTATCTATAATTTTATCACACTTTTCTCAATACTTCCCGTCTGTATATAACAATAACAGCTAATAATATCTCTAAGCATGACCTGAATAAGCAGAATAATATGAAACTCATGGATGAATTAATTAATTAAGAAAAACTAATTAATTTAAAAGGTCCACATATTTTACATAAGGTCTGAGGTCTGCAAAAAGAGCACTTCAGTTTTTACTGAAATCACAAACAAAATATTTTATAACTGATGTTAATGTGAGGGACTAGAACACATATTTTCAGGCCTTTGTAAAATAAATGTGACACTTTTTATTATCTTTAAAAGTCTTTTGGAGAAGAAACGGAAATCAATACTTTGACACATTGAGCTTCTTAATACACAGTTACAGAATTTAAAAATCATCGTTCCCACTGAACAATGCAGAGACTCCTGTTTTTGAAAGAGGTCTCAGCATCTAGAGAAAAATGTCAGATTTCATCACAAAGTCCAAGAGAAACTCTGGTACGAAACACACTGAGACAAGGGGGAAAAAATGCACCGTTTTGTTCGTGGTAACTGGAAGATCTCCTGCCACAGATGGAACAAGCCTTTGTTCTGGTCCTTCTGTCCCACGGAGACACACTGGATTGTCTTGGTGTCCAGCTGCTTGAGGCCGCGACCGTGGAGGAACTGCACAGAAAAGCAAACACATTTTGATATAATTACACTGTCTACTCCCAATAGACAGAGGTTCACCATCATCGAGACCCTCGTCCATAGTGCTGCCACGCACCTGTAGTGTGTTGATACAAGACCTGATGTCGTTGTCCGTCTTCTCACACAGTGACATCAGAGTGCCTGTGTCTGCCTTCATTCCCTGCTGGAGGGAAATCTGCAAACAAAAACTCAACGTAAACATGCAGTGTCGGTGTGTTTACACGCGTCTGTCTATCCTGGTCGGCGTGTGTTCACGTGCGTCTGTGTGTGAGCTGACCTCTGCCAGTCTCTGTGCGAGGCGGGAAGGTTGAGTCTGAGGGAAGGCCAGGAGGAAGGCCTGCTGCCTGAGAGGTCTGAGAGCTGGAACATAACTACAAACAAACAAGGGGTCATCAGAGAAAGGCTGGACACAAGCTGAACTAAATATACACACAGAGGACATCATTTACACGCATGTTAAATTTATACGCCCATAAAGCTCTTAGTCTCTCTTACAGGTCATTACAGATGCAGATGATTGGTCGAAGCAGGATGGACTCCTTCTTCTTCTTTTTCTTCGCAGACTCCGCCCCGGCCTCCCCGCCGTGTCCGTCTTTCCTGTTCAGAGCTGCTAACAGAATGTTGATGGCCGCCTGTCGAGCACCACAGATGAACATATTATCATAGATGGACTTTATGCAGGTTTGGAGTGCACTTACACTGAAATCACAGTTATTTTACTTGTCTTCACCGATTCAAACAGTGCCCTGAACGTACCGCGGGAGCTCCATCGATCTCATCAATAATCAGGCAGTTTGGTCTCTCATTGGCTCCTAACACTGACTTCATCTGCGTTGCCGTGTCGATGCGTTTCTGGAAGATCTCTGCGCTGCGGTCGTCACTGCAAAAACATCAACATCACAGAGGTCACTTCATTGCAAACCTACATTTTTTAATCATTTACTAGTATCATTGGGTCAGTCTTGACTTGGTTTGTGTAACCTGGCATTGATTTCCACCACGTTGTACCCAGCATGCTTAGCAATGACATGAGCCAGGGTGGTCTTCCCCAAACCTGGAGGACCAGACAACAATGCCACCTAGAGAAGGACAAAAAAAGATATTAGCTCTTTTATAACAACTAAAGGTCAGTAAACTGATATTGTGACAAACGTGAGTATGTAGACCTTGAATTTAGGTCTTTTGTACTGGTCCAGTTCAGCCTCCAGCAGCTCCTCCGTCATCTCAATCTTGCTCTTGAAGCGATTTTGATTCTGGTTGCCTTGATTGGGTTTGAATGAGTGTTGGTTGGGAGCCTGTCTGTCAGGCCGGGCAGGGCGGGACTTCCTCTCTCTTCCAAACACAACAGTGTCCCACAGTTTCAACCACTTGAGCAGACAGCGGTTGGTAAACTACATAAGACGCAGTCACACACAACAGACGTCAGATATTCAAGCCAAAGAAAGTAGAGGGGGTTTTATTAATTGATATTCACGGACTATACAGACACATTACTTACATCATCGCTGAGAAGCTCTGTGTACTGTCGGGGAGAAAATCTGTCCACCCAGAGACGTGAGGTTCGACCCTCTGTGTCTGCAGGATCATCAGTCTCTTCATCCTCTCTGCTTTCAGGCTCAACAAACACATTGTTCACACTGCTACGATGGAAAACAAAAAGACGATTAAAAAGCAAATACCGCATCAATTCACTTGAGAAGTTTGTTTGTGTGTATGCGTGAGAGAGACAGGTGGTGTTACCTGGCTAGCAGCTCTGTAAGGCGCTGAGATTCCTCCACAACCTGCTGATGACGCTGTGAGATTTAAAGGAGAAACGAAAATGAGTATAATTCATCCCACAGGTACATCCACAACCAAATTATATCATGTTTTTAGTTTGTTGTTTTGGCCTCAAAAAGCACATGTCCACAGCACATGTTTAGATTAAATACTAATTTTCAAGTTGATAATTTTATTAATTTGAATTTAAAAACTGATGAATAACAGAATTAGAGTTTAGACTTCAATCATGTAAAAATCAAACATTTGCATATTACAGGATGAGATTTCTCAGCTACATTGTTTGTATCAGACTTTCAACAATTTGCTTTTGTTGGCTGCAGATACACTCAGGTCTTTGTAGTGGTTGTACTATTCTCTGTATATAGTTAATCATAATTAACTGCTCGGATTAAGGGAAAAACTTATAAACCTGCAGGAGTGTTGCAGTTCAGGCTACTTTGCAGATTTACACACATACAACGGGGGCGGGTCACTCACCCTCTCTGCTTCTTGCTCTCTCAGCACACTTACTGGCACCGACAGCAGCCCCAATGCACCCTGGGAGTTTGGAACCATTCTGGAGTCCACTACCTGGAGGAACACACAGATCAGTGCAGAGAAATACAGAATATGACATGAATGAATAAGCGCTGGACACCACAGTTAACAGTCAGGGTTTCACAGTGAGGTGCTACGAGGTGTTTGTGTAACAGTCAACCCTGCAGATGTGCGATTGCTGAGGAGTTTAACCTTTGTCCCTGTGTCTTCTTTCTGCCGAAGGTAGACCCGACTCCCCGCTGAGTCTGTCACACTGATGTACTCTCCCTCTAAAGGAGGTCGCTTCAGCACACGTAGTGATGCTGGCGCTGCTGTGGGAGGCCGCCTGGGCGTCTCTGGGATGGTAGCAAAGCCACTGATATCCAACACAGCAGGAGTAGATCTAGAAAACAAACATGAACGAGTCTATTGTGTTGTATATCTAGTGCTGATGATAAATGCCCATTGCAACCTACCAGTGGACAAAGTGGACAAAAGATCCCAGGTTATAATATTTAGAATTTATATTTTATAAATGACTTAAATAATTTATTATCAGGTATTTATTTATCAGGTAATTCAATCAGTTAATTGGCTTTGGCCATTTGGATATAAAATATCATAACTTTATACTATTAGACAGGTGTTAAATTGTGAGGTCACAGTGACAGTTAACCGTCCATCTCTCCTACCTGAGGGTGTGAGAGGGTTCATACTGCTCTGGGGAGGATGGAGGTGTGATGTCAGCACTCTGCGACGGGGCCTTGCTCTCTTGAATTTGTGATGTTCTGAAAAGTTGCTTGACCACAGCTGCATCCTGCTTCTGCCGCTTTGCCTTTGGAGCTGAAAGGACAAGATCAGATTTTAAAGGTACAAAGTTATGACGAGAAAGAAACGGAAGGACAAAACACACATTAACTCTCAGGGTGAACTCACTTATGGGCTTATCATCCAGCAGGTGCTCAACGTCTGAAATGTCATCTCTTGGACCCCGTCTCCCCGGCTTAGAAGATTCCTCTGAGAATTCATGCACAAAAACACAGAGACAAAGATGTATAAAAATATATGTAATCAGTAATGGAAATAGTATTGATTGTAGTTTTAATTAGAAAACATCCACCCTGTTGCACAGAGTAAGGAACAGAAAAAACATGTAGGCTATACTTATGAATAAATATGAATAAATGACACTAACAAATATGCAAAAAGGACAATAGACCTTTAAGTGCAGATGACTAGTGTGTGGCATATTTTCCAAATAAAGCAGATAAAACCTCATGTTTGGCTTGTATATTGTTCTCTAGTTTTAAACCTCAATCATCATCTGTTAGAAACAGAGACAGGTCAAAGAGAGACAAAGGTCTGTGTTTGTTGTAGTTTAAACTTTCACCTACATTTGGTAGTTAGGAAAAATACATGTAAGCTCCTACTTGAGCTTGTTAGCTGGTTCAGCTACAAGTTTGTCTCACCCTCGATCTGAGCCAAAACTTCCAGTTCGTCGGCGAACTGCTCGTCGAAGTCGTCCTGTGTCTCGAACAGCTCGTCATATTCGTCCATATCGACTCCACGATACACGGGATCCTGTAATTTATTAAGTCTAAAGACAAACACGCTCTTAATGGTTTTTTTTTTTTTATAAAATAAACAAAATAATTCGAGACTCCAGCAGCCGGTTTCACGGAGCAGATTTCCCGGCAATTTTTTGTTGTGAAGTTTTACTTCCGGGTTACAAACCCTCCTCCTCCTCCTCCTCTTCCGCCTTCTTCTTCTTCTTCTTCTTCTTCTTCTTCTTCTTCTTCTCCTTGCAAACAGTGAAATAGCGCATTACTGCCGATTACTGGCGTGGAGTGTGAGTAAAGATTGAAATTCTAATACATAAACAAATGAATAAATAAATAAACTCCTATCATATCCTCTCAGACAAAGTTGTTCTTAACAACAGAAAGGATTTTCTCCCCCGAACTTCTTAGCCGATTATCCCAAACACCTGGATTAGATCTCTGCTGTCATGTTCCTTATGAACACTGACTATTTTAATCAGTTAAAAATCAGTGCTCACTGAACACTTCCCAGAATTGAGCTTAAAGTTCACAAATACTGCTGTGGTGTCTCAGCTCCAGCAGCACATACTAAACTAAATGTTTTATGTGTATGCCGTTTCCAATAAACTTGTGTGCTTATAAAACTTATAAACCGTACATGAAGTCATGGCGCTGTCTTCCCAGTCTCCGTATGTTGGCAGTCTTTAAGTTACAACCCAGCTAGGGGAAAGGGGAAGCAACATAAAACCAGGTGTTATTGGTAAATCAAATTGACTGAATTAATTTAACTAATGATGTGCGGCCGGTCTCTTAAACTCTCTTCCTCTAAATCACACAAGTAAAAACAGAGAGAGAGACATTATGAAAAGACAATAACAGTATTTCAGGCAATAAAACTGGAAGTGAGAGAAAGATTAAAGGTGGGTGGGGCTTTATTTTTGTTCCACTTCCATACTACACTCTACATATGTACTACATACTAATTTTCATAGTGTTCTTCTTCTTTCAGAACAAAGTCAATGTCCACTTGCAACCTCCTCCTCAAAAGTTGTGTGATGCTGCTGATACTGCACTGTATGTGCACATGCATTTCTCTGTGTGTGAAAGAGAGGGAGTGAAACATACTGAAGAGGGATTGGAGGGAAACCCACCAATACAGAACAATACGTCTTAATACGATGAGCTATAAATAAATAATACAGATTATGTGTCTGTTACGTGACCACTGATAAACAATGTCCTTCAGGACATAAAAAATTCAACGTGTTTGAATTTATGGACTTTCAAGGACTCACCCGAGCTCTGCTGTTCTGATAAGCCAACGGCAGTAAGAAGTATTTTACTAAGGAGACCTGACTGAGATAAACTTATCAAAACCCTGCTGTTCAATCTTCAGTGGACAGTAAAATGAAAATACTCTGAGCACGGTATACAGAAGACAGCAGAGCCAGGCAGCCATTTTGATTTAAGATAAACACAAGAAGATTAACAAAAAAAAGGCTAAACTTTCCTCTATCTGTCAAGTCTTTGGTGATGTTTCATCAGAAAACCCTCGTTAGAGTCCAGCTGAGGGGAAATTACATTTGGCTGTGTGCACTCTGCGAGACCAGCCTCCACCCCCAGAGCTCTACACACACACACACACACACACACACACACTGACTCACACATAAATGCAAGAAACAGGACAAGACAGTAAATTAACTGGCTGTAATTAATTGGCTGGACTGCGTAGAGTCAATGTGAGAAATTGAGGTCGTCCTTGAAAACTGTTGTGGAACGGCTGTCAAAAGAAAAAAAAAGACATCATCACGTCCTAGTTTCAGCTCTTCAGCTCACTCTGCTCACATACAGTATTTTAATACAGCAGAGTTTCCAATAAAGCAATGAAGCTGTTGTTGAAAATCACCAAAGGCATAAGACAAAGACTGTGCTGTGACTTCAGCTGTATGAAATGATCTCTCAGAGAGAGTCAGAAGTCAGAGAAGTCAGAAGTGGGACCCACATCAGTTTTCAACTAGTGTATTTCCTCAGAAAGTGACCGGGGCCTTTGTTTACCTGCAGAAGGTAACGCGTCTTTAGAGGCAAGTCTTCATTTCTAACTCCCTCTGTTTGACATGATTATACCGGTGCTTTACTGTGAAGCCACGTTCAGTCCCTCCCATTTGCTGTGTTAAAGTTACTGCATCACAAGTTACAAATTAAAAGTCCTCTAGCGTTTCAGTGAACATCAACTCTTTATTTCTTGACAGGGCTTGTATTACTGTGCTGCAGTAAGCATATTGTTGTTTAAAGTATTGTATTTGCCTTAATGGAGGCCAGGCTCAGTGAACTAGAAGTGCCACTCCCCTTCCCTGTAGCTCCTGAGTACCCGGGAAACCAGAATGACAAGGTGACTACCTGTAGCAAGAGGTGTAGCCCTAAGGCCACATTTAATACCCCCACATGGTCCTGCCAAGTTCCAGGTTCATACACAGTCTTGTTTGAAAAAAGTCTAAATCTAGAGACAAACTGTTGGCACCAATTCATCTTGAAAGAGCTTCGGCCAATGGAGAAACTCCAACTCAGAGTCTTTGCATTCGGCTGAACAATGGTGTAATAATGATCAGTTAATCAGTCTGTCAGGACATTTGAGATTATAGGACCAAAAACAATATCAAGTTACAGCACGCTACAACGTGCAGCAAAACAAACCAAATCATGAGATAAAAGAAAGAACCAATTCAGAAAAATAAATTATCACCAAGACAAATAAAGTACAGTAAAAAAAACTCAAATAACGTCAGGACAGACTCTCTGATCAATGAATGTATTAAGAGGGATTTTAAAAGATGTCACTCACTCAACCAGCCTGAATTTCTCAGGTAGGTTTTTCCAAAGCCTCGAGGCCCCGACTGAAAACGCTCTGTCCCCTTTAGTTTTTAACCCGTTCTCTGTACAGATAAAACATTTCTGCCTGACGATCTCAAACTACATACTGGGTCATATGGTACTAAGAGATTAATCATGTAACTAGGAGAAAGGCCACGAAGGAACCTTAAAAGACCAATAAGACCTTCAAATCAATACTGGGAGCCAGTGTAAAGAAGCTGAAACACAAGTGTGGTCATGCCTCTTGGTTGCTGTTAAAATCCTGGCAGCTCAGTCCTGCAGGGAGCGACCCAACGAGCCAGGGTCCAACAGGAAGGTACATCCTGTTTGAAAGAGAAGATTAAAACCACTAAATTTTGATTCAGGCAGTTCAGGATTATTCAAGAGAGAAAATAGTGGATTATCCTGCGTCTGATTTCTGTCAAATTAGGTACAAGACTTACAACGACACACAGTAAAGATAGTATTCACTTCAATGTTCAGAACATAATGTCGCCTTTGAATTTACATTTATTTCAGATAAAACATTACCATGTTATTTTAGCAGGTTTTATCTGGAACGTGTGAAGCTGAGCGCTTCTTCCCGGGCAGAAGTCCGTTTGTAAAGACGTTCAAGATAAGCAAATAGTGAACCTGACCTACAGTGAACGTAACTGACAAGACATCAGACTTGGAAATTTGTACTGGTCTGAATGAATGGACCGTTGTGAGTTCGTAGCAAACATGGTAGTCCAACAGCATTATCACCTGAGTAAAGGAAAGCACATGAAGGCACCGTTCACTGGGATGTTTTGTATAACCAACTTATAAACAAGACTTAGGAAAAAGAAAAACATCTTCCATCAAAAATACAACAACATGACTGTTTGTTGTTGTTGGTTAGACGGTCAGTGATTATTATTATTCATTCTTTATATGGTGCTAATATTAGTAGACGTTTAAAAACAAAAATTAAAGCATGTCAAGAAAACATCTCTGCATGGAAGAAATGTAAAAGAAACTCTAGAGCCATTGGAAGAGTTTTCCTCCATCAACGATCATAAGCAGATTCAGCACTTCTGACTGCAGCATGTTTACAGTTTGGTCAGTTAACGGCAACATGAAACTAAATTTGCAGAGAAAAATGTTCAATGTAAATTAAGGACAGCTGTTTTGTCTTGTTTCCTGTCGAAACACAATCCATCGACTACTTCATGTTTCCAATCAGAAAGGTCCGTCTGAAGGATTATTTTGTTTCCCCTGTAAAAGAGAAAGATGGAGGGATACAGGAGCCCTGTGTATTTTACAGCGCTAACATGAACCTTGCTGTATTTCAGCCTGATCAGTGCTGAACTTGTTTATCTACTCCACGTGTGTCAGTGTTACAGTTCTTACTGACACTTTGTGGAAGACAGTGACGGTTAGTGTTGATAAGGGATCATACATTTGCTTAAATGTGTAGTCCTGTGTCGCCCATGGGGTCATGTTAAATTATCTTAATGAGATGATTATTGTCTCTCAGTTCAACAGGACGGTGTGAAGGTATTTAAAAAGGCACGGCTGTGGCACCAGGACAGCAGTCATTAGATGGTCAATGACAGCAATGGCTTCTCTGGCACTTCTTTACTTTCTGCTGTGGGTCAGTGAGTATAGAAACAATTGAAGTGTGGTTGATATTTGTAGGTCTTGTTTTTTATCATGTAGCTACAGTAACAAAGACTTTTTAAGTTCTGCTCCTTGAAGAAGCAAAAAGTTTTGACTTTTACAGGAATTTGTGGCCACTTGCTGCTGTTTGTTTCTACCTCACACTCACCTGGTGGAGGACTTTCTCTTTCAGGTGTCACAGTGAGTACACCGGTGGATGTACAGAAGAGAATTGTTAATGGTGTTCGCTGTGGTCAAAATGATCGTCTGTACCACGTGAAGCTGAGAACAAGTGTTGGAACATTCTGTGGTGGCTCTCTGATCACTGACGAGTGGATTCTGACTGCAGCTCACTGCTGGGAGAGGTACATATATCACTCATTAATAAATCAAATCAGGAACTCGAAGCTAAACTCACAATTGAGGTGTTCCAAATGAAGATGACATGATATTGCATCTTGCAAAGCAGATTGCATGTCTGAATAACTGATGCTGTTTTTCTCAATCCTTTCTTGATAATGATCAAAATGAGATGGATAATCGACAGACAGATCTGTTACAAATGTATGTATTTAACTAAGTGATGTTTCTCTTTTTCTTCTACTTGTAGGACCATGGAGGCAGATGTAAATATCCACCCAGGTAACGAAATGGAGACAATCAAAATCACAAGACATGAGATCTATACCGAGAACAGCAAAAAACACGACATCATGCTACTGAAGCTGGAGAAGAAACCTAAAAAGATCCATAAAATAGATCTTCCAGACTGTTCAACTGATCTTCAACTGTGAGTTGTGATCTCTCTCTCTCTCTCTCTCTCTCTCTCTCTCTCTCTCTCTCTCTCTCTCTCTGTCAACAATAAGTGCAGTTCTTTGTCAGAGTTTTATTAGATGCTATAGGATATCCACCACTGCTCAGGAGCTGATACTGTAGGTCTCATTCATAGACTTTTAGATTTTTCTGATAGACAGACATGTGACCTGAGACTGTAAAAAGAACAAATATTCAAATAACATCCGTAACATCAACTTTTAAAGTACTGTGCGAAATGCATGTTATTTGAGTAAAGTGCTGATTATATTATTTCCTCTGCCATCCTCAGAACTTCAGGTGTGTAATGTAATGTGGTAGATGTGTCTAGCAGGAAATCAGAGCTTTCTGTTGAGTCTAACACTCACCAGAAAGTAGTATGCAATATACGTTATTATCCTAGTTTGATATGCAGTCAGAGGTTGTAAAACCCCAAAATCTGAAGTAACATTTTAAACTACAAACAAGCAGCATGAATATTTTCATTAGATGCTGTGTTGATTTATCTTTTTGAGCCATATTTTTATGTGAAGTATTTTAACACCCAGCTTTTTCCGTGTTACAGTGATGCTTAAACTGTGTCTTTATTTTTTTCTTATTCTCCAGACGTAACTTGTTTCACGTCGCAGGACACGGGCCATTTGCTGTAGGTGAATATGATATCTACGGTGAGTTCCCTTTTGAGCATATTTTGTTACAATTTTATTATATGTTAGTCTGTTTCTTTAATTAAAAAAATAAAATCTGACAGTGGGCAAAGACCACCTTTGTACATACATGTAGTATCAACTTTTTAACTTTAACTCTTTATTTCTAGAGGAGAGGAATTCTGAAACTCTCCTATGTGGCGATATGCATGTTGTTGACTGCAGTCCATTGAGAGGATGGTTTCACAATCCAAATGTACCATTTGACAACTGGGTCTGTGCCGACGGACATCAGGTCGTCGCTGCAGTGAGTTGTCACGGTTTCTAATCCTATGTCTTCTGTCATCAGAAGTCTGAAGAATGTTAAGATAAATCAGTATTTCATTCATTTACAAATACTGTCATAATCTGTGTTTATCTCTGACTCTCACAGGGTGACTCTGGCGGAGGAGCAGTGTTCAATGGCAAGATTTATGCTGTTATCAGTGGTGCTAATGATGTACAAGCATTCAGGGACCCTTGCGAGTTCTCCAGAGTCTGTGCATATATGCACTGGATTCAGTCTATTATTGGCCCCAATCCCTGAACTTCATGTTGAACATTCATAATAAACAAGCCATGAGATTTTGGCTTTTAAATGGACCTTGTGCGATGTTTGTTGTTTTGTTTTGTTTTGTTTTGTTTTGTTTTGTTTTGTTTTGTTTTGTTTTGTTTTGTTTTGTTTTGTTTTGTCTGTTTGTGTGTTGTTATGTTTATCATAATTATCATCTAAATCTATTTCTTCCTCTATTCAGTAGAGATAAACATTGTAATTATTTTAACTATTATAACATCAGATAATTATTTTACTGTAAGAAACAATCTTAATAAAATCACAAAAGTAATAATTGCTAGATTACATGGTTTTATAAGGAAATTGAAGTCTTGATTAAGATCTAAAATTAAATTCAGTCTTCAGCCACATAAGTGATTAAAAATTAAATTACTGAATTATTTATCAACAGTTATTATTTCAGTTGTGTGATATCGTTTCTTTTAAGAAACATCATTTCAGGTGGGGCGTTAAACCGACCCATTAAGACATTGTGTATTTACAATACATACACTTTTTAATCTTAACGATGCCACTGATATCGTGTTAACTGAAATCATTCATGCCATAAATAAATATTTTCTCATGTGATGATTTGCAGTGAGTTGACTCTCACAATACAAGTATATATTGCATCACAACATAAAATCACATTAACTGTGAAAAATCAATTTGATCTACTGTATGTCACCCACCCCTACTCACAACTCTGATATATATAATATATAATATATTTTTTGATTTTAATGTAACCCTGTTGCCAAACCAGAACATTTATATGGGACAATTATTCAAAAGTAGATTTACAGATTATATTCAATGACATTTTTTCATGTTCAGTGTCAAGGTAAATTGAATTAAGGCTTGGTTAAGGTTGGAGAAAATAATGGTTACCCACATTAATTGTTGGTCTGCAATTACTACACCACTCTGACAGAGTGACAAACAGTAAGTGAGTTCCTCTATGGGGCACAATAGATGAGATGTTTGCAGCTGTAATGTGATGCAATACTATGGGAACTGTTGATAGTGATGAAAACTTTGCATGAATATCCAGCAGCAGGACTGCGTGTGTGAAGAGTTGCAATACAGAGATACAATTGAAATAATTATAATAATAATAATAATTTTAACAGAGGTAATGTGAAATGGCAGTTAAAAATGTAATTATGACCAATGTGTTCAATTTGTTAAGTTATAACATGTAATCAGGTAATTTAAAATTCATCCATCATTCACTTCATCCTTCCCTCTCTTCACCATCCATTTCTTCCATTCCTTATGACAACATCTCTGTCCGTCTCTGGTGCCCTCTGTTGGATACTTTATAAAACTACACCAAGTTGCCATTTCATTTTACTTGTGTTTTTAAGGAGGTATCGCATTCAACAGTTTCTTTCTTTGTCTATTCACCTGCAGTAAGTCTAGTACTTTTTGGCTGCAGTATTTAATTGATGAAATATTGTATTTTGAAGTAAACATTACAAGAGGGGGCAAAGTACACCTGAGGGAAAGTATAGTGGAACTAAAGTTGAATAGACCTTTAACACATTTAGTCCCATCAAACACAGTTGTCAGTGATATTATTAATTTCTGCTTTACATTGCAATCACAGCTGCAACAGATCCATCATTAATATTACTTTCACCTGTGCTTTTCCTGCTTTGAAGAAAAGGCATATGAATCTGATTCTTTTCATGTGCACATGTAAATGTAATGAGCTTATAACAGAAGCATTAAAAAAAATGCATTAGCTGTTGATGAGTTTGTTTATTATTCTCTGTCTTCAGTATTCAAAGGTTCAGTTTCTTAACTGCAACTTAATTTCTGCTGTTGTTGACAGGCAATGGTAGCAACACTTTTAAGAACAGAATTTATAAATATTAAACTGTGATTAAGTGATGGATCATCTCTAGCACTGTCACCGCCTCCACAGGTGAAAGTATTTACCAATTAACATCAGCAAATTTTTTGGTCCTTCATTGTCAGTGTTGTCGGACAACATTTAAATATTTCTAGTATTTATGTTGTTGATTAAAACTAACAAAGAAATAGTCACACAATGCTGTACATGTTACTATTGTGAAAATTCATACCAGATGTGCTCTATAAAAACCATCAACAAAGTTAAAGCAAGAGCTTCATAAATAACTTTATTGGACATTATAAACTACATTAATTTAAACAATTTACAACACTGGAAATGTATAAAAGAATGTAATAAATGGATTAATTAAATACTGTAGTGTACAATTTATAATCAACTAACTATTTACAATCAAAATACAGTTGTGGATGAAGTTAAAGCCGAATTTCTCTGTCATATGTAAGTTTCCTTAATAAAAAAGAAGTAGTTGAATCAACAGTGCAACAGAATTTTTAGTAACAAGTATAATCATTATTCATCATGAGTCCTACTGTGTGAGACAGTTGATATTTATTTGCTCCAGTAACAATCTCCCTCCTAAATAAGTGATGCTGTTGGAACAGCACACTGATATTAATTATAATGGCTGAGGACTATGAAATATGGACTCTAATGTTTTAAACTATTGACAATTTGTTACAGCTACAGTGGAGTCCAAAAGTGATCCGATTGTATGTCTGACACGGGGCAGAGAGTGTAATACGACAGTGAGGGTGTAGGGAACAAAGAAGAGCATGGCTGATAAGACTGAGCAATGTTATGGCCACAAGTGTTACATTAAAAAGTACTATATTATCATATAAGACACTGTCTATGTTTGGGAAGAGAAGATCTTCATGTGTGGACACTGCAGGTGGAGGTGGTGCAGGGCCTCTGTCATTGCTGCAAGAGGGCGTAGGTGTCCCCAAAGATCCAGACCTTGGCTGGATGGAAAAAAACATTATAATAGAGGGAATATCAATATCATATTATAGAGTATAGAGAAAAAGACAAAAGAAACAGCACTCTGATTAGATGATCACAGATATCTGAAAATACATTATTCCCTCAGCTTAGTTGTAATAACAGTCTGCTGAACCGTTTTGCATTAAATAACAATAGAATAGAAACTAATACTCAGTTTGGTGTCATTGTGCAGGTGCACATGTCACGATGGTTCTCAGCTCTCAGCTATGTGATATTTACCAAATGTGGACATGTATACAATTAGCTACTAACTCTTGTTATTGTAGCCAGTCGCTGCCCAAAGCTCGGCCATCTTAACACTAACTGATGGATTACTTGTCCCTGTCTGGGCAGAGAGGAGGAGCCTCCGACTCCACGGCCGGCTTCTCCTATTGGTGCAGCAATGATGTTCCAGCCCTCTCTACAGCTGCTACCGTTTAAGCATCAGAGGAAGAGAGTTTAAGAGCCTGGCTCGCACCTCGTTAGTGGCAGCTGACATGATAGGCAGCTCGCCTCTGTACCGCATTTGTGAACATTTGTGTACATTTGTGTGTAATTTGTGATTTGGTTTGAGATGCTAGTAGTGATTGTTGGGGACTGGGCTAGGTTTATAATTCTGGTTGTGCATCACACCCTTAGAAAAAGACTGTTGGACACATTAGGAACAGGGGTGCTGCTTCTTGTGTTTTTGGCTTGGTTAGAATCGCATAGTTAGGCTCTTTGTTGGCTCCTGTTCCCCTGCTTCAGTTATCCTCTAGCCTTGTTTGTATTTTTGTTAATTGTTTACCCCCCTGGTTATGCAATAAATTAAAACAGTAAATTTGGTTTACCACTAACACCTGGTTTTATGTTGCTTCCCTTTTCCCCTAGCTGGGTCGTAACATGAAGACTGCCAACATATGGTGTCTGGGGAGACAGCGCATGACATCATATACAGATGCTAGAAACCAACATGGCAGCTGTGAACTGAAACCTGGCTCTGTGAGCAGTCGAGTCAGTAAGTGAAATACTGGGTGAGTAAAATTTCCCAGGCTGTTGTATCTTCTTTGCTTGCAGAAATCAACTGCCTGGTACTGTGATGTGAGTCCCACAGCGTTGGAAGTTTTACTTTCTCAGCAAAGCGGTTCCACAAAGGGTTTATATCTCGATGCTTCATGTGAGCAGTGCAACATCTACTGGCCTGAATGCAAAATTGGCAAATACAAACATTTGTATATCACAAATTGAATGTAAGTATGTTGAAAGCATGATTGTATTTTATATTCAAAGCATAGATTTATATACTGTAAAAGCAATTAAAAATGTTTTGTATGCATCAAATGTGTCAATATCGGTGAAGTTGAGCTCAATGTCTTTGTTTTAAGTGTCAAAACTGTAAGTTGGTTTGCAATGTGGGCAAAGAACATGTAGCTTTACTTAAATGTCAGCTTTGGTGGTTGTGCTGTAAAGGTGCAATATAAGATGTGGCCACAACTTTAGTTCAAAATAAAATGCGCAGAAAATGAATTAACATCAACAGCGTTAGAGTGATGTCACGATCAAGTATTGTATCTGTTGTATTTCAGAGTCATCTACTGAAATGAGCCAGCCCCAACCTGTCCTGTGTTGTAATGCCACTTTGACACTAGACGCTGTGCGAGTCAGCGGCGCGTCAAGTCTGCTCTCAGTCCCACGAAGAAGAACGACTTCCGGCAGCGCTTTAAGTTAGCATCACAGAAACACAGAAACACAGGAATGGCTGAACATCCTAAAAGGCGATATTCATCTGCATCCTGAGGGACCGCTCCCGACAAGAAACCACGTTCAACGGCAAAGAAAAGAAGCGACACGAGTAAATCTCGATGTGCCTTTCCACCGCTGCAGACAGCTCCTGAGAGTGAAGAGATGCGGTTTGATGCCGAGCTCGCAACTTTCCTGTTTGCCCGGTGAGTAGCCTCAGTGTTAGCTCCTTAGCTAAAAGTATAATCAGTGCAACGACTGACAAACCCTACCGACAAACATTTCAGGTGGTGATATTGACGTTGTCGACGGACGTTTTAGCGGTTAGTAGGATTGTGCCTGTTGCTCTCGGCTGTTGTACAGCTAGTTACGTCAGTAACTTTAAGCTCATTTTATAACTGATGACTGTAACTCAAGATTGTATGGACCCAGTAGACCAGTGAATACAGGTCGATCGGTTCACCATGTTGTCACCACTTCACTGTTAGGAGATCAGCCACGATTGAAAGTTCACTTGGTCTTTACATTTTTCAGGCGATTTCATCATACCTGTCTTTATCAGGACCTGAGCCAGTACAGATGGAATACCGCCTCCACCTGTCTTACCAACGGCAGAGTCCAGACACAGTGAGGGGAGAGTCTAGGTGAGTAACATGCTGTCATTCACTTCGAAAAGTAAGACTTGTATATACCACTGCCTATATTGGATATGTATTTTACAGTATATCCATATTTGTACTACTGAATTTGTTGGTTATATAGTGTGTCCATTGAATTCATACCACACCTAATTGTTTTCACTTCATTTCCTTGCATTTACATTTATTTCATAATATTCATACTGTATTTATTTTTACATTCATATCTATCCTCACGATTTATTATACTCACACAACAGACCTAGCATGTTTGAATATAATTGTCCTATCACATGTTCCTTCTACATGTCCTCTTCCAGTGTCTGTGTTGCCTCACCACTGTTTGGTTTTTTTTGTTTTTATATCTAGGAATTCTTCACATGTACATTTGTTTAGATTTATTCATTAAGTCTTGTTATTACAGTATATGCTAAATGAGTTTTAAGTGGATGATTAATAAATCTTTTGTGTTCTGAAGTCCTTAGACCGCTTCAAACATTTCATAGTCAAGAGGAGCTGCAGGACATGTCCTTTTTCCTTTTAGTGTTTTCATAGGGATGGCAGAATCCGCCTCGGGCCAGAACCATACCTGCAAGAAACTGTAAGTCATGCACATTACTCCACCGTGTGTATAAAGTGACCTTAACAAATAATTCCAATGTTTGTAGTTGTAAATCAACATTTAACCTGTAAAAATAAATCTGAATGACAAATTCAAGTTTCTAGCATGTGTAGAAGAGATTTGTTAAAGTCCACACAGATCATAGTCTAATGTTTAAGATGAGTTAAAATGATATTGTTTTTGTTAAGTTGTCATCATATCAAATGCATCAGAAAACAATGTAGATGTGATGATTAATATATTTGGCTTGAATAAAATGAAAATACTTGTTTGGAAACTTGCTGTGTCTGGTTGATTTATTGTGATGGAGTAATGAGGAACTACTAGCAGATGTGTTTGAAAAGAAAACTGTTGTTGACTAGCTATATGTACCTAGGGTCAAAATGATTTTGGGCTTGTAAAGTGATGTTCACAAATAAGCTGCTGTTCCTGTTAGCATTAGCTTTTTATTTTTAAATCTTTATTGGTGAAAAAGTGACAAACAGAATAGAGGGGGTGGGGAGCAGCTTGCTAGCATTAGCAGTAGCATTTATTTTTTTTGGTTATTGGTGAAAAAAACATGGACAAACAGAACAGAGGGGGTGGGGTCGCTTGCTAGCATTAGCAGCTAGCATTAGCAATTTTTGTTCTACTTTTATTGGTGGAAAAAAAACAGGGACAAATAACAGAGGTGGGGCAAGCTTGCTAACATTTGCAGTAGCACTGATCATCAGGATTAGCATCTTTTCTACAATAATGAATGATTACAGTTGTAATGCTAACAATGACATACAATAAACGATGATAATGGCAGCAATGTGCGTGTACACCCCCCCTTCCACCCCCCCATTTTCATTAGCTCTAGCATTACCAGGTGGCTTGTTCTTGTTGGCATTTTTCATTGATAAATGAATTTATAAAATAAAAATTTCATAAGACTGCAAAATGATAAGTGGGGGTGCTAGTTGCTATCATTAACATTAGCTTTTTTTTTTTTTTTTTTTTTTATTGGTGAAAAAAACAGGGACAAACACAAGGTGACGCCACATCTTCGAGGTGGATCCCCAGAGGTGCCTGTTGTCTCTGAGGCATAGCGGTCCTCGCTGGAGGGGAAGCACAGGATGCTTGGCCTCACTGTCACAGTATATTGTGTATTATCATTTCCTGCAAACATAAAATTCATTTTTGATCCAAAACCTTTTTCCTCAAGCCAGTGCCAAGTACTTCCAAGCTCCTGGCAACACCTGCCAGACAGAGCAGGATGAATAGCGAGTTGTCTTCCCTCCCAGATACCAGGAGACAGTTCAAGGCAGCGATGGGGAACAACACCTCCTGTCCTTGGAAGGAGAGTCTCCAGAGGTGAGATTCACTTCAGATATCGCTGTTTCTGCTAATTAATATCAGATCTATATTAACACACACTGCTCTCTGATTATCTTTCAGCTGTCTACTTGGACTGAATTCGGGCCCTGCAAACTGGGCCAGTGTTAGCCGCCTGGTGGAGGCACGTGGTCCACAGCGACCGTGAGGACTTGGTGGTCGTTCATTCTCGAGGATTATGTGGCCATCAGAGAGGCGGTGCTGGCCGGCCCGAGGTTGATGGCTCAGACCAATGTCCAGCTCTTTGAATTACATTGAGGACTCAGTGGTAAGAGTTTGTCATAAAGCTGTGTTGGTGTGTTGTAATTTGTTCTATGGTTTATCTTTTAAAGAAAGCTGAAAATCCTAAAACAGTCTGTGTGTTCCAGGTGCTGGCCAGACTCTTCCTTCAGCAAAGGGTCTATCATTGGTGCAGGTGGGACAAGGACAGCCCTTTAACTTCATTGTCCCATGTGAGTGTTTGTCCGCTATAAGGAGCAGATGGTGGCGATGGAGACGCCCTGACGTCACACACATCATCATTAATCTCACACATGCACAGAAAACAAAATGTAAAAGCTAAACATGATGTTGGGTGCAACAATAACTTCTATAGAACAAAATCTAGAAAAAAAAATTTAATTGGAATTACTTCACATTTAGAAGAATTTAATTATGGAATTACTTGGCAGTATCTTATATTATCTATATTTAAAATGTAATTCCATAATCAAAGCTCTCATTATATGCAAAGTTTATCTGAAGCTGATATGAGGCCTCAGCAGTTGGATTTAGACAAATCAGGTGTGAATCTTCCAAAATTTCTGTGCTTTTAGTTCGACATTCCCTCCTTGTGTTTCCCTGTTGAGCTGCATTAGGATAGTGACAAAAAGAGGGAATTTTATACCAAAAAAGGTTGTAACTTTGGACAACATCCACTTAACTTGTCAGCTAAAGTCACTCATTAGCTCTGAATACATTTTTGTCCCCCATCACCTACAAAGTGCAGTGGAAATGGATCTTTTAATAGCCAGTGAGATCAAGTGTTGTTATTGGAGTAAGTTAATTTTATGTAGAGTTAGTGATTGCTTCCTAAAAGTTACTGAATTAAACCACACACAGCTCACAAACTGTTTATCCCTTTTCTCTCTCACACACACACTTTCACTGACCCTTCTAAGCACTTAGCAGCAGATGTGTTTAGACGCTAATGATTATAAACTTGTCATCGCCAATGATTGACCATCTGTACGTGTGTGTGTGTGTGTGTGTGTGTGTATGCATGAGCATGGACTCTGGTCCACATGAGCATCTGCTGTACACCACTGCTCAGCCATACCACACACTCCATTATCCCCTAGCACAGTGTGTGTGTCAGCTCTGCAGGTGCCACATTAAGGTGATGTGTTTAATCATCAATTCAAGCAAGGGACTGCCCTCTTCACACTTACATGTGACACTCTGTCTCCGGCTTTCAGTGAGGTCAGCGCGTGGTTCAGCTGAGAAGGGACTTTTAGCGAGAGCTGGAGTGTGTGTTAAACTGTGTGTGTGTGTTAGTGAGACCAGTTTTTCTTCCTTAGTTCTTAGGGAGTCTTTAGGGAGTGTAATGTGTTCTTCTTGGTGCTTGTGGTGTTTGCAGAGTAGGTCTACAGAGTCAGGTTGTGAGAGTGTAAATCAGTAGTCTGATGAGACTCTTATCGCACAGGTGTAAGGGTTAGATTCAGCAGGTGTGTGTATGTGTGTGGCTGTAAGAAAGGAGGATATACCAGAGGCAAACGTGTGTGTTTTGCTGCTATTTTTAAGTGTGTTTGTATTTTTGTGAACACTGAGGATGTCTAATTCTACCATCAACTTCTACGCCCTATCACAGTCCTTCAGCGTCTCTGACATCATTGTAATAGCAACCTACTTTCTTCTCAACCTCGCTGTCGGCATCTGGGTAAGAGACAGAGCTGAATATATATATGTGTGTTTGTGTGTGTGTGTGTGTGTGTTTCTCTACAGTTTATGTGGCGTGTGTGCCTTTTTTCTCTATCAGTCATCATGCAGGGTGAGCAGGAATACTCTGAGCGGATATTTTTTGGCTGGACGGGACATGGCCTGGTGGCCGGTGAGTGTGTGTTTTAATCTCATCCTCTGTTCTGTAACATCTGTAACACTCCTGGTCTTGTTTTAGTAGATGAAGCAAAATGTCTGGATTATAAGATCTTATCTACTGTCTGAGTCTTTTTTAGATTTGAGTTTTCACATCTTAGATGGCAAAACTGATTCATAAAGGGTTTATTAGATTTAATTAGTGGATTTATTAACAGTTAATAAATAATTTACCAGCTACAAGAAATTAATAAATGCAACGATTTAGTTGCCACGTTTTGGAAAACTGCTTGTCTTTCAAGCTTCCTTTTTAATTCATTAGGGAGACGCCTTCAAATGACAGTTTGAGCACTTATCTGCAGGTATTCTCGACCAAAATCCATTTATAAACTGCTTATTACATTTACAACTGCCAACATATCATGGTATGACCTTTTATTATCTTATACAGAGAGTTTGACTGGCTGCTAATGTGTGTGCAAAAATTTAACTGGTACAAAGGTAGAGAGAACAACAAAGTAATGAAATGTTGATGTGTAAAATAAAAATGTACCCACACAAAATATAAATAAAAAGTCAAAGTTTTGACAAACAAATGTCATAAAGGTGACAAAAGGTTGAGAAGTTTCAATTCTTGGGGTTTTTTGCCTTGTGCAGAACGGAAGATTTTTCTGATAAACTGACAAAAGTACCTTGTTGTGAATATCGGGAAGGAGATGAATGTAGATTAGTGATACTGATATTGGGCATGATAACAGACAGACTGCTGCTGGGCTACAATTGTCAGACAAATATGAATCCTATACTTGGAATGCAATCTGTAGTCCACCACAATTCAGATGGAAATGTTGTTACTTTTTACTCCATTCATCTAATGACTGGTTGCTTTTAAATTGAGATTGTACAATAAACAACATGATAAACCTCTTTTGACTTGAGACCCCTGTTTCTCATCGGGCTCCTCATTTGATTCAGATGACTGTGAGTTGTCAGCACTTCCAATAAAGTATGTTTGAGTCCCAAAAAGATAAAAGTATCCAATAATTCATAAAAAAAACAAAGATTAGAGAAACAAATTTTGTCTAGCAGTAAATTGCTTTCTCTTCTTTCCTCTCCCATTAATCATCTCATGACACCTCAGATTTATGCTGTGACTCTCTCTCTCTGAAGTTAGTTCAAACTGACTTCACCTCAACCAGCTCCAGCAGTCAAATACTTCCTGTGCACCGATGCATCAGCATCATCAATAATGTAGTATATACTAGACCTACATTTATCTGCAGATTTTGATACTTGAAGTACATTTTAGTTCTACTACTGTAACAGTATTTTTACGTTGTGGTATTGCCACTTGAGTAACAGATGTGGACACTTTTTCCATCACTGCTGTGTACAGATCGGAGCGTCTCTGTTTGCCAGTTCAGAGGGCTCAGGTCTGTTTATTGGTCTGGCTGGGACTGGAGCTGCAGGAGGCATCGCTGTCACTGGTTTTGAATGGAACGTGAGTTAAAAACACACATGCACACATGACATGCTGTTCTAGTTTATCTATTAATCGTACGTAAACACATTAGAGTCTGGAATGAAGCAGATCTAGCCTGCTAATCCATTTACAAGTTGTGTCTTTTGTGGTGTGCTGACGAAACAAATACAAACTATTTGGGCAAGAAAACATTAACACACCTTCAATGACTATTTCCTTTTATAACTGAAAAGATAAATAAATGACATAAGCAGAGCAATAGTTATATTATCTCTTAAAACATGGCTGTCCAGACCAAAGAGATGAAACTACTTTTGCAGTGTGTTTGTGTTTGAACATCTGTCAACAGATGTAACAGACAACCAGCAGCAGGGGGCAGCAGCAGAACCTTTTAAATGCCATCCAGCTGTATTAGGTGCTGAACATGAGGCTTGAGTCCATCCACAGTACCAGTACAAAGACTTGCAGAGCACTTTAAGAGTTAAATGTTTTTCCTCAGTTTGACCAGAGAGATTTTTCCTCCTGCGGTGACTGACTGTGGCAATCAAGTCATACTTCTCTGTCCTCTCTCTGTCTCTTCTCCTCTCTCAGGCCACCTATGTGTTGCTTGCTCTGGCCTGGTTATTTGTACCTGTCTACATCTCCTCAGGGGTTCGTTTGCATACACACACAAACAAACATGAATAGGTGCATATCTGCTTGTTAAGGCTGGTTCAGCAGGTACATTTAGGTGCCAAGAGACATTCTCTTTACAATCATTCCCCGCCTTGAAAATTCCCCAACAGGGTGTTACACCACAGTGGCATCCAAAAAAAAAACAGACACACACACACACACACAGACACACACATGCACACACAGACACACACATGCACACACACACACATATAACTGTCCTCTAACAACAAAGAACATAAATTACTTTTTCTCTAAGTTGGTTTATATTTACATTCAGAACAAGGTGACGTGTGAACACATCAGACTTATCCACCCACTGTTACCATCTGCTAATTGGTCAGTCATACTGAGCACCTAAGCTTCCTGAGCTGTGGTGTGCTTAAGATGTTGAAATGTGTGTGTTCAGATTGTGACAATGCCGGAGTATCTGGGTCGTCGTTTCGGGGGGGAGAGGATCAGAACCTACTTGGCTGTCCTCTCACTGCTGCTGTCCGTCTTCACAAAGATATCAGTACGACAGTGTCTCTCTCTCACACACACACACACACACACACACACACACACACACAAAGAAAACAGGATAATATTTAATTCGGCTGCATTTGCTTTCCACCATTGAGCAACACCACCTGCACTGAGATTTAATCTTTGCTGATAAATGTGTTGTGTTTCCATCACCAGACCGACCTGTACTCTGGAGCCTTGTTTGTTCAGGTGTGTCTGGGATGGAACCTCTACCTGTCCACTGTCCTCATGCTGGTGGTCACTGCACTCTACACTATTGCAGGTACACGAGCACCGTTGAAATTATATTTGGATGACAGGTTTGATCATGACAACATTTAAAGTACAGATTATTTTGTTTGCATAACTTACATTTTGTAGGTAAATTACTATCAAGCAAATAATACTTTAAATAAAGCAAACAAATCTATTGTTTGTGTGCAATAAACTATTATTTGCATTAGTATTATACACACACATGCTCTATAACATCATTCACTCAGTTTTACTCATTCATTCTTTATCAAATTCACAGTTCTGTGTGCTCTCAAACCCTTGGACTCTTGCTCACAGTGTCTTGCTCTTTTTACATCTTCGTGCGCTCTCACATTTACCTGCTTCTTCAACCTCACAGTTTTTTCTCCAATCGTAGGTTGCTAGGGAAATAGTTGTATTAATAATATCACTCGTACTGTACACAGCTACTTCTGTTGTGCTTGCTTTTGTGTAATTTGAGATTCATAATAAATAGCAGTGTTGTGGATTGATGCTAAAAACCCATGTTCCCTTCTCTTCAGGTGGTCTTGCTGCTGTCATCTACACCGACACTCTTCAGACATTTATCATGATTGTAGGAGCAATCATCTTAACAATTACTGGTAGGTGCAATTTCCATCATTTAAATGGAAAAACGTAAACTAACTGCATAAACCATTGCAGATGTACTCATAAAGCAGCAGTTATTATAAGGAATGTATGGTTGGAGTTGTGTGTTCCTGATCCACAGCCTTTAACAAGATTGGTGGCTATAGTAACCTGGAGCGAGTGTACAGCATGGCAGTGCCCAGTAAGATCATTCCAAACAGCACCTGCCACCTGCCACGTCAGGACGCCATGCACCTGTTCAGAGATGCCGTCACTGGAGACCTGCCCTGGCCTGGCATGACACTGGGGCTCACCATACTGGCTACCTGGTACTGGTGCACCGACCAGGTACATCTTCGGTATACACATACAGTACATACACATCCATATACAACCAATGACCACTATGGGCTTGCCCCAGAAGCTCTCACTGGATTGAAGTGAATTGGAAAAACGCCTCAGTTCTTTCTCAAAACACATACAAAAATGTAATAATATAAGATATATGTTTTCACAAGTTATTGTCTCTAAGGTTGTTTTTTGTTATATGTTCTGGAGGAAACTGTTGATTAAAACGATATAAAGGGTATTTTAATTTGTGTGTTTTCTGTAGTCTTGGTAGTTTTTTCCCCAAGTTTTTAAAATAGGAATAATTTTGGAAGAAATTTTAATGTTTTGCCCGAATAGATTTACTTAAGTAGTGTAAGGATAACATTAGTGGTCTGTTTATCAGGCATATTTGGAAATTAAATGGAGAGTGAGTACATCAAATTTTTTTTGTTAACTGCTCAAAACTGTGTTCATGGTCAACTACTGTAAATATGGTCACGGTGAGCCAGAAATTTAGGGAATAATATCAGTCTGTGTCTTTGTTCTATTCTCCAACTCAGTATCGTTTAAAAAAAAAAAAAAAAAATGGATACACAGTTTCTAAGGTCTAAGCATCAATCAATCTAATTGTGAAATTTGTCAGGTTTTGTTCATACTACTTGCCCTACCAGACTCCATTCTACTAATTTGGGTGCATCCACAAATAAGCGTAAAAAGAAAAAGGTCAGACTCCACCCTGTTTCCCAGATTATGACTTTGTGCCTAACCCAAACCCCAGGCTTCAAAAATCCCTTTAGAAAGCTAAAAGCTACAATTAGATTTTTCTATGTCTATGAAGCAAAGGCAGACATACTTAAAAATGCCTCACACACGTACATACACAATCATTTAACTGTTCTGCATTATTTCCAGATCACTTGTCTGGGTCCAGATCTGTAGGTTTGAGTTATGGGCTTTCACTTTCACACTCCTGAAATATAGAGATGCTGATTTACCTGAACTGGTTGAGGCAACAACAGAGCCACAATCTGTATTTTTATTTACAACATTCACTTTTGGTCCCACATCAATATTTAACATGGCATACACCTGGTCTGTACAGCCACATGGATAATTGACAACATCTGTCACATATGTAAAAGCAATCAACACAGTAGCTTTACCCTCACACCATCAGTAACCAATCACAGTGGTATCAACTCTAGAGTCTGACTAGTATATCAGTCGGCAAACATAATCAGCTGATCTTACATGTCGGATACATCACACTTGTGTATCTTGAATATGGAAAACATTACAGTACGAAATTCTGAAAAAGAAAAGAAGCTGAGGTAATTTACAAATATTTGTTCAAAGGTTTCTATACAAAACTGAGGTGCCTTATTTGGCAGAGAAAAATATCACAGCTGACCTAATCTATTATGATTTCTATCATCTACAAAATACCTTGTCTGTAGTAGAAATCTTAGCGCTTTTATAACTAAATTTGACAGATCCAGCTAAAAAAAAGTGTAAGTTTATGCATTTGTTTGTAAACATAAATATCAGATGAGATATTTTCAGAGTTAATTTCCTCCGAGATATCAGTATCTTCTAAAATTCATTATCAGCCCCACAAAACTAAAACCATCCAGTCAGATGCCTTTAACCAGGAAGCATTTGATTTGAAGGAGATGAGATTCATTTACAGACAATACCTCTTAAAGCACATCATCACATCAAATTGCCAACCCTTGTTGACATGGTCAAAAAAATCTTGTACGTTGAGCCTTTGAGATTTCAAAGCAGGAAATAACAAGCATCACCAGTTTCTTAGCAGGAAGTCTATATCAACAAACATCCTTGTATACATGTGCCAGTTCCAAGTTCTACCTAGTAGCCTTGTTATTTTGAAACGCTTTCTTCTGCGTCATGCCTCCTCGTGCCCTCAAGTGTCTAAAATTGTTCACTTTTGAGAAAGAAACTCCTAGTAACCCTGATGAGTTGTCTGGTGGGTGTGGCAAGGCATGGTCCATCTTCCTGTATCCCGGGCTGTGGCGTCGTGGTGACCGGCTGGACCGTGTATCTGTGCGCAGCTGGGCTGAATCAGGCTGCAGCATTTGGCCCTGCCAGTAACGGTGTCCTCCTATCACAGGGCCAGCTGCTCGGGTGGGGCGGTGGTAACTTCCCGGTTTGGCAATGACTACTTTAGGTCCTCGCATTCTCGTGTCACGACCTGGAGATCTTGAGGTCTGGAACAACTACAGAAAAAGAGAAAGCAGAGAGACATGAGTCCAGAAAGTCCAGAAGAGTTACACATGGTCTCTATTTGTGAAGCTATGGAGAACTGAGATCCTCCAGTACTAAATTCACACATGGAGTTCCTCAGGGATCAATTCTGGGTCCTTTTCTATTCTCTATCTATTTGCCATGCTTGGTTCAAATATTTTTTTTTTTTTACTTTTTTTTTTTTAAAGCAAAGGTATTTATGGCATTTTATGCGTTCATTAAAGAGTTGACATATAAAACAAAATGGGGGCACAGTGAGATGGGGAATGACATGCAATGAAGGTCCTGGCCAGATTCAAACTGGGAAATTCCAGTTCATCAGCACTTCAAGCATCTAGGCCTTTTATTCAAATGATGCCATGCATGTGAGCACTCTACTGGTCAGACTCACAGTTAAAATTTGGTTATCACAGAACTTCTTTCAGTCAAACTCAAATAAGAGATTATCATAGATTCAGACTCTGCAGTCATTTTCCCTCTTAAAATATTTATCCTGAATGCAGAAATCTGTGTCACATTTGACAATAGTTTGACATAACATGAATGAAAAGTAATGTCTATGGGAATCGGTGCTACCATTACAGGCTTCAACTTTTCGAATACAATCTAGTTACTATAGCTTGCTAGATTTCACTTCACAGCATGATGGTTCTTCCCAAATGTTGAATGTTGTAAACGAGTACACAGCTTAGCGTTGGTTTTATACCCTGAAATACAAGACCATTACTATGTGGACTTTTGTCCTGCATTTGCTTTTATACATTTATCTGTTAAACTGCACTTATTTCCTCTTTAATCTTTATATTTTATCACACTGTGCATTTCTCGGTCTTATGTCTTTTGAAAAGTGCTATATAAATAA
>NW_019525127.1:686239-727159 GCF_002814215.2 Seriola lalandi dorsalis | reverse complement strand
GGGCCAGCTGCTCGGGTGGGGCGGTGGTAACTTCCCGGTTTGGCAATGACTACTTTAGGTCCTCGCATTCTCGCGTCACGACCTGGAGATCTTGAGGTCTGGAACAACTACAGAAAAAGAGAAAGCAGAGAGACATGAGTCCAGAAAGTCCAGAAGAGTTACACATGGTCTCTATTTGTGAAGCTATGGAGAACTGAGATCCTCCAGTACTAAATTCACACATGGAGTTCCTCAGGGATCAATTCTGGGTCCTTTTCTATTCTCTATCTATTTGCTAGTTACTATAGCTTGCTAGATTTCACTTCACAGCATGATGGTTCTTCCCAAATGTTGAATGTTGTAAACGAGTACACAGCTTAGCGTTGGTTTTATACCCTGAAATACAAGACCATTACTATGTGGACTTTTGTCCTGCATTTGCTTTTATACATTTATCTGTTAAACTGCACTTATTTCCTCTTTAATCTTTATATTTTATCACACTGTGCATTTCTCGGTCTTATGTCTTTTGAAAAGTGCTATATAAATAAAGTTAATATTATTACTATGTGTTTCTGTATGTAAAGGTTATTGTACAACGGTCCCTGTCTGCTAAGAACATGAGTCATGTGAAAGGAGCATCGATCCTCGCTGCCTATCTGAAGATTCTGCCCTTCATCTTCATCATCCTCCCTGGCATGATCAGCCGAGCTCTCTATCCAGGTGCATACACAAACATGAGGGCAAACGATCACACACCTTTTAATTAGGAAAAGGGCATGACATGTTTAACTGTAAACAAGTACCAGCTTGCTTTGACACCACAGATGATACACACCCTTTTCAGGTGAATTCGTAAAAAGTTGGGAGGAATTATCTGCATCCTACCTGTAAATGGAGAATCACTGAGCTGTGTCCTCTACATGCTCATGAGGCTCCCAGGAATAATGTTTGTCATGACTCATGACAACTCTGCACTTGTTTTCGCCAGTGATTGCTCATTAAACATTAAAACAGGATTTAAAAGATTTAGACAAGCATTGTGTCTTCATCTACTTCAACATCAGTGTTACATAAAACTGCACCTTACAATTATTTTCATAAATGAATAGTCTTATTATTATTATTTCAGTTAATCTATTAATTATTTAGTTAATAAAATGTGGGAAAATAGTGAAAAATACCTATCCCAATTTCCTGCCACCTTCAGTGATCTCTCCATAGTGCTTATTTCGTCTGACCATCACTCTAAAACTCAAAGATTCAATGAACAATGTTATAAAACAGAAATAAGCACCAAATTCTTAAAAAAAACGAAAGGTGGAACTGGGTATGATTTGGCATTTTTGCTTGAAAAATATCTTAAACTATGAAGCAGTGTAGTAGTGTACTTTTTCTGTTGGTCAATTAACCAACTAATTGTTTCGGGTTAACAATCATTTTTCACATTTAATCTGTTATTTAAATTTACTGTTAAACTGTTTAATTGTTTAGTCTGTAAAATATTAGAAAACATGACTTGGATTGTTGTAAAACAGAAAATGCAGCAAATCCTCACATTTGAGAAGCTGGAACCAGCAAATATAAAGATTCATTGTTTGCCATTATTTTTCTATGACATATTGTTTCAACTATAGAGGAAAAGTTATATTGAAATGAATTACCTCACCTGTCCTATGTGCCTGTGTGGTGAGGGGTGACCTTGTCTGCGGAGCTGCTGTGATTGGCGGATGAGGTCCTTGCTGTCCTCTGGCTGGCTTGGCTCTCGCAGGTCCAGCATGCTCTGGGAGAGGCGGGCCATCATGTTGACTCCATCTCCCTGGCGATGCCCGTGACCTGAACCAGTCGTCACTCCATTTGTCAACAGGTCACTTGGCTCCTGCTGGGAATCATAAAACTCCTCCTCTGACGCCGTGGAAGCGCTTGAAGGATCGTCATTGGCTGCTCGGTCACACATGACCTTGGTGCTGTCTTGGCTGCCGTCTTCGTTGCTGCATGAGTCCCTGCAATCATTCTTTGATGTTATGCGGCCACGACCCTCTCCGGTTCTCTTTTTGCTAGAAGAGCCATCTAGACTTTCCAGTTGGTCCATTTTTACCAGAGTCACCAGTGGTTGGTTAAGCTGCTCTGAGGGAGCAGAGTCAATGACTAAATGCAGTGTGCGGCGTTTGGGAACAGGAGGTGCTGCAGTTTGTGCCTCTGGAGTTTCTTTAGCACTGTCTTTTGGCTGTGAATCAGCAGTTACTTTGGTTGATGATTTGGGTGTGTGCGCATTTTTGTGTGTGTCTTGTGCTGGAGGTGTCTTGGGCTGCTGAGGGGCCTCTTTGGAATCTGTTGCATCAGTTTGGCCTTTATTCAGAGTAGTGTGTGTTTTCTCTTTATCCTGTTTTTTGGTTGGACTCACAGGAGTACAGACTTCTGTACTTGTATTCCCAGAGGGATTTTTGGCTTTTCCTGCAGCGTTGGCATCCTGACCTGATGCAGGTCCCCCAGTCTGTGCTGCTAGTGCCAGTGGTGAGCTGAAGCGTATAGCCTGGCTGACCTCAAACCTCTCCGACCTCTGTAGGTGAACCCGATTGGCCCGCTTTTCATCCCTGATGTTGATGAAGCCAATCACATCGCTGGGTGGGTCTGGCTCTGGCCAGGTGGGCAGGTATGGAATCAGGTACGCTTTCTCCAGATGGGCTAATCCTGGGTGTATGGGTGGCTCTTCGATAACGCCCTTAAGACGCCCTTTCATCATTTTTAGCCCAGTGGGATTCTGAGAGTTTGAGTTCTTGTTGCTGGAGTTCTGGTCAGAGGAGGCTGGACTTGTGTGGGTTCCTGTGGCAACCAGGGCGTATTTGGGATTGATGAGCTTCCTAGCAACAGCGGCTGACACAGGAGCAGGAGCCGTGTGAGGGATCAGGTCAGGGATTGGTTCGTCTACCAATGGAACCTTGCTGAGAGACACACCTCTGGACGAGAGGTAAAGGTCACGAAACTGTAGGTCAAACGTCTCTACTGCCTGTCCTGTGATCACAGTGATGAGGTTACGGTCCAAACGAGAGGAAGACCAGGTGAAGCTGGAAGAGTAGAGACATGGAAACATAAATTCACAGCAGTGATTCCCCCATTAATGTGCTTGTCTAAAGGGTGCTCACATTTGGAACATTCTGTCTACTAACCAGTTCCTGTTTGTCTATTCAAAATACTTTCTTTCTTGTCATGACTCATAATGAGAAAACCCAAAAACCTAGTGTAATCATGACACCAGACATTTGTAGAACAAAGGATACATTGTTTAATAGATGACAATAACAGTAAACTGTAAAGTCTGTGTGTTGAAGTGAAGGTTTATAATCAGTCCAATTTTCAGAAAGTAGCGATGGAAGGAAAATTTCTGCAAGCAATAGATCTGCTACACTGGTGCAATTGGCGTACAATGCTGTCAGCTTAAATTAATTTTTTAACCACTTGGGAGCTGAGCAAAAAGCTCTATACTCAACAATGACATATCATCTTATTAAGTTATTATGGTGAACAAATTAGCTAACAGTTGCATATTTACAACCAATCACGTGTAAGCTCTGTTTTGGTCTCCACCAATACCTGAGGGACATATCTGGCTCTTTCACAGCTAAATGCTCCACTATGTTCACCAGCCAGTCGCAAACTTTGCCAGTTGTTTGGTGCTGGGTTCATAGTGCACAGTTGGTTTATCTGAAACAGTAAAGCTGCATCCAGAAAACCAAAACAGTGAGCTGAAAGACACCAAAACGCTCTGAACAGTGAAAGTGAACTGGGTAATGAGTGATTATTTTCTGTGGCTTCTTCTCTTTAAGTGACCCCCATCACAATAGTCATATGATCAGTTGCCAATTAGTGCACTCAAACAATATGCAAACATACCCAACATGTTGTATAGGACACTGCTCACCTGTATGAACCAGAGATGGCTCTGTCTCCATCGACCAGGAGAAACTTCTGGCTCAGCGAACCACGCACCTTCTGTGCCGACCGTGTGAAGAACTCCACACCTCCACAGCAGCGCACGCGCACATTCTACCCACATACACATACATACAGAGTTAATGCTATGTAAACAAAGGCACTTGGGGATTTAGTAGTTACAGGAGGAGGGATTTTAGTGAACAAAAGGTAAATAAAGGCAACATGAGCACGGAGAGACAGAAAAGAATGTGTTTTCTCATTGCTCAAGAACAGCTCTCTAATACCACCATAACTTCTTGTTGGCTGACTCTACAGGTTAGAGCTTGGACAATCTATGTATGTGCATGCTTGTATGACACACCCTGCGGTGTTTGTCTTCAGCCCTGTGATAAGGGTGTGGTTCCAAGCCGAGCGTTACCTCGTAAGTAAATGTTCTGTGCGAGATCTCACAGCAGACACTAACCATTGGATGTCGTAAAATGCTCATAATGAGACCGGAGACGACAGATAAGAAATAAGTTGAAAGAAGGGGAATATCTGTTGGTTAAAGCAATGAGGAAGGAAGAAAGAGAAATGAAAGAGAAACATGTTACCAAAAGTAAACTGAGCGTGTACATGGTTTATTTAATTGCCTGCAGCATAGGCAGGAATGTGCTTAGTGTCTTTCTGGTTTCCAGACAATTTTTTTTAGAAAATCCCCTGAGAAACACTAAGTGTTTTCTGTTACTGCCTAGACCAGTTCAGCTCAGATATTGAGCCTATGGCATACAACTTGCTTTTGCACGAACCTTACCAAGGCCTGCGGCAAAAACCTATTAACACCTTGGTCAATCATGTGCCCTCCTTTCAAATAATTCCCTTATAAATAACCTTTTCCTACTATTGTATACTTGTAAAGGATTAGCCAACTAGCTCATCTCCAAATCTAGCTCATCCCCCAGTTTATCAAAACATCATCTGGATGTGTGCATCTGTATACATACCTTTAGGTGTCCACGGTGCATATCGGCTCTGCCACACATGGAAAGAAAGCAGGGGACTGCAGCCATGTCAATAATTATATATACAGGAACTCTGCGTTTGAATGCCGCATCCAGCAGGTCTCGAAAGATATCCACGTCCGTAAACACATCCATCACCACAGCTATTACCTACACACATACACACACAAAAAACACAGACAGGAAACCACAAAGGGTGTTAGTGTTTCTTGGTCTGTGAGGTTGGGTTTGATTTAAGCTGCTCTTATCAACAATATTAAACTCATTAAACCCTCAAAGGAAGCCAGGCACTTGTAAGATCTGCATTTGAACAATAAATGAAATCCTTAAAGACAGAGATTGTTCTTGCTGCCCTCAAACTAGATGTGCCATAAAAAGACTGCTAGAAACAAAGAGTCTTTTGCAGGGTGGTGATAAAGTGAGAAGTGACTGGATGGTGTGTTCAACAACCCAGCAGTACTGGTGACAGCAGGGTACTCTTCACACAGAGCTGCCTATTCACTCTTCAACTGACCCAGTTTTGAGTTAAAACTGCAGAAATAGAGGTTAGTCCCAAACATGGACAACTTAGTTCACAAACTGAACAAGAAATCAGATCTGAAAAAACTAGTTACTGAACTTTTACATTAGAATAGTTTAATACAGATTGCAAATCGACTTTATTATGATTGCCCTCTTGTCTACTTGCACCCAGTGAGACACGGTCTTGCCAATCACAGAAAAAGAAAACTAGAAAAGGGTAAAAGAAATAGAAGGTTTTGAAGATAAGCTGTAATGCGTAACATTAAATACTCTTTAAAATGCGGGAAAAAACTATACATACAAACCCTGCATAGGGCAGAGTTTGTTTGTAGTTGAGTTCAGTTGAACATTAGCCTTGGAAAAAATGTTGTTTTTGCATATGGATGTGTTGGGTCTGTACTGCCTTCCAAGCAGTCTCATTAATTGAGGTCTTACTGTTTGTTGCTCTGACCCAGAGCTGAACTAATATATGTTCATGTGCCAGCATTCATGTATGCGAGAGGTAAAGGTTAGAGTTTTGGCATGTAGCATATTCAGTGACGTCAGAGAATTTTTTTCCACTAGCGTGTCAAGATCAGACTTGCTTCATTATAAAAACTTTGTTGAGTGCATGTGTGAGTTGGCACATGTGAGAGAAAAGAAAGGGAAGTAGGTGTGTGAGGAAATACAAAGGGAAATGATCAGATGTAAATGGACAAAAACAAAGTCAAACTCTGACCGAGATAATGGATAAAATTCAATCCAAAAAAGCCAATGTCAGATTATTGATATATGATTTAGCCAAGTATCGCTGTCTGTGTTGTGACAGCAGAAAACTGAAGAGGAAAATCTCTGATCAAAAAATTCATTCTTAATTTGTCAGTGATTTAACATAAAATAATGTAAACAATGATGGTAAACTAGAAGGTTAATAAAAATCACCAAATAACATAATGCAATTTGACACACTTAGGGCAGCAACTAACAATTATTTTCATGCAAATTATTTTCTCGGTTCATAGATCACTATTTTTTTTCTTCTACAATGTCTCAGACCTGACAGTCACATCTTCAGATGCATTGTTTTATACAAAACACTTAAAAATTAATTTTTATCATGTATGACAGAGAAAACAACAACCTAATACTGGAAAACCTGGAATCAGAGAAAGTATGGGATGTTTGACTGAAAAGATTACAAAAACCAACAGACAATTTTTTTCTATTAATTGACTAATTGATTAATCAACTGATTAATTCAAGTAGCTTAAAATGGAAAGTACTTCTAATTTGTACTTGAGTAAGTGCACCATTTCCACCACTGGTTTCTGTTTTTCTTTATCTCTGGGTTGTTTGTGTTATTTTCTGTTTGATTTGCTGGAGATTGCCTGAACTTTCTCATACACCACCAATTGGGTTACCATCATCATCATCATCATCATCACCACCACCATCACCACCATGACCCTCATCCTCATCCTCTTCTCCCACCTTCTGCGCTGAAGCAATGCTCTTCCGCACCACCTCCTTGATGTGCGTGTGCCCCTCAGTTGGAGGCTGGGTGTACACGGTCACCCGCGTCACCCCTCGGTAAGAAATGCAGTCGGGCCACCCCAGGTCCAGCTCAGCCACTGAGGCCTCAGATCGGTCTGGCCAGTACTGGAGCGACACCTCGCCGTCTCCACCTTCTTCCGCAGATCCTGGGGTGATGTTCCCCGGGCCTGGCGTCTCTGATTTCTGGTGATGCTCGTGCCCGGGCCGGTAGGCCTCCGCTGTGTGTGCAATCCGCTCCAGCTCCGGTTCTGAGAGGAACTCCCGGACGCCATTCTTGCGGGTGTAGTCCGTGAAGGCGTCGCGGCCCTTGGTGACGAGAGCCTCGAGCGCAAGCCGTTGGTCCTCGCTGTAGAAAAACTCCGGTTTGCTCTCGCTCACGCGCAAGTTGACGTGGTGATCGTCCAGACACTGGATCTGAGACAGCGCCATGGCCTCAGTTTATCCACCGGTCACTAAACAGTTAAGTACTGAAACCACTCTGACCCAGTTTCGACTCGTCGGTCCGAAGGGTCAAACGTCAAAAGAGTGCGATCTGTCATTACGGTCCATAACGTGTCCGCGTGACCTGGGCCCGTGAAGTGAGATCCTCCGGTGGAAAACGATTTTCATCTGATGGAAATGAACCGCTAGAAGAGTGGCTCAGAAAGAGGCTCCACCTCAGCCCAGATATCAGGTTACTCAAACACTCAGGTGTTGTTAGAACAAAGCTCGCCCCCGCTCAGCACCACGCCTTTTCACCTGACAGGGGCCGGGTAACTGCAGAGGCGACCCGGTTCAGCTGCTCTAGCCGCGGGGCCCGGCAGACATGGAGGCAGCAGGCAGCTGTCTGGGTGGATGAGTGTGTCTGTGTGTCTGCCAGTGAGTCAAGCCAAAGCGGAACATGTACTTGAGATAGAGAATTACGATCATTAATCCTGCTTTGAAAGTGTTGAAACAGAGTGTGACTCAGTCTAACTTGTTGCGCTGACGAGACACTTTTCCTCTTTGTTTGTTGGAGTCTGACAGAAGCGGCTCACAGCTGCTCGAAAACGGCAACTGTTGAGTTCAGCGTGAGACAAAAAAGTCGTAAATTTCACTAACGTGGCACATGCGAGTCCAAACTTTCACGGGGTTCCGAGTTCACCGCGGTTTAACTTTTCTCGTTTTCCTTGAAAACGTCCCTCCAGGCTTAAGGTCCAGTAGAGCAGTGTGCTGGAGCTGCCGGTCAGTGTCTCACCCTGGAATTCGGCAACGGAAGCTCAGCTACCGGGGGCAGAAAGGCGGAGTGTCCGGTAGTTGGTTAGGAAAGTGGGTTTAAACTCCACCCTCCTGTCTGGATAGAAGGAGAGAAACCTTGTTTTTCTTCCAGACCCTTACGAAAGACAGTGAAATAACTAACCCAGTATGTTTTACCGGCACTACGGGACTCAATTATGGTATTAGATAGAATTTATAAGGAAGATGATGTAATCCAGAGCACATGGGCAAAGGGGTACTCGGCTTTTTGCCATTTGGTGTAATTGCTGGACAATGATGTGTCACTGAATGGTCTGCTGGTATTTCCGGTGATAAAACACTGTGGGAAATAACGAATGTCTGAGTCAGTTCTAATATAGTTCAAGACTAAAAGGAGGTCAGTTTTAGGTGTTCCTATATGGAGAACCAACACACAGAAAAGTGACCCTTACTGTTAGTCCACTTTTTGCCAACTAACAGATCTGATGTTAATGTTTCTGTGTTTCTAATGTGTAATTCAATGTCAGTGTAATTCTAAGGCAAGGCAAGTTTATTCAACCACAAGGCTATTCAAAGAGTAAAATAAAGTAGGCTGCAGAGTGGAGTTTACAAATTTAATGTAGTAACCCAGGGAAAAAAGTGATGAAGGCCACTTTTCTAATGTGCCATGATAGCGATTTGTACAGGCACATAGTGAACAAAGGATGAATGTGGTCATACAGACTGTGCCATTTATTTTTTTTTGTAGGCTATCGCCTGCATATTTCATACTTCAACACATCTAAAATACATAAAACATTGGCTATATTAGAATTATGCCTGCCAAAGGAAGCCATTCTTTGTGAAATCTAAGTTGGAAGAATATAATAATATAATCAAATAAAAAGTATCTAGTTAAGATACTTTCACTGCAAAATAAGGTTTTGTTTTTCGACGACCTACATTCATACTGAAGTAAATTTTACCCCAGTTCGTTTGCCTGTTCTTTAGCAGAAATTAGAGACAACATGAATTCTGCATTAGCTAAGTATTTAGTTTCGTGTGAATGATATTGGACTGTCCTCATGTTTCAGACACTGTTGGATGTGTGGACCCTGAGGAGTGTGTGCGAGTGTGTGGAGCTGAGGTAGGATGCTCCAACATCGCTTTTCCCAAACTGGTCATTGAACTCATGCCAAGCGGTGAGAATACTGCAGATTTTTTATGTTTTAATATGTGTCAATGTGTGATAAGTTTTTTGTAATTTTTCCCCTGCATGCATCTGTGTGTGTATTACAGGCTTGCGGGGGCTTATGATAGCAGTAATGATGGCAGCTCTGATGTCGTCACTGACCTCCATCTTCAACAGCAGCTCCACACTCTTCACCATGGACATCTGGAAGAAACATCGCCCACAAGCCACGGAGAAAGAGCTGCTACTGGTCGGCAGGTATATTACACAGGGTGGCCCGGTGGTCAGACAACATTCATTGTGCTTTAGTGTCCTTGAGCAGGACTTTAAAGCCCTCTCAGTGCTGTGGAGGGTGAAATGTTGACACTAGGACCGATAAAGAGAAGCTTGTTTGTAGAGAAAGTGAGACAGATGTGCTGCACGTGTTTTCTTGCAGGATTGTGACCGTGATCTTGGTGGTGGTGAGTGTGGTGTGGATCCCCATCCTACAGTCGGCCAACAGTGGCCAGCTGTATGTTTACATCCAGTCTGTGACGAGCTACCTTGCTCCACCGGTCACTGCTGTTTTCACTCTGGCTGTCTTCTGGAAGAGAACCAATGAGCAGGTACATAACTCACACAAAACCACATGCATGAGTATTTCCATTGGGGCTACAACTTCTGATCATTTTGTTATCTATTAATCTGACTTTTCTATTCATCAATTCATGGTTTTACCAATAAAATGTCAGAAAACAGCAAAAAAAAAAATTGTCCACCACAACTTTCCAGAGCCTATGTCTTCAAATGACTTGTTTTGTATGATCAACAGTCCAAAACCCAAATATATTTAATTATATGAGTGAAAAAAATGTTTGGCAGTTTTACATCAAATTACTCAGCAGAACATTCTGAAGTTTTGATGTTTTCCTCTTTGCACTGTTTGTCCTTTCTCCTACACCGTACTGGTGTGCAGTTTTATTAGTCTCACATGGGATCCAGCTAAGTGCAAACATCCCTCACTGCTTGGTGCAGAGTCTTGTGTGTGTGTGTGTGTGTGTGTGTGTGTGTGTGTGTGTTGTGAAGTGTATTGTTTATTATTTCCTCTTATAAGGCTGGAATGAACATGCTGCTCTTTCACTGCAATAAATGAAAGTGATTGTTATCAGACAGAAACAGAGTGCAAGTGAGGGAAAGTGTGATAATTAGAAGATAAAGATTATAAAGTTGGATAAAAGACATAACAGTGGTTTAGTAGGAGTCTGGATCAGCCAAGAGCTAAAAACACATGTTGAAAGACTGAAATACTTAAACTGCAAGTAAAGACTAGTCTGCTGGATAGTCAAGATCACTGTTTATTACAACATGTCCTGGGTGTGTCTCCACTCTGCTGGAACGCTGTTCAACCAGTGAAATGAAGAGGATTTTATCAGGTCTTTTTAGATTGAAAGGTCTTTATTCCCCTTTACTGTAATGTAAATTACTTCTATCCAACTCTGGATGACACAGATACAGTGTCTGCTTTATATTACATTCCACTTTTATTACAATGAGTTTACAAATCATTTGCCTGGGGATACTATATGAGTTGGCAACAGCCCAGAAAATACTGATCTGGGAATTTGCAGGTCAAAGGACGTCGTTGTTATATAAAATCAGTGCTAGTGTTGTGGAAAGCAATGTCAATCTGTCAGTTGGTCTTTTCAACACTTTGGTCTAGACCTAAGTATATCAACCACTGGATGGATTTTTATAAAATGTAGTATTGACTTTCATGTTCGCCATAGGACATTTTTTTTAGACTGAGAAAAGACCAAAGCCATGCTGACAGGAGGAGTTATAAAATGTCACAGCCATCCATTGCTGTTTGATGCTACCATTTCAAATTAAGACCTATTAAAATAAAAGGATATGCAGAAGGGTCAACAGCCCTGTTACATAAGAGGTGTGAGCTTTTTATTTGTTCAGTGAAACACAGTGAGATAATCGCTTTAAGAATCTAAATGGTGTTGACTCATGGGGTCAAAGGGAACATGTCACTGCACAGGATGTGTCACACGCTGACACTGTGGAGAGTAATTTCGTGAGAATATGATGTACTCTTTGAACCAGAGCTGCAATTGTAACTCATAAAAACATTAGTAAACCCTGTAATTAGTGTGATTATGTCTTTAACACATGTCATCTTATGTATTCATCTCTATCTTCCTTTGTATAAAAACATTTTAGGATTTTTTAAAACAAAACCAACAAAAACTATGTGCGTTTAGATTTATATGAACTAAAACCAGAAAAACAGATCATTTCACAATAGTTGGCAATGTAACAACAAAAAAAACTGTTACCTTAAATGATTTTGTTCACCTGTAGAAAAATAGATCAAAGAGAAAAATGGTTTACAGTAACGAGCATAAGGAAGGAGAAGAGAGAGAGAGAGAGAGAGGAGGAAAAGTGAGAAAATATGATGAGAAGTGACAAGGTGACCTCTTGTGCATTAAGTCGAACTGCACAGATCACATTCTTTGGTGAAGGTTGAAAAGAGAAAGAGACAGATGTTGATTGGTGCCAGTGCACTTGTGTCTAAATATGTGGCAGGACAAAGAAGACAAAATTATAATGGTGGGAAAGTGAGAGCATTATGAGCCCGGACACTCCCAGGTGTGACCCAGGGCTGCTCTGTGCATTAGACTGACATTTATATACACTTCAGGAAGGCATGTAATGTCATCTGTATGTGTTTATGTGTGTGTGTTTTCAGGGTGCATTCTGGGGCCTGATGGTTGGTTTGGTGGTGGGTGTGTGTAGGATGGTGCTGGAGTTTGCTTTCCCTCCTCCCAGATGTGGCATTGTGGATTCTGCACCTGCAGTGCTGCGCGGCGTCCACTACCTCCACTTCGCCATACTGCTCTGTGGGCTCACTGCTATCGTGGTTACTATAGTATCACTGCTTACACCCCCACCCAGCCCTGAACAGGTGTGTACACATAGATACAGTAAACAACAGCTCTCTTAGGGAGGTAAAGCTTATCGTAGTGGTTTTTCTGTGGATACACCTGTCATGTTATCTACTGAAAATAAAACAGATGAATCTGAGGTTAAGGAACAGGCAGCTGAGCATTCGAGAGCAGATTATGTGAAGGGTGGCTTCTTAAAGGACAGTCAAAGAGGCCATGCCTATCTAAATCCAAAGGATCAATGACCGACTACAGAGAACAGTAGAAGTATTAAAGTACAGTAGAGGTTTTGTTGCACACAATAGAATGCCGCACCAAATGCTTCATATGTCAAGGCTCACTATTTTAGGTTACCCATGAGTCACAGCCGACATTACTTTAACCTATGTATGAACTCAAAACCCGCTCTGGTAATTAAAAAAAAAAAAATGTCATAACATATTTCAAGAGAATTACCAGATGCTAATTAGTCTGCTTAACCTCGCCCGTAAAACAGTGCACATCAATCCATAACATCACATGTAGAAACTATGCTCGCCACAATTATCTGTAATGTCTCTTATCCAAACAGACAACTGATGTCAATGCACTTTATGTCCACCAAAAATGCAGATAAGCTAAAGTTTTATATAAGTGATTTTCTCTGGTGAATTTTGTTACATAAAAATCTAATCCTTGCTGACTGTGTTGTCTAAGGTGAAGAATCATTGCCCAGAATAAACGTCAAGAATAAAACTGAATTACACAAAGAAATAAAACTCAACAGCCAAATATAATTGTTATACCAGATGTGTAAAAAAAAAAAAAAAAAAAATGCTTGCATGATATCACACAGTTCATACTTCACACTGGCCTGACTGTTTTGCTTGAAATTAGCATGACATTTAACCTATAAAACCACCATCATGCACCATGAAAATAAATAAATACAGTTCATCACTGATGGACTAGTTCAATATTCTGGGAAATATGCAAATTTTCTTTCTTGCGGAGAATTAAATGAGAAGATTGATACCACTCCCATGTCAGTCTTAAATATGAAGCTACACCCAGCAGTGCGTTACCTTAGCATCACATAAAGACTGAGAGCAGGAGGAACCAGCCTGGCTCTGTTCAAATGTAAGAAAATTCACCTCTAAAGCTCACTAATTAACATCTCATTTATATTTCTAGCTGAAGATAGGAGTTTTGTTACCCTAAGTGAGCCTGGCTAGCTGTTTCCCTCTTTTTCCAGTCTTTGTGTTCCGCTAAGCTAACAGATTGATGGCTCCAGCTTCATGTTTACCATACACGCATGAGAGCGGTATCGATCTTCTCATCTAACTCTGTAAGAAAGCAAATAAGCATACGTCCCACAATGGATATTGTCGATAAGGACACTCAGCCTCTCTACATTTATCTTTGGTTGTGTTTATGCCAAAATGTACTGCCTAGTTAGTGAATTACATTTGGTTGCATTGCCTCCCTCTCCTCTCCCAGGTGTGTAACCTGACCTGGTGGACAATAACTGAAGAGCCACAAAGAGAAATTCCTCTACAGAAAGTGTCCTCTGTCAGCCACCGTATCTCCCAGGGTGAGAGTCTGGATATTCACAGCACTGAAAATAAAACCAGCCATCATATGATAGATAGTCATCTACACACACACACACATGCTGCTATAGTTATTGTTTCAGTAACTTCCTGTATCTGCTCTGTGCGTGTGATGTTGCAGGCTCTGAGCCAGCTCGACGGATGACATGTGGTCAGGGGGTAGGTTCCTGTATTGCAGCAGTGCGGCGATCAGGAGAGACTCCAGCTCCCAGAGTTCCCAGTGTGAGAGAGAGTGTGTTCTGGTCCAGGTTCTGCTGTGCTAATGCGCTCCTGCTGATCAGCATTAACATTTTTCTCTATGCATACTTTGCCTGAGTGGAGAATCACATTTAACATCCTGCCTCACAAGGCTGCACAAACCTCTAAATTTATTTTCTTCAACAGCAAATGCTGAGACATTCTTTTATCTGCATCTGGATCCACATCTGCAACAAATTACACATAATGACTGACAATAATAGAATACACATGTCATACTTTTTTATTCAAGTAAGTCCAAAATTTCATGAGAAAATGGTGAAAATGTGCAAAAAGGCCCCTTGTCACAATGTTTTTAAATCATTAGCAGCTCAGGCTGTGTTCAGTGTTGTCCTTTAGAATCACTTCATTACACATACAGTGATTCTACTTATGTGTTTGATGTTATGTTTATTATTTTAACACTGCCCCCACTATAGGATTTCAGGTTGTTCTACTTGTTGTAATCTAAATTTAAAGTCTCAGGAGGGTATTGTACCAATTACAATGAAGCTTGTGGCTTGTAACAAGCTAACATGAATGTGCAGTTAGTGCTTGATGCACATCATATCTTGTACCTAAAGCTTACAAAATATATAGTAAGATAATATAGTACATCTGTGTGGGTTAGGTTGTATGTGACTCATAATTCCATTTCATTTAGAATTTAGATGTTTAATGGTAATTATATAGTTTTGTTGATGGCCTTATATCTGTCAAGTAAGGTTTTTGTGAACCTTCAGTTATTGTTCTAGTGTTCTTTCATGCTGTTAAGCTTATTTTAATTAATATAAATCAGAATTTCTCAACCTTTTCTTGTCCATTACAAATTCTCATGACTCCAGCTATTAGAGTTTTTAAGTTGTCATCACATTCATAACTCAAAATGCATCAAAATTATATTGAAATAATGAAAAGATTTATATTTATTTTTCTATTACAAATTTATCAGTGTTGAAAATCGCCTCCAGCTCCGGTCTACTTGACAACAAGGGGCATCAAGGCTGAGAAACTCTAATAATAATGTCTATGTTGCTGTGCATTCATTTTTTTATTGGTGAAATTCATTAAGAAGTATTGAGAAGCACAAATTGTTGGATGTGAAGATCCTCATGTCAGTCAAGGGACAAAATATCTTGACAACTTGCCCCTCAAAGGTTTTTTTCTTGTGATATTGCTAATAAATGTAAAGATAATATGCATCAAAGCTACACGTGTTTGTCCACAAATGCAGGTTACAGTATTTATAACCAGATGATGTCACTCTTTATTTGGTTTCTGTACAGTTTTCTTACTACATGGGGAGGTTAGGGGCATGGACAAGATGTTAAAACAAAGTGAACATAAAGTTCAATTTTTCAGTCATATTCAGTACAGACTGTTTGAGAAAGGAGGAAGTTAGGGCCCAAAAAACAACAAAGGCTCACTCTAGGGCAACGATTCTTATCATTTTTGGTTCACTGATTAGTCGGAAAAACATGAAACCCACAGAACCCAAAGTGCCATCTTTGAATTGCATGTTTTGTATGATCAGCAGTCCACAAGCCAAGGCTTTCAGTTATAATGACATAAAACAAAGGAAAGCAGCAAATGCCCACATATGAGCAGCTGAAACTGGCAAATATTTGTCTTTTTGCTTGATAACTGACTTAAATGATTAAAATCCCTGAAAAACTTCTTTCAAATCTTAATAATTCTGTACCATTAAGTATTTAGGAATAAATCAACAAAAATTATAGTAAAAAAAACAAACATTTTTGGGCATTATTTATTAACAGTTTAACACAGTTAAGGTCCAGTCACAGCAGTATTTAGATCAGTGGAATCAGAGGATTCACATGCAACAGCAAAGCAAATCCATGCAAATTTTTGTCATGAAATACAACTTTCGTGAAGTGAAGATTTGTGCTGTTAAACAGAGACAGAGTCTAAAATGGAAGAAGCTATTGTAGCTTATTATTACACATGCATCATATGAGACAGGAGTCGATGGTACTAATTTATCTTTTGAATAAACTCTGAACTTTTTTGTCCTGCTAGTGAGCTAGCTAACAAGCTTGTTAACTGATTGTTGACCCTTTGCCCTCTTCAGTAACTCTTTACAACATGAAACGGTGTTCAGTCCTGATAACAAACTACCAGGGGGAGAAATGGTCCAGTACAAAAAAAAAAGAAAGAAAGAGAGAAGATCGTAGAGCTGTTGTGCTTGAGTTGAGCTAGCATTGTAGGAGTTAGCTCGCTAGCTACAGTACCAACTAGCCCTGCGAACAGTTACTACAAAACAAAGCTCCTGGAATGACGTAAATATCCATATAGGTAACACTCCCCCATATTTAGCATTTATTAGCAATTTATAAATATTTAATAAATGGTTTATACCACACTATAATGTATTTATACAGAGCTATAAGGACATTTATGGGTGTTTATTCATTTGTCAGCAATTATAACTTTGAGTAAGACATATATTATTACAGGTTTACTTGTTTTACTAGTTATAGTTGTTGGCAGCTACATTCATAAATATGCCTACATTAAAGTGTGTTGTAAACCATTTATGAAACGTTTGTGTACCACTTATAAATGCTAAATAGAGAGATTTAAAATGAAGTGTTACCATATAGACATACAAGCACATAATATCGTTCCACTTTAAACCAGTGAGAAGAGCGCAGAGGAAAACAGACATGAAGAAATGTCTCATGTTAAATAACCAAACTGTGCTAACTTTTGCTGAAAATACAGTCTCCTGGTAAGGTCCCATAGCTCAAAATAAGAAGCTGATTGAGAAAATAAGTTTTCAGGGCCTTTAATCTGTAGTGAAAATTTCTGTTGATTAATCAATTATTGAACCAGTTGTTTCAGCTCTAGTTCAATCATTGGATTAGTACGGTAAATCACTACAGCCCGATAGGTCAGTGTCAGTGGTACACCTTTTGGGCGTATTCTCGTGGAAAGATTCCTACTCGGCCTCGACAGCGCCCTCTCCAGGTCAGTGAACTAGAGCAGTCCAACAGGTCAATGATATCGCCACGCAGGAAGTGGAGGTGGGCGGTTTGAGGCGGGGTATAATCGCAGAGGGCATGAGCCAGACGAGGTTTCTAAACAAAGAGAGCAGAGCCATGACATCAGACAAACAGCTGCGTGTTTAACAGAAGCTGAAGAGGTTTGTTTGATGATTTGTCATACCCCCAAAACTGGCTCCAGCAGACGTGTGGAGGTTTCTCTCTCCGGGTGAGAGGGGTGAGAGTAGAGGCGGGGCGAGAGGAGGGACTCCTGAGAGCTGCTTTTATAAGGGTTAGGGTAGGGGTTACATCCAGGGTGGGACAGCAGGCGAGGGGATGAGGGAAGGTCTCTGAGGCAGACCACTCTCTCCATGGCGATGCTGTGAGTTCTGTAGAAATCCACCAGGCGGTTCAGGGAGCAAAACGACTCGTCCCAGATGCAGTACTGACCGCCCCCCTCCAGGACTCGGAAATGTTCCACCCTGTCACCGTAGCTGCAGAACGAGCGTGGTGGATAGAAGAAAAGTGAGAGGGGTTGGGCAGGTATGCATGCATGCTCCTTTTTTGCTCCAACACCTGCTACTGCTTCATTCCTTGGCCTGTGTCTTTGTTTAGGAATTCACACAGGTGTATTCTGCATTCTCCTGTCAGTGTAACAAATTAACTAACCTCTGTATGTGCAGGAGCTTCTCCAAAGTCGCCACAGAATTTCTCACTAGCAACAAACTCGCATCAGTCTGCTCTGAGCAAGGGAACTATGAGCAATTGTGTCATTGAAGATAGAGGCAACAATCAAAGGGGGTTTAATATAGAGAGCTGAAACAATGAATGGATCAGTTGATCGACAGAAAAATAAAGTATTTTGATTATTAAAAAAAAGAGTAAACAATAAATCAATTAATCTAATAATGATTACCAGATCAATCAGTAATGACAAAAATACAGTATAAGTAAAACATTGTAGGACAGTTGATCATCTCGTCAACACGATCGTCGTTCATACTAAGCTGTTTAGAATTAGTGTTTATAATGGAAATGACCTAGATTGGGATAGACTGTGATTGGTGTGCACGCCGCAGGTGTAAACATGATGGATGCATATTTAGAGGTTTGGCTTCTATCTCACTAAATACACTGCAGTGTTAAGCTTAATTCCCACCTGCCGTTTACCAACTGAAAAACTCTTATGAACTTTCCTTGAACATTATCTCTCTCTGCTGTTCACTTTGAGGATTACACTGTGTGGTTGTGTTGTGTTAGTGTCTGCCTGTGTGTGTGTGTGTGTGTGTGTGTGTGTGTGTGTGTGTGTGTGTGTGTATGTATGTATATATATATGCTACTAAATTAAATACACCTCATAACTCTCGGCCCCTGCAGGCAGACAGATGTGCCTTAAAACATTACTGTGTGCGCGCTATGGTCATGTATGTCTGTGGCATGTGTCAGTTGCGTAATGTACCTGTGTTTAATTAAAGACTGTGTAGTATTACATAATGCCCTTATTATTATTGAACACATTTCATTTTCCCTCAATGATTAAATGTGTCCCACGTCAATTTGCTGACCCAAATTACACTTCCTCCTCTATCCCCACACGCACACACACACACACACGCACACACACACAGAAACACTGACTGTCTGCGTGGCTGTGATATTTTTAGCAGTTTTCGTAGAACATATTTAAATAGTCTGGCTCTCCCCTCTGCACACACACTCAAAGACACGTGGTTGCTATAACTTGCTAATGTGCTCAGTGTGATGGAAAACAAACATCCCACTACACACATAATGCAACAAGGAGATGCTGCTGCCTGTGTGTTTCATGCAACACTTCTGGCTGTATAGTTAAGTCCATCAGCAAGGTGTAAAACTGTCTCTTGGTTTTAAAAGGTCTGACCCAGGAGCACATGCCTATCTCTATGGTTATAAAGCAGAGCGAGGGAGGGGTGGCTCAAAGGGAATTACAGCAGCACAGCAGATTCAACACATGCAAATATAACTGCTGCATCACATCATACAAACATTTTGCATCTCATTAAAATGAAATGATGCCAATAGAGATGTTAGGTCAGTCTGCAGCATGAGATTTGACTCGACTCTGTTAGACTAATATCTCATCCTGAACAAGGATGACATATGTCTTTGCATATGTGGTGCTTTCACTGACCTAACGGAGACAGAAAAGTCTCCTGGAGCGGATTCACTCTCCCTCACCAGGAACACTCCAGTGTCCTGCCAGCGGAGACGCTGCTCAGCCTCAAGTCTCGACACCCGTCCCGCAAACCACCTATGAGAACACACACACAAGCATGTAAAGTACACCCTCCACTGCAGCTAGTACATTTGGAGAATTACAGTGTATTCATGCTGCTCTTTAAACTGACATAAGCACGAGGAGCTTGTTATTTAAAAATCAAGTCAGTTAGGTACATCAGTGCTTCCAGGGACACTTTTCTACAAATGAAATGTGGATTATTTTAACCTCTTTTGATATCTAAAAATGTTTTAGGGTAAAAAATTCTAAACAATCTAATGGAAGAATAATTTGTTGGTTGAACACTGAGACCACAACCTGTGATGAGGGGTCACAAGCCATAAAAGGGTCAGGGACCACTGATGTAAAAAGGTTCTAATAATTAGAGCAAACCTTTTAAATAAATTCACAGAATGAATGCAAGTATTTTTATTCTAAATGGATGTTATTTTTAAATGGTACAACATAAGAGGACAAATTCGTTCTTTACGTATGAGGAAGGAGGGAAATGTAGTTTTCGGGCACATAGCCACGCTTCCCCTGGATCTCAGCTGTGAACCAGCAAGAATCATCCTCCATTTCTGTCACCTGCAACACACATGCACAATTATTCTTGCTGTGTAAACATGCAGCCTTTGTGTTACGTTTGGCAAATTTCAAACTTAACAACCTCAACACACACACACACACACACACACACACACACACACACACACACACACACACACACACACACACACACGTACCTTGATCATGTCCCCTTTATGAAAACTGATCTCGTCTGTTTCTGATGCTGTAAAAGAGAAAAGAGCCACCGCCTCCATGCTGAACAGAGCGAGTAGAGTCCGCCACGAAAGCAGTTTCACCTCATGAATGAAGAGAGCGAGAGTACAGCTGTGTGAGTAGAGCACAGCAGGATGATAAGACTGTTACAGGATGAGATAATCAGTGTGTGTGTATGTGTGTGTGTGTGTGTGTGTGCAGTCGTTGACATCCTGCTCATTAGTTAATGAGGAGAGTTTTCTCTGCGCGTGTGTCCCTCTGTTCTTCCATGTGACCGAGTTAGACAGAGAGAGTGTGTGAACACGTGGAGGAAGTGCCCTCCATCTCCACCTCCATCTCCACCTATGACGTCTACACACTTTAAACTCCGGAGCTGTAATGAAGCATTTCCACCTGGGAAATCAGTGACAGCCGACGGTAGAAAGCGGAAGAGACAGAGGAGAGAGAGATGAAAATAACCCTGAATAAAGTGTGAAGACCTGGAGTGTGTGTGACCTGTGATTATCACAAGTCTTTGCAAAGCAGGTGCTTCTGGCAGATTCACTTGCTCACTCGTTTTTATCTTATAAAGAACACGGTAAAACCAACAGCTGATTCTTTAAACTAGGGAAAAAAACTTGAAGCCATACCAGTGAATGTCCTTTTCTGTGATGCTGGTCTCATATTCCCACTACAACCTCACGTCTCTGCAGTATAACTTGCGGTGGTATTGTACATTGTTTAATTATAATTTAATCGTCCAATTCTAATTCTTATTTGAACTACTGTATTTATACATTTACTGTGTGAGGCGGCTTCACCTGCATTTCCTTCAGCTGTCAACAGCAGCACAGATACAGAGGAAGTAGTGGGAGGGGTGGTGTCGGTCCAAACAGCTTTGTGCTGATGGATAAGCAGAGAAATTACACCAATTTCACAAAGATTAAACTGTACATTTATTTACAACAATTAATTTGTGCATAGAAAGTTGGATGGACAGATCTCAGCAGGAGTGATGTTTTCATTAAACTGGTCATCAATGTGTAACAGACGTAATTGATTTGTAAGAAACAGTAATATAAAAGTCTGCTACCTGACAAAGGTCCCAACAAAACATGTACGTTTGTTTATTTTAAAAGCTACAGTATTATTTTTCTCTTTCTTTCTCTTGACTGACTTTCCACACAGGACACATTTCAGCTGTTTTTTGGGGGTTTTTTTGGGTCATCTATCTCACGCACATCTGTATTTAATCAACACAACTTTATACATCAGCTGTGCAGGAATGAAGCTACTGCTGATGTGTTGCTTTTGCTACAGGGTCTCTGTAGACGAGGTGTGACCGTGCCGATCGTCTCCACCCACGTCTGGATGCCCCGGCGGGGCTCAGCCTTGAGCCAATGGTGAGTAATGGATGAAATAAAGCATCAAGTTGGGTTGTAAATCCATTAGTTCAGGTCTGGTCAGGTCTCAGTTTTAGGCCTCTGCAGAACTGTACTGGTGAATTGTGACTGACCTCTGCTGGAAGTAAAGATAAATGCTACTGCACTGTATCAATATATTAAAGACCAATCAAGATTTAATATCATATCGTAAAAAATGCAACAACGATCGACAACTCCCAGCTTGGTATTTAATGGAGCTGTAATATTGACTCAAGCAACCAACATATCAGAACAACGTGGAGGCAAATGTAGCATGATTTACATGTGTTGTTCATCACTGATAACAAACTAACATAAGGGTGTGTGTGTGTGTGTGTGTGTGTGTGTGTGTGTGTGTGTGTGTGTGTGTGTGTGTGTGTGTGTGTGTCTCAGTAACAGTCCACTATGACTTCTTGTCCTGGTTGTGTGTCTGGACGAGTGTGTGCGGCACTCGCAGTCAGTATGTCCTGCAGCAGAGAGAGGGGAGAGTTATGGACGTGGTCGCTGCTTTGAGTCAGTATGTCCAGCTGTGCGTCTAAACCCAGAGACCTCAATACCTCACACACACCAACGCACACACTGTCTCCTCCCTCTCTCACACCGTCCTTTCCCATCTCACCACAGTCTTCAGAATCAACCACCTCTGCTCCGTCGGCAGCGATGTCTGCCTCTTTAGTCTGATCACACTTCTTCACCCCCAGTATTTTTCTGATCTCTCGCCCCCAGCCACATCCAGGCAGCTCACAGGACACCCTGGCCACTGTTGCCATGGCAGCAGGTGCATCCAGTGCCTCTAACGACATAGGGCAGACCGTCTCTCTGAGCGTAATCAGGAGTTGACAGGCTTTCAGACCCACAGGCCTATCGCAGTCGACCAGACCACTCAGTAACGCTGAGATGACTCCCTGCTCGACCAGATTGTTGAGCACAGCGGCCAAATCTGACTCCACATCCTCCGTGTGTGACCCAGTGTGTGAGTGAAGCGTGTAAGTCTGATCAGAAACCACAGCGTACGGGTGTGACAGGGCATGCTGAGAGTCTGAGCCCTTCCTGTAACCACGGTGACCTGAAAGGGCTTCGTCCAGCAGCAGCTCAGCCAGCTCCAGAGTGTGAACTTTGACCTCCCAGTCCAGATCAGCGCTGCCCAGAGAGAGGACGGAGCTCACAGAGTTCATCAGGAGAGAGGAAGGGGAGCGTGAAGAAAACCAGGCGATGAAATACCGCACAACCGCCCTCCTGGCGAATCCCTCTGTGTCCTGAGAGAGAATTTCAAGCAGCCGGCTCACTACGTCAGTCTGGAGGCACACAGACAGTGAGGATTATCAATACAGTCAAGTATTTGTTATACAAAGTGGTCGACCTGAGAGGAGCACGTTACAGTAGTCGATTCTAGATTACATGACATGAATGAGAATTTCTGCATCTGGCTGTTAGAAAATTGGCAAGCTTGATTTTTTTTGGTCAAGGAAGTTTTCAAACAGCTGAGATGTGCAGTAGTTAATAATTAAATGTTTTGTTGGGCAGCAGAGAGGGGGATTAGTGAGAAAGTGAGATTTTTTTCTTCCCTTTTTCCTCCTCTTTCCTTCATTTGTCTGATCATGTCTGTTTTCAATTATTCTGGCTGGCAGCGCTTCAGAGTTACATGAGGACACCTAAATGTAATGAATGTTGAAGTTTGTCCCACCCTAACAGGCACAAAGGAAGGTGGGGAAGGAGATGTCAGTCATGCATAGTCCGTACACTCCCATACGGTCTTGAGAAAAAGGTCTCATCAGGTAAAGTGAAAACACAGACTGTGGGCTTTACCATGGGCGTGTAAGGCCTTAAAGGTTTATTATATACTGAGCAGGTTGGATACATTAAAGACCTGCAGCTCAAAACCGACTATTCAACTATACAAAGACATTACATGACATTAGATTTAGCTTGCAACCTCTTGGTTGGTCTCCCCTAAAATATGACATCTAGCAATCTAGTCATATTTAACTTTAAGTAACTGTTTACACTCTGATAAGACTGCACACTTGGCTGTACATGTTCATGAACCAGAAAGTGTTTGTAACGATGAAGCTATGACAACACCATATGTTTAGAAAGTAGGAAAGTTTAAATTCAAATATTTCTGCCCACCTGCTCCTGTGTGAGTGCTTCCCCCTGCTGCCAGCTGTGTGCCAGTGTCTGTGCCAGTGCAGAGATGGCGCTGGCTCTCACGTAACTCTCTGGATCCTGCAGCGCCTCCCTGAGGAGAGGGGCGCTACAGCAGCCGCCCAGCAAGGCCTCAGACCCGTCGCGCACCTCCCCGGCCGATTTCACGACACCTGCCAGTTTTCCCAGAAACTCCACAGTCGAGTCTCTCACCTCCCAGCGCATGTCACACACACGTTTCTTCACCACCTCAGTGAGCTCTAACAGGGACACACGCAACAATATGATGTCACTGACACAACATACAACCACGAAAAGAGCAGAGTCTTGTTGTTGGTGTTGATTCAAGTGTATTTATAAGCTTCAGTGAGGAGGCCGCTGGTCAACTTTACCTCGTCTGAGCTCGTCTGTTATAGAGGAGAGGTCTTTACACACACTCGTCCACTTCACTAAGGCCTGGTAGGACTTGTGCAGCACCTGAGAAACATAGATAGAGCGACTGTAATAATACAAAACCATATGAAGGGGGTCCAAACACTTATGGTGTAACGGTTCAGTCGCAGTACGATGGATTGACAAAGTTATGCACGGCCACACACAAACTTACAGTGGGGTCAGAGTCAGGATTGTTCAGATACTGTATCAGAACTGTGAACGCCTCAATCAGCTTGTCTTTCACTCCTGAAACACACAAGGAAAGTATTGATTATAATTAAATGTTCACATGACATTCGTTGCGTGTTTATATACAATTTTGTATCCTACAAATTGTTTAGACAAATTTAAACATCGATTTGTTGAGTTAAATTCACTTTAATACCCAGATACAGACATTTGGACTCTGTACAGAGAAATCACCTTATGAAGTTTTGTGACGCCCTGATGTACAGTATGTATTCAGTATTTACTTTAAGACTGGTGTTCATGTACAATGGATTTGTATAATGTCATGTCTCATAAGATACTTCAGTTGAAATCAAGTGAATGCTTTTTGGCACTGTGGCCGTCTTTAACATTACAATACCTATGGAGGCCAAGTTTTACCTGGGCTGCTGCTGAGACCCGTCAGAGCCTCTAGAGCACTTTTCTGAACTTTGCCACTGCCGATTACATTCCTGAAAACCTCAGGACAGCCGGCGGGCGAGGAGGAAGAGTCGCCACTGCAGATCCTTAACAATGACACAACAGCAGTGACAATTACAGCTGGAGGACAGGGGAGTAAGTCGGGAGGCTGAGGAGAAGAAGAAAGAAGAAAAGAGAGACGGTTAAGATGGTTAAGAAATAAAGTCCATTTCCTCCTCTGTATTCTCAGATGTCTCTGCAGTCTCACCACGAGCGTGATCTGTGGTGTGTTTGTCAGACAGACACAGATGATAGAGATGCAGGGGGTTTTACTCTTCAGCTGCTCCACCACTGAAAACTGATGCTCTTCTACTGCAGGAAGAGAAACAGATAATGTATAAGCCACATAGATGCTAAACAACACACTTTCAGGAGTATGTGTATATCTCTGTGTGTTACCTTCAGTGTTTGTGCCAAGAAGAGCCTGACCAGTTATTATGTCGAGGGGTAGCAGTAGTATTCTCACAGCCCGGGCTGTGTGGACAGTGTCCCTGAACGGGAACACAGGAAAAAGAAACTAGTCTCGAGAATCAAGCCTCTACAAACTGAGGTTGTACTGGTGAGGCCGAACCAGCATGCTGTGAGAGTGTGAAGTTATTCTGCTTACTGATGGCCTCTGCGGAGGAAAGCAGCTGCAGCCCGAATGAGGTCAGAGGGTTTGCTCATAGCCAACATGGACGACAGAAGACGGGTGACGTGTCGGTCTGGGACGCGTTCATCAGAGCTGGAGGTGCTGAAGACAGATGTCAGAATCAGATCAATAGTATTTTTGACTTACTTTGAACTTAGTCACTCTGAGTTGTCCACGATGGAGAGGAGCTTTTGACAACATCCTCCTCTCCATGACTACAAGAAGAAGGTCCAGCTTCAAACCCGAGGACTGAGGAAAACACGGAAACACATTTAAAGCTGAAGCTGCCTTGATTTTGTTGTCATCACAGCACTTTTTTTTTTCTTTTTACATAATGTTTATGCAGCAGCAGTTTTATCAGTCTACAGATGTGTCCCAAATCTATACTGCATATCAATTCTCGATTTGGGAATGTGCTGTTGATGGACATCGTTTCGTCCCCCATCGTCCTCGCCATCTGTGTCAATATGACTGATCTCTGTCATCTGTGTAAAGTCAGAGCGACACATAAAGCCCAGATTATTTTACCCGGACTCCCAGCATGCTTTGCACAAGGAGTTCAAGTTACTTTCATCAGGTTTTACCTCCGCTGACAGTTACATCAACCATTTTATCGCATCAGCTATTAGATTTTTAGACAAAGTGTAAACTGGCCAATCAGTTTTTGTGGATGGAACCTGGTTGCACCCTAATTTTCATTCTCCTGTATTTTTTCTCAGTTTTGGGGATCGAATTGTGTATCATGTATTTTTTTAATTTATTGTCACTGTTGCATATATTGCCACATTTACTGTTCACGTGACAGCTGTCTTCAAACCAAATCGCCCCTCGGAAACATTAAAGCTCTTTAAAAGCTCTGCTCGACTGTGTCTGCATCCACATGAGAGAGCTGGTCTACCTGTATGCAGCCAGAACAATGTCCATCAGAGGCAGCGTGAGTTGACTGTAGCCGGCTGTCACCAGCTCCTCCAGGGGGTCTGCGACTGTCTGGAGCAGCTGGTCCCGGAGACGAGGTCTGGCCTGGGTCAGGAGCAGGCCCAGCAGTTTGAGGGTCTGCAGGCTCTGACGGAGCCATGTGTTTTCTGTGGGAACCAGTGACTCCTTGAGGTACTTTGAGGTCGCCACGACAACAGCAGTGTAATCTTGGCTGGTTTCCATGGTGACAACTGAGGTCTCTATGTCTGTGATGGAGGCTTGTGTCTTCTTCTCATCCCCGTGTTTCTTACCCACGCCGTTACATCCTGCAGACAACACCGGCTGAAAGAACAGCAGGATGTGGGCGAGCATTTGATTGGCAGCTGAGGCAACAAATAGACTTGTGTCTGTCTGGAGTCGTAGGAGCGGCGCAATGAAATCTGGAAAATCAAACACAAAAAACATCTGTATCAGGATGCGTCAGAATTTAAATCATGACATGGTAAATTTGTGGCCTACAGTGAATCTTCAGTCCTTAATACTGGCTGTCTCTCTCTCTCTCATTAAATTGTCTTCTTGAGCAATATAAAGTGTTTGGAGAAGAGATCTCGTTTCCTACATGAAGATTCACCTGCTTGTACGAAGAAACTGAGAGCCTTTGAGTGCTGCAGCATGCTCCTTAAGCCCTGAATCCAGCCAATCCGTATACAGGGATCCTCCCAGAGACCCGCTTCATGCCAGTGCTGATGGTTAAAGGCGAGGTCCAGAACAGAGCACTCCTGCAGCAGGAGGGGGTGAGGGGTGGGGGGCATCACCAGAGTCAGATTACAGTCAGTGCCGGTTGGCTTTAGAGCAAGTAGTAATAACAGATTAGTAAAAGGTACAAAGTGTCATAAGTTCTACCTGAAGCATTTTGAAGCCGTCCTCAGTGGCAGCCATTAAACCGGAGAGTTTGAGAGTGAAGGAGATGACCGCGGGGTCCGATGATGTTTTGTGAACCACAGTGGACATGAACTCAAGTAGACATGGGTAGGCCTTCAGCAGAGATCCCTCTTCATCAGGGGAAAAAAATGGACATGAAGATACAGATTTATTATACATCAATCTATCCAGGGCTGGAACAACCCTCAAGAGAAACTGTTTAGGAATATGCACCATGTAAGCATAATATCAAGAGAAATAATAAAGGTACCCCTCCCCTCCACAATGCAGGAGCCATCTCAAGGACTTTTAGAATTTCGTTTAGAGTTGAAACAATTAGTCGATTGTCTAATCGATTGACTGAATGAATCTGCTATTATTTTGATAACTGATTTTTCTTGTCGGTCACTTTTCAAGCAAAAATGCCAAACAACCACTGATCCCAGCTTCTCAAATTCAGACCTGAAACTGTTCCTACATTAATCGAGTGATCAAATGATAAAAAAATTAAAAAATTACCCGAAGCTATTTTGATAATCGATCAATAATCTCTGGTTCAAATTTCTCAGTTGATTATAGTGAATATATTTTGGAAAGTTGGATGAACAAAGAATGCAATTTTAATATTTTACCTTCAGATCTGAGAAGTTATGACGAGGACTGTCTCTATATATTAAAAAATTAGTTGAAAAAATAATAGTCGGTGATAATAATTTGTGATAAAAGCAACTATAGTCTGTGATGGAGGCAGCTCAGTTTCAGCTGATGCTGTGATTTAGTGGTGCACATTTTTTAACCATAGCCACATGAAAAGTCCCTGGGGTTTGTGTTTCAGTTGTGCAACAGTCCTGAAGGTATTTTGCAGATATTTAGCAGGATAATGAACTGTCACAAACTTTAAACCTTTGGGGATTTGGTAACCCAGCCTTGTATCCAAACAGCTAATTTTAAAACCACTTCAATTCACTTCTCACAACAATAACTCCAGTCTTTGGATCCACAAAGTGTCTAAAAAAACAGCACACACCTTGAGAGGTCAGAGAGAGAGAGAGAAATGGACGGGGTGGGAGTGTAGGAAAGCAGCAGTGAACAAAGTGAACAAACTCTCCCACCAGTGTCAGTACTAACCAGCTTCAGTGAGCCCTGTGAACCAGTCCAGCAGTTTCTCCAGGCTGGTGTCATCGGGCAGAGACCTCCCCGAGTTCCCCAGCACCTCACAGACCCGGGGCAGCAGCGACACACACTCTCTGTCCATGGTACTAACTAACCTCTGTGTTGTGCGTGTGCGTGTGCGTGTGCGCGTGTGTGTGTGTGTTAGTTAATAAACCCTCTGGTTGGTTTGCAGCAGACAGGTCACTGATAACGTCACAGCATACACATATCTGGAAATATAGCAGGAATATATAGCTAAGTTTTGTAGTGTAGCTAAAACAAATATAAACCTGTGGTGTTTTCTGGTAGTTTTAGTACACGTCCATCTCGCGGGAAATACTTTCAGATGTGCCGGTGTGTGGCTTCCCTCTTCTTTCTTAGTTCAGTGTAAAATGTGAAGGTTGTAATTAAAGGCAGCGGCGCAGTTTCCCGATCTGTACACATGTGGATAAGTCAAATTATATATCCGAGCGCCACATATCGCCGGTCCCCATGGTTTACGACTTTACGCTTCCCGTGCAGCGCGTCTTGCCTCCGATCAGGTTCCGGTGTCACGTTTCCGTCGCATCGTCCATTTTCACGTAGTCGCACATGGTGCCACACCGGCCGAACACCGCCAGCCTCTTCGTTTTTAGGATTTTTGCTCCGTTGTAGCGAGAAATCCGTCTCGTACTGCTGTTAAATGCAAGATACGGTGGATATGGTGGACGACCCCGAGTATGAAGAGGAGGAACCTTCCTTCAGCGACCCCGAGGACTTCGAGGATGATGTCGAGGATGAGGGTGAGCGGCAGCAGGAAAAACGCCGGCTTTCTGGCCTACTGCTAACAGTTAGCTAAGAGCTGTACTAACGGGCTCAATGGTGGGGGTACTACAGATGCTAGGAAGCCTGCTTGTCACTTTGCCCAACAGACTACTTAGTAATCGTAGGAGACTGACTACGCAACAATATTAACCAGTTATAAAGAAACTCCCCCATTTGAATTGAAAGTCATCTCAAATCCAGCTAACATTAGCCGATGTTATCTCAGTTTATTTAACGCCCACTGACACCTCACCCAGACCCCAGACAACCTCTCAACCGTGGCCTTGTCGCTGTTATTTGGGGAATTTAAACCGCATATTAGCAAGGTGAAGCTAACGGGACACATTTTCTAGCAGATGAATGAAAATTAAGGCCGAGACCTCCACTGCGACCCTGCAGTCCGTGGTTTGCATTGAAGCAGCTGGTAATAAAAGATAGCTTTCACATCCGTGAAACGTTAATCCTCACCCAAAAGTGGAGGGGAGTTGGCTCTCAACCCTTCAGATAAAACGTGAACTAACTGCACATCAGTTTGACCCCAGTCTTGTCCTTAACTAAGGGGTTTTGTGGCATTGCTTGTCCAAAACAGACTCCAGGGATTTCTGGAAATTCCTCAGCTTAATGAGAAATTGAGTAATACACTGAGCTGCCAGGGAATTAGCTCCACGTAGTTAAATACAGTCTAAGATAACAGTCCTGCAGTAAATCTACCATTAGACTGGTTATAATATTCAGGCTTTGTAGAAACTGATTTTAGTGAGGTTTTGTTTTAACTTAATGGTGAACTAAAGCTGTTGTATGTGGTGCTATTCAATCTAGAGCAGCCACTAATGATTATTTCTATTTTCAAGTAATCTGATTACTTTCTCAATTACTCATTTGGTTAATAAAATCCAAGAAAAAAAATCCACACAAAGCCCAAAGACATCTCAGTAACTGTGATATATGACAAAGAAAAGTATCAAATACTCACATTTGTGAAGCAGAAGACAAAAGTATTTTTAGCTTTTGCCTGAAATATAATTGACATTAATTAACTGCCTAATTATTGTAGCTCAAATTGTATCCTACTTAATTGTACTGAAATAACATTTTGTGCATGCATTTGTTTCAATGAGGGAGGCCACATAATAAAGTCACCTATCTGTTTATAGTTCACCAGCACCATAAACTACTGCCACTCTTGCATTGAACTGTATTTGTTTTAGCAAGGTGTCCCTAATTAACTGTGTGGTTTATCATTCACTTTAAAAGAGTTAGTAATTCAGTCCATGGGTGACTATGTTCATCACAGTGCACCATCACTGGGACAGTTACTTTTACAGTTTTGACAGACCATCATAACAATGACCATGTGGTATCTTCCAAAGGATGTCAGCTGTCTTGTGTAGTTTTGAATTTAAGAGGCCATGAAAATGTATTGGGAGGCCCCCAGACCTATCAGATAAGAGATTAACATCAATGCTGCACACCCTGATCCCCCTCCTTCTCCTCTTCTCTTCAGAGCTCCTGGATGACATCCTGAGGGAGAAGCCCCAGGAGGCTGACGGCATAGACTCGGTGGTGGTGGTGGACAACGTTCCTCAGGTGGGACCAGAACGTTTGGAGAAACTCAAGAACGTCATACACAAGATTTTCTCCAAGTTTGGCAAGATCACTACTGAGTTCTACCCAGAGGCTGATGGCCTGACCAAAGGGTATGAGCCTGTCGTCTCATACGTGTGATTGGTTTCTGTTCTTTTATGCCTCTGTACTTGCCCTAATGTTGAGTTTTAGCATGTAAAACATACTCTTTTTTTTCATGTAGGTACATCTTCCTGGAATATGCTGCTCCTACTCAGGCCCTCGAGGCAGTGAAGAATGCTGATGGATACAAACTCGATAAACAGCATACATTCAGGGTCAACCTCTTCACCGACTTTGACAAGTGAGTGTGCGTTGTCAAGCAAGACATGCCGTAAATGTAAATACAGATGTGTAGGATACAAGAAGATTAACTTTCTGTCCTTGTTTTCCCAGGTACATGAACATCAGTGATGAGTGGGAAACTCCAGAGAAGCAGCCTTTCAAAGATTTTGTAAGTGTTTGCTGTAAAAGATTCTCTTTGACTAAACTATTCATTGTTTGTCTTCATTTTGGTAAACATATAACCCACATGGCCATTTTGACATAACCCTATTAAAATGGCCATCCAATATTAACAAGCCAAAGCAAATGTCAGAATGCTTTAAGCTCCATTAACTCTGAACGTTTGTCTGTTCAGGGTAATATGCGTCACTGGATTGAGGACCCAGACTGTCGCGACCAGTACAGTGTGATCTATGAAGCTGGAGAGAGGACCGCCATTTTTTCCAATGATGCTAAGGAACCAATCACAGTCGAAGAGAGAGCAGTAAGTAGTTGATCACACCTGGAAATGCAGGACTTAAAGAGTCTTATCAAACATGATTCATCTGCACTGGTTGGTTTGTCGCCTAAAATTGTCTTTGTGTCTCGATGCAGCGCTGGACAGAGACGTACGTGCGCTGGTCTCCCAAAGGCACCTATCTGGCCACATTCCACCAACGTGGCATTGCATTGTGGGGCGGCGAGAAGTTCAAACAGATTCAGAGGTTCAGCCATCAGGGCGTGTCCCTCATCGACTTCTCACCATGTGAGAGGTAATGAGCATTTCTCTTTAGCAGCACTGACACTTTGGTACCTGACAAGGTGCATTTTACATTCATGCATGTGTGTACATAGATGCACATTAGCATCAGGTGTTCATGAGCGATGTGAACTGTTTGAAATGAAAAAGATCATTTCCTTTTTTGGCTTTTTAAAAACGTGCACAGACGTTGAGCTTGAGCCTTCACTAGCTCAACAGCAGCATTTTCTCATTTAGAAAGAAAACCAATAGAATAGCATTTAAGAGATAAATCATTTATAATTAATCTCGTGCGGTCTTGTATCTCATGGTTTATGACAATGATCTGGCGATGGCGGGAGATGCGGTATCGTATGATGGATCATTAAAACCTACATGTGTGGTTGTGATGTCATGCAGGTATGTGGTGACCTTCAGTCCACTGATGGACACCAAGGAGGACCCGCAGGCCATCATCATCTGGGACATTCTGACCGGACAGAAGAAGAGAGGCTTCCACTGCGAGAGCTCTGCACACTGGCCCATATTTAAGTCAGTTCACTACATCTTTCTCTTTTCTCTTAAAAAATTGTGCTCAATTTCAACATCACTGATTTTGCATTTTTAGTGTTGTGATGGTTTGAATGGACTCTAATGTTATTTCTTTGTTCTCAGATGGAGCCATGATGGAAAGTTCTTTGCCAGGATGACCCCTGACACGCTGAGCATCTATGAAACTCCAGTAAGTAGACTTACGAAAAGCATGACGCTGCTATTTTTGTAAAGCGTGCAAGTGACATTACAGCCATGTTTCTGCTCATTCCAGTCTATGGGCTTGCTCGACAAGAAGAGTCTCAAGATTACTGGGATCAAGTAAGAGTCCTTGATATAATTATTATAATTACACGTTAATTGTGAGAGCGTTCTGTGTGGATATTTTGACAAGACTTTGCATGTTTGTGTCTACAGGGACTTCTCATGGTCTCCTGGTGACAACATCATAGCGTTCTGGGTACCTGAGGACAAAGACATCCCAGCCAGAGTGACTCTGATGCAGTTGCCTTCCCGTCAGGAGATCAGGGTCCGCAACCTCTTCAATGTTGTCGACTGCAAACTGCACTGGCAGAGGAATGGGGATTACCTGTGTGTGAAAGTGGACAGGACTCCTAAAGGAACACAGGTACACAAAGGGAGAGAGAAGGAGGGGGAACAGACGGAAGCTGACTGATTAAAAATGAAATGCTAAACCTAGTTGTTGTTTTTTTTTCTTTTTCAGGGCGTGGTTACCAACTTTGAAATCTTCCGCATGAGAGAGAAGCAGGTTCCTGTTGATGTGGTGGAGATGAAGGGTAAGAACAAAACAAACACAAAAAGTAACGGTGGCTGTTTCCCAATGAAAAAAAAGAACCCTCATCTATTGTTTGATATTTGTGTTTCCAGAAAGCATCATAGCTTTTGCATGGGAGCCCAACGGCAGCAAGTTTGCTGTTCTCCATGGAGAGTCTCCCAGAATCAACGCCTCCTTCTATCATGTCAAAAACAACGGCAAGATTGAACTCATAAGTGAGTAGATCGACACACACATGCGGACTGTCCTGTTGACACTATGTTACACATTCAATGACACCCCATAAACGTCCACTGAATGTGCCGTCGTGTCCTTTATCTACAGAGATGTTTGACAAGCAGCAGGCCAACAGCATCTTCTGGAGCCCCCAGGGACAGTTCATGGTGCTGGCTGGACTCAGGAGGTCAGTTAAATCTGTGTGTGTGGGGAACGACACAAGAAGCCGATGATGACAAACTAAATAACTTTTCTGACACCTCGTATGAGAGCTACGCTCCTGATTCTAACTCTGATCTGAGGCTCACAGTATTTGCTCTTGTGTGTGTGTCTGCACTGATGAACGACTTTGTGTGTGTGTGTGAGACCTTCACTTCATCTCTCTGTGTGCAGTATGAACGGAGCCCTTGCCTTTGTGGACACGTCAGACTGCACCATGATGTACATAGCAGAGCACTACATGGCCTCTGACGTGGAGTGGGACCCAACCGGTCGCTACGTCGTCACCTCCGTCTCCTGGTGGAGCCACAAGGTACACACTGCTCCTCTCTCACCTGACCAGTTCCCTCTCGATGGGTTAAAACGAATTCTGACCTTGGCCTGCTCTTGCGTCTAGGTGGACAATGCGTACTGGCTGTGGACGTTCCAGGGCCGTCTCCTTCAGAAGAACAACAAGGACCGCTTCTGTCAGCTGCTGTGGAGACCCAGACCACCCACCCTGCTCAGTGCAGACCAGATCAAGGTACCATTGTTTCTAACCATCCATTATTACAATATATATACTCTCATCTATGTGTGTGTGTGTGTGTGTGTGGAGCCAGTGATGACAAAATTAACTTTTCTGACACCTCGTATGAGAGCTGCACTGCAGCTCCTGATTCTAACTCTGATCTGAGGCTCACGGCCACAACACCCTCTGTATTATTACAGCACATATTTGAAATTGTGTTGGTTATTTCATGACAAATCACACTCATGATCTGTGGACATGTAATCTCCCTTTACAGTAAGTATTCCTCTGTCTCTTGCAGTTGATCAAGAAGGATCTCAAGAAATACTCAAAGATCTTTGAGCAGAAGGATCGTCTGAGCCAGTCCAAGGCTTCGAAGGTTTGACCCGTTCCGTTTCTTTATCTCTATCTAACCTGGGTTTTGTGTTGGGAATGATGCTCTTACAAGTATTATGGTCATTTCTAATATTTTGATCTCCATCTTTAGCCATTTAAGAACAGATGATTAATGTGTGTGTAAAAATTTCATTTTAAGACGAAAGGTATCTTTCTCTCTCAGGAAGACTTCAAAGCTCTTAAATCAGAACTGTGGCACAATAAAATTGAACTTAATCATTCTAGTGATTTAAATGAAAAAAGCTGGACGTTTAGACGCCATAACACCAGTCTGTTATAAAGCCAACATTGGGGTCATGACACAAGGATTATGCTGTCGTTACTAGCACAAACAGAGATGGCGCTTTAACACAATAATCTGAATGTGTGTGTCTGTGTGTGAGTAGGAGCTGGTGGACAAGCGCCGGTCCATGATGGAGGACTACCGTCGCTACAGGGAGACAGCGCTGCAGATCTACCAGGAACAGAAGAGCATCCGCCTCGAGCTCAGAGGAGGTGTGACCTCCCACTTTAACACTCTGAAACCTTCACTCGCTTCCCTCGACAGTCTTTACTTTTATCTAAAGAAATATCTGACATGTTTTTTTTTTTTGTGTGTGTGTGTGTTTTCTAGGAGTGGACACCGATGAGCTGGACAGCAATGTGGACGACTGGGAGGAGGAGACCATTGAGTTTTTTATCAACGAAGAAATCATTCCCCTTGGAGATCTGTAGTCCCCTACGCAGGTAACACTTGCATAATGCTGCACATTGTTTGAAACGTCCAACACATAATTATGATTAACTTTATTCATAAATTCTGTAAATGTGTTGTTTGTGGTCAGTTGTTGGTCCTTTTTTAAAAGGGTCACCCATATTACAAACAACCCCAATATTTTCTCATTTACCCTCAGTTGTATCTGACTATTTGATATGTGAATATTTGCCACCTCCCCAATACGAATGGAGGTGAATGGAGTTTAAATTTGACGCTCAAAGCAAAACTGCTCTCAGTAAAACTGTCTCCTGAAGTAGCGTCAACAGTTCTCTGTTCTGTTTACTCTGCTGAAGTGGACCGACTCAGTCAGTCCTTGTGCAGCTACTGAATTTGATGAATGAACGAAACGATTATTCGACAGCATGGAACAACAAAATGAGTCACATTTCTGCATCTGCCTTAAGATTGACAACTGCATTATGTGTATTACTCCCTCTTACCCTGTTTTTGTAAATGGCCCAGAATGGGAACACACACTCTACATTCTCAATCTGTATTGAACTTGTTCTCTCTCTTGTCTCAGTCCATCCGTTTTTGTGTGGAAGGAGGAGAGAGGAGCTGTGTCATTGATTGGAGAAGGACGACGACCACGCTGTGAATCTTGAGGTTCATCTCAAGCCTCAACCTTCAACATTAGCGACACCATCGAAGCACGCCTTTGCGGATCTGCTGTCACATCGAGGGACGAGAGAGGATACTTTGTATTGAATATTTTCTCTTTGTCTCTCACCATCATCCGCCCCATTTTTTTTTCTCTGTGGAACTTGATATTTAGTAATACTGCCTCCATTTTTCTATTCACCAATTGGAGTCGATCAGTCTAACCGCAGCCCCGTCTCTGATTGGACCTTGTTCTTCCTCTTGAGGTTGATTTCTGAACTAGCTTCACCATGCTAGTGTGTTATCACAGGGCAGCACAGAGTGCCATACCAGTGGGGGGTGGAGGTGTTGTGACTAAACAAGTAGCCTTGTTAAGAAATGCGTTGATGTGGCGCTATAGTGGCTTGTATCCTCCTCCTTTCAGACTAGGCTTTCACACAGGGAGGGGTTGTGCAGTGGGAATAACTTTAAATAAACATTCAAACTCAGTAATACCGAGCTCTGTCTTAGTGTTTGGTTCTTTATTATAGAGGTAATTATCTGCTCTCCTGTTCTGCTCAGAATCCAGCTGATCACAACCATTGAGCTAAATACACAGGTAGTTCTGAAAGAAATAGTAAATTAAAAATAACAACCATTTTGATCATTTCAGGCAAAAGTTCCAAAATTTCTGGGGTTCGAGCAAATGTTAGTTTGGTGCTTTTTAGGTTTTAATATAATTGTAAATTGCATAAGACATGCAGTCTTATTTTTGACTCCTGGTTGCACAAAGTAAGCAAATGTTACATACAGCTCTGGGAGACTATGGTGGTCATTTTTACTGTTGTATGGCATTACATAGACCAAACGATTAATTGGAAACAAAAAGTATTGAAAGTCATTGTTAATTCCAACCATATATACGGGTGTAAACACATCCCTGATCTCTATTGTTCGTTTGATAACCACATATTCTCAGGACATTATGTTCATAAAAAAATATAAAATCAAAAGCAGCACTCCTGATAAGTACATAAGAATTAATGGCTCCTGTTCTTAAAATGCGTAACAAACCCATTTAGTATCTTAACAAAATTAGGTTTTAACATCTTGAGTGAACAGATTAGCTGTGTAGAAGCCCAGATGGATGCCAGTCTGTTTCATCACCCACACACAAACATTAGAGAAACACTTCTAACATTTCTACAAACATTTTTGAGTGAGAAAGAAAAAAAAAAAAACTCTTCGGCATGTAGTTTGTGGAAATCGATTTCAAGACGTTAAAACGTGAAAGCGATTCAGGCTTAGCTGAGCTTTTTGTCAGGTTTGGTTTTACACACGTTTCTGCGTAATCCAATTTTAACTGCCTCGCTTAATCCATTCAGAGCTGGTAACCCAGGTACCGCATGATCTGATCCTGCCACCATAATGAAGATGCAGTGGAGGTTTCTGCAATATGCTTATCTAAAATACATCATATCTCCAACTGAAGAGGACAGTAAAATTCCACACTAGGCAAAATAATCTTAAACGCTGACGGTACTAACTGTCGTGTGGATCCTACGTATGACGGGCGCTGGCACTTTAGTGCTGATTCAGTGACGTCATTAAACCATTTTTGTTATCCGTCTAAATCTGAAATGGTTTGCTCTGGCTCTGTCCAAATGCATGTTCTTGTAACATTTTCATGTGCAACAATGAAATTAGAGATGCTTACCAAGAGATATAATATGCACCTTTAGGTACTACATCTTTTTTTCTTTTTTTTAAATAAGATTCTGTAAAAAAAAAGGAAGCAGTTTGGTGTGATTTTTATCCCGACTCGAGTTATCCAGAGTTTATGTGATCAAAAAAAAAAGGAGACCAGCATTACTGAAGTTCATTCTCCTCCCCCAGACTGCAAGTTTGTTATCCAGCCTCATCCTGGAGTTAGAAATTTGAGTTTAAGCCTGTTTTGTTTGGAACAAATCACATCTCATAAACAGATTTCTGCTTCCTCAGAACTGCAGTCAGAATGCAGCTGTGTTTCAGCGGCTGACACATCACCGAAGCTGCCACTGAAGGTTCATGTGTCTGAGGTTAAATTGTCTGAAAAATGTGGCTACGGGGGAAATTTCTTTTCTTCTCACATGAATACAGATTTTTATTATTTCTATCTTTAAACATAGCCAAAGATATTTACAGTGAAAGTCATAAAGTCGAGCTGACTCATTTCAAATATTTTGGGCACACCCAAGATTGTGGGTTCGCTCTATTCTTCCGGATTGCTGGTCTGTCATGAAGGTGTAAATTATGCTTCAGTTTTCTTCGAGATTTTTAACCCATTTAATCTTCTTACAGAAAGTAAAGCACAGTACGGTTTTCTTTGTTGGTGAGGAATAAATAAACTGGACCGAAAGAGATGTCCATGTCCATGTCATTGGTATCAAGACAAACCACATCTGCTGAAGCTCACCATGCAGTCAGACACTGTTTTTCCGCTCTCAGTGACACTACAGGCTGCGGATATATCTTCTGCCTCATTAACCATAACGGACCTGATGTATGTTCACGCTCTCCTGTGCAGATTTTCACTGTGTTGTTTGACAAGGTGAAGAAAATGGTCGACTGATGACTTATTTATAGAAGACATTATCTACCTGTAAGGAAGTTGGTGGGAAAGGTTTGTCTGTGAATGAACCTTCTGAGCCACAACTCAGATTTATGACGCTGCAACATTAGACTTCATCTAAATTTAATGACAGGCCTTTGTTCTGGATTTAGAAACAGTAGATTATAAAGCCCAGAGTCCTTACTAGTCCTCAATGGGTGTGTGGGGTTGTGAAACTATAAATCTGGTGCGTTTTGCTGCACCTCTGGGTTAAAATGCCTCGACTGAATTTGAGTTTTTTAGTGAAAGAGCCAGTGTGATCCCAGCTTTCAGTGGACTGCTGGTGAGCTGCCTGCGCCTTTTGATGTGGCGACGGAAGCCACCCCATCATTTTCCCATCAGCTCACAGATGTTATAAATACTCATTAAAAGGCAGCTCTTCAGCCTTCATGCCAAGATGGATGATTCTATGTTTAGGTTTTTATGACAAAATAAGTTCAGAGCATATTCAGTTTGTTGCCAAGAAAATAGAAACACCTGTAAATATTCACTTTTTATTGACACTGTGCCTTTGGTTTTTGATGTTTGGACTCATTCATATTTAAGCTGTACCAAAAAGAAGGCCTCTGAATTATTTAACTTAGGTCCACTTGGACTTTTCATATTACACTCAATCAGGAATTTAATTCTCACCATTATTTATTATTGTGTTGGCCCCAAAATAGTCAAATGTGACTATGTGAAGTGCTTAAACCACATGGCCTTGGTTTGCTATAGTAGCCCATTCTGACGATAGAAATAGAAGTAATTATGGTGAGGCAAAATTATGAGCTAATAAATCCAGATTATAACATGCAGAGTAAAAATGACACTACTAAGTAACAATTATGAGATACAAAATGTTTTATACCGAGTTAAAATGAGGCACTAAGCCAAAAACAATGACGTATTAAAAATGACAACCTAGTTGAAACCATTACACAAACAGTTAAAAACACAGAATTATTGAGAAAAACACTCAGACAAGAACAATGACTTACTGAGTCAAAATATTATGATAATAAATACAGAGGTATTACAACAGCCTGGGGCACAGGCATGATGTTTTCCGTCTGTCCTATTCTCATGAACACGATATCTCAGTAACACCTCGGGGGAATTTCGTCAAATTTGGCACAAACATTCACTTTGACTCAAAGATTAACTGATTAGAGTTTAGTGTACAGATGTCAAAGGTCAAGGTCACTGTGTCCTCACCAAACATGTTTTTAGCCATAACTCCCAAGTTCACAAGCTAATTATGACATAATTTCACACAAATGTCTAATAGGATAAAATTATGAAGTGATGACATTTTATATTCAATGATCAAAGGTCAACTTCACTGTGACATCACCCTGCAAATGCACAATTATTCAATGCTGTAACTCAGGAAGGGGAGATTGAGACCATGTTTCCATCAACCTTTCTATATTTTAATAGAAATGGACTTCCATAAAAGGGTAAATATAGCCTTGCTGTTTTTTTTACCAGTGAAGTTTGATGATTCCTAATTCTGCTTCAGCCTCCTCTAGGGCCGCCTGGATGTACCAGGACCTTAACTTTGAGAACCTGTGTCAGAGGCGGGTTTATGGTTTCACAGCGGTCTGTGTGGAAACTGGAGTGTGCACGCTGTTCAAGAGTGGGTGGCTTGGTTCCCTGAATCTCGCGAGACTTTCATTCTGTGGAGAGCGTAGACCGCTACGGTCCTATCGTGCCAACCCGGTCTCATCACCGGGCTGACGGACAGACAGAGAGGGGGGACACGGAGCAGGCGACAAAGGACTGACTGGCCGGCAACATGGAGCTCATCTGCCGGGTAAGATAAAACATAAATCAGCTCGTGTAGTATTTTTCTCAGAGAGATAGATTCAGCTTCAGACTGGTTTAATTGTACTGAGATAGAAAGAGAATAGACCCGGGCTTTATTCCACCTCAAAGGCAGCAAGATGAGAAGAAAAGGTGGAGGAGACTGTAGAGAAATATAAGTTTAGTCTGTGTGTCGTCGGCTGGAGGAAAAGGAAGGTGACCATTTACATGAGAGAGGGACAGTGTCCGGTGCAGCCGGTGAATGGGCACATTGTAACTGTACTGTATGAATTAAGGTTGTTTTCCGACCGAGCACTGGGAGGAGGTGATGGTGAGTCGTTTTGGGGGAAAAAAAGAAAAATATTAACTTAAATAAACACTTCAACAGCCCGCGCCTCCCCGAGCAGCCGACATAAAAAAAACAAAGTTAAAAAAAGGATTGTGTTGTTTACCTACACTGACTTACTATTGAGCTCCACAGACACATTTAATGTAAAAGGAATATTTTAACATTATTTCCCGTCTTGTGTGCGCACGTGTGTGTGTGTGTGTGTGTGTGTGTGTGTGTGTGTGTGT
>NW_019525127.1:633314-686209 GCF_002814215.2 Seriola lalandi dorsalis | reverse complement strand
TGGGTGTGGGTACAGCGCGTGCCAAGCGTGACACGAGAGAGTTTGTGGATGTTAATTTCTCAAAATAGGCCCCTCCAGTCAACGTGGAGTTTGGATTTAAAACCTAGTGGAAAGAAACACCACAGAGAAACCAATAATTTTCTCTGTCAAAATATGAGCCGGAGGAGTTTCTGCTGTGCTCTGCTCCAGTCTGGATTTTGTTTTTCTGGTTTTATTAGGACCCTCATTTTTTCCACTATTTCCCCGGACAGCAGATGTTTTTATGGAACAATACAGGGTGTAAACCCTCTAGCAGGCTCAGGGCTGAATCTACTTCCACCCCCACATCCCCGTTTGTTCACATCTCTGTGACAGCTGAGCGCCCCGGGCGGAGCTTGAGGTTCCCACGGCCCCTGGGTAACTTCACACCGGTCAAAAACACGGCCAGCTATATCATATATATATAACAGTAGGCATATATTATGTAATATCATATACTTTTGAAATGACTCTAGCAGACGTTAAAATTGCATATGTCAAGCACAAAGTTGTATTTAAGTCTCACAGTGATTCGGCACATAGCACTGTGGAAAACGTAAAAAACGTGTATTCATGAGTTATTAATAGTCTTAACTGCTGCTTGATGACTTACGAGGAAATGAGACCCCATGAGGATTTATAAATGTTTTAACATTAATTTAACAACATAACCGAATTATTACCAAACACCAGCTAAAAGTTTTCAAAACCTGGCAACCCAAAGTTTGTTCTCATTAGTGGCTACAAACAGATTCATAAAGCATAAGCAAATTATGTTTTTACTATTTATAAAGCACTTGCTTACAAATTTTTTAGAAACCTCTTTATAAAAGGTGCCTTGTTAGAAAGTGCTTTTCTACTTGTAGAAAATAGTTGAAAAGTTGATAAAATGAGGATGTTTAATACAATATTAAACATAAATATGCTCTAAATAAATTACTTTCTACATTCTTTACCATGCAAATAAACCGACATGTTTATATTAGGATATTTTGACTTTAAATAAATATTGTAAAACCCACTGGGGAAGGAAATTTCAAAATCTTTGCAACATCACACACACACGCACAAACACACACACACACACACACACACACACACACACACACACACACACACACACACTTGCATTCAGTTCTAGTTCCAGTAAATTTACCTGTGAAATAAATATATTGGAATAAAAAGTTGAATATTTCTACAGTACAAAGCAGCATGGTACAAGGACAGTACTTGAGTGAATGTACTAAGCTTGATGAGCCCCCATTGTGTGTCTCATGAAGTTGAGATACTTAAGATGCCACTTCATGTTTTATTCTCATGTTTTATTCCCTACATCTGGTATTACACTGCTTCTATGTTTTTCTTTTACCCCCTGTATTAACCAGTTCCTGTTTTTATAGCATTAGTCTTCACTCAATCCTTTTACTTCACTTAGGCAGTAAAAGCAGAACTGGGGTCTTGGTAATATTTCCTGTTTCTTTCAGTTTCAGCCAGCAAGCAGGAAGTGTCTCCTTCCGTAATATATGGCCACCATGGAGTTGAGATAACCCTTTCCTCTTTTCTTCGCCAATCACGGCTGCGGATCTAATATTACCATGGGTATTTGGCGTGGTCTACGAGTGGCGTTCATCCTGGGGTCTTTGTTTATGATCCTGCTGATCATCGTCTACTGGGACGACATCGGAGGTTTCAACCTCTATCCACTGCAGGACCCCAAACACCGGACACTTCAATCTGATTCTTGCCCACGGACGACTACAGGCTCTTTGCTTTCTCCCTCCTCCAGCAGGGTCCAGAGCAGTTCCTCCCTCACTGTCCCCACCACCGCTTCCAGTACAAAACCCATGCCTGAGAAGACGAGGGGAGCAGCTGAAGAACAAAAACAGGAGGAGGAGGGCAAGGACAAACAAGAGCAGGGGAAGGAGGAAACACAAGAGGATGGGAGGGAGAGGAGTCAGACTTCTGCTGATGACAGGGAACAGGAGGCGAGGAAGCAGAGGATCATGGATGTTTGTTCAGGACGGGACGATGTGGAATTCCCTGGAAGGACTCGGGCATTTGAGCAGATCCCCAACAGGGAACTGGATCACCTGATAGTCGATGATACCCACCAGATTATCTACTGCTACGTTCCCAAGGTACAGCTGTTTTGTGTGTGTGTGTGCATGTTTTTGTGTGAAAATGTAGGTGGTGGTACGTGTGTGGGTGCTGAGTTGGCTCCCTGTCTCACTTCGTACACCTGGATATAAGTGTACGAAAAATAGCAAGAAAGTGAGAAGACAAACAAACGTTTTTCTTCTTCTAGGAATTTGGAACTGATAAAAAAACACATATTCACATGCACATGTTCACAGTATCTCTTGTCTTTCTGAGCATCCAGTCTTTACTTATTCTTTCCCTCCATCACTGTTCTCCGTTCAGGTAGCTTGCACCAACTGGAAGAGAGTGATGGTGGTTTTGTCTCAGTCTCTGATCTCGCCCTCCTCAGGAAAGCCTTACACTGACCCAGAGGCTGTACCTCCGGACCTCGTACACAACTCCACTCTTCACCTCACTTTCGCCAAGTATGACACACACACACACATACACATATATATATATATATATACAGTAAATACTCCCAGTTGTTTTGTTGAGTTGCTGGGGAGGGAGATGTATTTAGATCTTTTTACCGTAAAGATAAGTATAAACACACCCCAGTGCAAGGCTAAATTTTACAACTTAATATTCTATTGGAGAGTTTAATCTATAACAATCCATGATGTTTTTGATGAAGATCATGATATGTTTTACATGGAAAGTCTTTATCTGAAAAGTAACTGAAACTCCTAAACGAATGTAGCGGAGTACAAAGCACAATATTATAATATTGAAGAATTAAGTAGAGTCAAATCTAAACAGTGAAGTATTTCAAAACTGTTCTTGAATAAAATACTTGTGTAAGCGTACGTAATTACTTTCCACCACTGTCGAGTTGATTTAAAATGAATGATAACTGATGTCGACCATTAAATTGATTAGTATCTATAGGAGCAGGAGGAGGGGCCATAACCAGGATTTTAAAACTACTGACACCAAAAATCCAAATACATACAAAGTTATTTTCTGTAAATGCTCTCACCCTAAATGCTGTTTCATGTATATCCAATAAAGGAAATTGTTATATATATATATATATATATATATATATGAACTAATCCCATTATTATATATATATTATAAGAACAGAGCGGTTCAGGAGATCCTTTGTCCTCACTGCCATCAGGCTGTAAAGGAAGTGGATCTTGAACTGGACTAATTTAACTATACTTGTTTGTTATTTATTATTAACTATTTTTGTTATTATTACTAATGAGCTATTGGACACCTGAGGTGATAAATAAAGTAACTATCTATTTATATTATATTTTCATTTGATACTTTTTGATATGAAGAAATAAAATTTAAAGATACTGAAAGCTAAAAAATAACAGAAACAACCTTGAAACTCCCCCCTGTGTAATTTGCACATAATTGTAGAATGGAAACTCCTCTTCAGGTTGCTAGAACCACCCAAATTCCCAGAAACAGTACTGAGGACATGAATGTGGTTTCTTAACAAGCCTTTCTCACAGAGGACACTTCGACTTGTCACAGTGGGAAAAGCACAGGTGTTACTCATAACACTAACGATGGCTCCGACAGCGAGCCAGCATGCACGGTACCAGGACACTGAAACTTAAGCAGCTAAATGGAATTCAGCTGTAATTAACTTCATCATTTACACCTGTGCTTTTCCTACTGTGACATGTAAAAATGTCCTCTGTGAAAAAGGCCTTTGCAACTGCGTTTCGTATTTGCAAAAGCTGCACTTATAATCATCTTTTCACTAAAATGACAAGCCAGTGAATAAAGAAAATCAAGAAATGTACTTTTTTTTTTTTTTAGATTTTAGATTTTTTTAGATTTAATGAGCAACAGACAAAGGAAAAAGGATGTATTTGACCAAAGAAAAGGTCAGGTGATGCCTATTCGTAATCATGGCGACATACATTTCTTTTTGACTAAACAAGAGCACTTCGTCCATTAGGTGTTGGCAAAAAAAACAATGTTTGCTGGACAGAATGATGAATAAAAAAGTAGTCTGTAGTTTAAATAAAATGTGTTGCAAAGAAAATGTGTAATCTACACAAACCAAATTCCTGCACAGAGAGACCAAGCCCCCATTATAATGTTTTAAACAGCTTGAACTCCCCAACAATTCAACATGGAAAACTGAGAGACTAAAGCCAAACAAATCACACACCTCAGTCCCACAATGACAACAAAGGAGAGCTAGCCAATAAATCATGGTGTCAGTACAGAAGCTAATGCCTTTAGCTTCTGAGCTGACACCCTGATTTATAAGCTGATTACAATAACTCAAGATGTCCATTCTGAAATGAAAGTGTCAGTCTGGAAATGTTAAGGGGCCTCTTGCTTTCCAATTTTCCTAATAAATCCAATTTTAAAAATTGTCAGTGTAAGAATTGTAAGAATTTTCACGGGAACATTAATAAATGAAAAGTTACGTGGTTCTCTTTTACATCAGTTCTACAATAACACTTAAGATACTGAGTTATACTGAAACACTGTTTGACAAACTATCCGTGAGCTCAAGGAGTTATTTACTGAGTTGACACTTGGAAGAGGAGAGTGGAAACGACAGGCGGGGCTTGGTGTTGCAGCACAGACAGACCTTTCTCTACCCCTCGGGAGCTGTCTGTGTTTGGATATGAGTATCTGAACATTTGTTTTTCTGTCTGAGCTGCTATACAAGACAAATCTTTTTCCCCTTTAGGACTGTTCTTTTCTTGTTTGGCTTTGTTTTAAGTCATTTAGAGACCTCACCAAATGTTCTCAGTATTGCATGAAACGTGGATGTTTGACAGGCAAACTGTAAAGCATCACAATTGCAGCTTAAGAAACAAACAGTGACACTAATAAAATATCCTTCATGGTGTTTTGTGTCTTTGTCCGTGTGTCCTTCACCAGGTTTTGGCGCCATTATGGTTCTCTGTCCCGCCACCTGATGGCACTCAAGCTCCAGCACTACACCAAGTTTCTGTTTGTACGAGACCCTTTTGTACGTCTCATCTCTGCCTTCAGGAACAAGTTTGGAAGGTGTGTTTCATGGTAGAGAGAGTGAGTGTGTGTTTGTGCATGGAAGCTAGTTTAAGGCAAAGGAATGTGCTTCACTTTTGATTAAACAGAAGTTCTTTGCTTACTGAATTATTAAAGTGTGTGTATTTGTGTGTGTGTTTTTTTAGACCCAATGAGGACTTCTACAGGCAGTTTGGTTCAGTCATGCTACGTCGTTATGGTAATGTCTCTGGGAGTTTGCCAGAGACCGCAGCCGAGGCGTTTGCAGCTGGAATCAAACCAACATTTCAGCAATTTATCACATACCTGCTGGATCCAGAGACTGAGAAGGAGAGTATGTTCAACGAACACTGGCGACAGGTATTTGTCTCACACGGGTACATGCACACAAGCAGAGTAAACCTACACTTAATACAATTGGATTTTGTGAAACTACAATATGCATACATAAAAAAGTCTGTGCTGCATCTGTCTTGTTTGTGCTGAAAGATCATACCAATATTATGTTATATATATATAAGATTATCCCCTGTCATCTGCACTGCATGTGTACCAATTTCATACTATGTTTTACAGTAATTCTATAAAGATTTACACAATATATTGACATTTTACTATTTTGGCAGTTAATATTCAATAAATTAATTTATAATTTTGTCCAGTAAGAAAGATACAAGGACAACTGCACCATCAGAATATCACTGCTGATTCCAATTCCAATTTTACAAAAAATCAACAATGACTGTGTTTCTCCTGATCTATTCCCCGATTTGTTTTGTCAACTGTTGTTGGAGCCATGGCAACAACTTTCCATTTTTTTCTTAATGCAGTCAGATTGTCCACTTTTGTTGTGTGTTGTATTATGGAAGAATAGCGCCCATCAACAGCACACAAAAAGGAGTCATTTTAATCAGCATGTTGGGATTTTTTAGTATATATTTAAATGGATCACTCGCATAACTAAATCAGCTTATCATTTAAACAGTTTTTCATGTTTTATTTACTAATGTGGTCTCTATTTGTTACATATGATTTTTATAATCTATTTTTTGCATTTCCTCTGAATCATAGATACATAGTCCCAATAAGTATATTCAGAGGGCAGCAACAACATTTCTGAATGCACATACAGCACAGTGTAATTGTCTTAGACTAGCATATCACAGTATACAATAAAATTTTATATAAACAATATGGTTAATAGTACGCACACGCACACATTAACACAGTCAGGTTCAAAAACATAAGTCTGTTTAAATAACTGAAAATCAGACGCTGAGCAGGGCAAGGAAGCCAAATCCATTTGGGGTAATAAACACAGAACAGGAGCAGAGTTGTGTTTTCAGTTTTTGTGTGTATGTGTACACAAATTTAAAAGTTATTAAAAGTTTTTTTAAGTATCTGCTGTACTTTTATGTGTTTCAGGTGTACCGTCTCTGCCATCCATGCCAGATCAAGTATGACTTCATTGGACGACTAGAAACCCTAGAACCCGACGCAGATCGCCTGCTGAAGCTTCTGGAGGTGGATCATCTGCTCCGCTTCCCTTCAGGGGCTCGAAACCGAACTGCAACCAGCTGGGAAAGAGACTGGTTTGCACAGATTCCCATAACAATGAGGAGAGAACTGTACAAGCTATATGAACCAGACTTTGAGCTGTTTGGTTATCCCAAACCTGACAGCGTATTACATCAGTAATCCATACAGAGCCAAAGGCCTGGGCACTGCACTGTGTGTAGAGCCCACACCTCACCTACCTGCCTTTAAAGACCAGTCTACATTGCTGTTTGTTTCATTTGTTTTGTGCATACCTCAAATGACCGAAGGGCCTGCCAGTATTATTTTATTTTTGTCATCATTTCATATCTGAAGCACACCCGCTTACAAGCTAAGTTATCCCATCCGTTCCCCCCGCAAAGGCACTTTCAAATGTATTTTGTGAATAGTATTTTGGTATATCATGGGGGAAAGGGCTGCGGCTAACTGTTTGCTGACGTTTCTGAGGGTAAACATGTTGCAGAAAAATAAAGAGTTTTTCTAAATGTTTGACTTTCTTTTTTATAATTTTACTGAGTGTGCATGGCAGTGCAGAACTGACCCTTTTTTGTAATTTGCTCCTGTTTCCACATTTTTGCCTCTAGAAACACCAAAGCCACATATTCTGTGCACAAAGGTCTTGTGCCGCTCATGGTCTGCTCTTGGTTCTGATAGGAGTTACTGGTTTTTCAGAAATAGCAGTTGTTGGAGAGGCTCGCCGAGCTAAAATCTCACTCGGCTCTGTGTCAGCTCTGTGTCTTCAAGCTATAAACAGCTGTTCAAAACAGCTCGTTTTAAAGACTCTTTGATCTCTGTGATGTTTCCACACACACACACACACACACACACACACACATACTACACGCACTAGAAATGGTCAAAGCTGATTCTTATCGGCTAATGAGACTCATTAACTCTTACCCTTATTACTCAAAGTATGAGAGCATGTATAAGGCAAGTCAGCACTGTGTATGTGTGTGTGTTCATGTCTTTCTATGATTGTGAGGACAATTTTGTGCTCATATTTTTATTGTGAGGTCATATTGGCCAGTCAGCAGTTCCTAACACCACGTACACACATACACTCACCACAATCTGCTGAGGTTCAAACCGGGCATCAAAATGGGGAAGAAAGGTCATATAAGTGAATTTGAATGTGGCATGGTTGTTGGTGCCAGACGGGCTGGTCTGAGTATGACAGAAACTGCTGATCTACTGGGATTTTCACACACAACCATCTCTAGGGGTTTACAGAGCATGGTCCAAAAAAGAGAAAATATCCAGTGAGCGTCTTGTTGATGCCAGAGGTCAGAGGAGAATGGCCAAACAGTTTCAAGCTGATAGAAAGACAACACTAACTCAAATAACCACTCATTACAACAGAGGCATGGTGAAGAGCATCTCTGAACGCACAACACGTCGAACCTTGAAGCAGATGGGCTGCAGCAGCAGAAGACCACACCGGGTGCATCTCCTGTCAGCTAAGAACAGGAAACTGAGGCTACAATTGGCAAGGGCTCAACAGAATTGGACAATAGAAGATTGGAAAAATGTTGCCTGGTCTGATGAGTCTCGATTTCTACTGCAACATTTGGATGGTAGGGTCAGAATTTGGCGTAAACAACATGAAAACATGGATCCATCTTGCCTTGTATCAACAGTTCAGGCTGGTGGTGGTGGTGTAATGCTGTGGGGGATATTTTCTTTGCACACTTTGGGCCCCTTAGTACCAGTTGAGCATTGTTTAAACGCCACAGCCTACCTGAGTATTGTTGTTGACCATGTCCATCCCTTTATAAACAGAGTGTACCCATCTTCTGATGGCTACTTCCAGCAGGATAACATGTCATGTCACAAAGCTCAAATCATCTCAAACTGGTTTCTTGAACATGACAATGAGTTCACTGTACTCAAATGTCCTCCACAGTCACCAGATCTCAATCCAATAGAGCACCTTTGGGATGTGGTGGAACGGGAGATTTGCATCATGGATGTGCAGCTGACAAATCTGCAGCAACTTGCGTGATGCTATGATGTCAATATGGACCAAAACCTCTGACGAATGTTTCCAGCACCTTGTTGAATCTATGCCACGAAGAATTAAGGCAGTTCTGAAGGCAAAAAGGGGTCCAACTCAGTACTAGCAAGGTGCAACTAATAAAGTGACCAGTGAGTGTATATTGACAGACACACAAACCATCTCCACCTTTGGATATTAACTATATTAGTGTCTCAATGTGGTAACACAGCGTTTTGGAGGCTTTCACACAACTGACTGTGATTGGCTAATTAGATTGATTAACTCAGGGCATTTCTTTTTTTAAACTGTTGTCCATGTTGTTCTGTTGTAGCAGGAGGAATCACAGTAGCTTTATTGCAGATCGTCTTCTGTTAGGGCACGTATGTGTGTGTATACATGTCTTGCTATGGTTGTGGGGACAAATTTAGGTTCGAAACCATCATTGTGAGGTCACTTTGGCCAGTCTTCACAGTTTCAAGAGCTTTTTGAGTGACTGAGGTCAGAGTTAGGATAAGGATTCAAAAATCTTAAGGAATTTTCTAGTTATTATTATTATTATTATTATTATTATATCACAAGTCATTATAAAATTATCTAAAACCTTAACTGGCAAATTCACTACCTGCCAAATACAAAGTAGCGGAATAAAAAGTGAAAAGTACATTTCCCTCTAAAATGTTGTTAAGTGGAAGCATAAAGTCGAATATGATCCGTGCATGGAGTATAATTCTTCAGCAGTTGTTCATGTTGTATAATAAAAAATTCCAGTTTAGGGGGTATTGCCTAATGTCGTTGTCATACTTGCGCTAAATGTACATATATTCTAGTAATTCATGTAAAGTAAAAAAAATAGAACCTAAGAACAGCACTTGATGTGAAAGTACTTTCTACCACTGACGTGTGTATGATACTGTGGGGGGGTGCATAGAGAGAGTGCAGAACAAATACTGACGCCCTCCACCACTTTCTATTGCACAAAAAGATGCTCTTGTTGCGTTCACCACTGTCCTGCTGTCTGTCTCCACGTGTTCCAGTCTTTTCTACAGCCCCTCCCCTTCTGTTCCCAGGCTCTGAGCCTATTGGTTAAGCCTCCTGTCACTCAGCGTGCGATGGGGAATTTTTGGAAGAAAAAAAAAAGAGCCACGCCCACCTCGCTGCTTGACAGTTCGCTGCTTGACGTCACTGGTTCCGTCCCAACACGGAAACATGGAATAATGGCAACGGTTGCGTTGGTGTTATTATGGATTTAAAGCGGTACTACTAGCTTAAATCTCAACGTGTTTGTTAACTGTCAGAACAGCTTTGGCCATGTTAAACGGCCGGTGTTAACTTTTTGACCGATGGACGCCCGCGCTAGAAATGGAGAGAGAGTTCGACCTCTGTTGTTAGTTCAATAGCTTTAGTCTTCCGTTTTGTTCAGAGCCATGAAAGTCGGTGTTTTGGGGGTCATGGGTGTTCTGGGGCGCCTGCTGCTGTCTCTTCTCCTGTTGTCCTGGGAAGGCAAACTATTTCAGGTAAACTTTACAGTGTGGCTGTTTCTGTTGTTGTTGTTGTTGTTGTGGTTGTTAATACTGTTTGTGTCTTGCGATTTATGCGGAGCTTAGAACGCAACTGGCATCACGCTGCTCTTCTGTGTCTATTTCAGGATCAAGTGAAGTTGCCATGTTATGACAGGACGTTTAAAGTGTTTAGCAGCTCACTGGGGAGTCTGAATTGCCTGAAGAAAGTTAATACCGCCTCTCCCTCTTTCTCTTTCTCTCACTCTATGTCTCTCTTTCTCTCTATCTGTGTGTGTGTATGTGAGTGTGAGCGCGTGCCTGTGCGCAGCTCCATGGGCCCGTGAGGTCCGGGTGGGGGGCTGGGGGGGTGGGGGGTGGTATCTGTTAATATTTATTGTTTGATTGAAAGAACTCAGTTAAAAGACATAAGATGAAACAACTACGAAGAAACTCAAAAGAACTACAGAGACACAAAATGGCAACAGAGATGCAAAAACATTTTAAGAGATACAATAAATAAATAAAATAACCACAAAAAGATTCAAAATGACCGCGAAGAGATGCTCAATTACCACAAAAAGGCACAATACAACCACAAAGAGATGCAAAACGACGATAAAGACACACAAAATGACCATAAAGACGCATAGAATGATCATAAAGAGATGCCAAACAAGCCTCAAACGACTACAAAGAGACACAAAATGACCAAGGAGATACAAAACAACCACTAAGAGAATAGAAATTACCATAAAACGACACAAAACAACGACAAGACCCCAATTGACCAAAAAGACACACAAAACTACTTCAAAGACATGAAAAATGAACATGAATAGGTCACCTAGTAGGGCGTATACCATAATTAAGGCTTGTTTGTTTGTCCTTATTGTAGCGGACTAGGTTCAAATCTAGCCTAGGCCCATCTAATAAAGAAAAGTAGAAATACCATAAAGAGACGCAAACTGGCTTTCAGTCTGGGGGTCTTTTGTATGAGCGGTGGAGGGGCTTTTATCTGTCTGATTATAATTCACCTGTGCGTGTTTGTATGTGTATGTGCATGAGGACGTCTGTGCAAGTCTTTACTCTGCGTTTACCATGGTGTGTTTTTACCACAGCGTGCTGCTCTGTTCTGTGTTGCCAGTTGCCACCCCTTGGTGGGTAAATATGGGAGCGGTGAACACACACATTGACAAACACACACACACACACACAAGCTCTCAAGTGTAGAGTGTAGAGGGTGTAGTGTTGGTAAGGAGAATAAGGATATCCTGCTAAATGAGTAACAGTCTGATTATGGGAGAAGAAACTTACTGCAGAGCCAGACTATCAACCCCTGGCAGACCTGACACACCCACTCCCCCACACGCACACACACACACACACACACGCACAGACACGCACACACTGTAGTTGAGCTATGCTGAAATCTTGGATACATGACACGGTGACTGAACTCCCTGTCAGACAGCTGGCCTAAAGTTTCTCTCTCTCTCTCTCTCTCTCTCTCTCGCTCTCTCTCTCTCGCTCTCTCTCTCGACTCATCAGGTTGGAGGGGTCAGATCAGTCACCCTCCCAGAGTCCCTCCTGTTTGTCTCAACACTGGACGGTAGTCTGCATGCTGTCTCCAAACAGTCAGGAGACATCAAGTGGACCCTACGAGAAGGTTCATACTTACAGACATCGGTTATATTTCCTGTTTATTTTCATTTTAAAAATTTCTCATGAAATCGTTCTTTGAATTCTTTCAGACCCCATCATCCAAGTACCTGTCTACCTCACAGAGTGAGTAGCATACACATCGTTATACAAAAATTTGACAAGATTTGTTGTCTTCTTTACTTAATCTTTGATCTGATAGCACCTGAATTAAATCCAAATGGAGATCATTTTATTCCTTTTCATGTAGGCAAATTTGCTTGTGTTTAGACAGCATTTAAAGAGTTTTGTAGAAATAAGTGTTTAAAAATGTTCTAAAAATAAGGACCTGAAGGGGCACCTTAGAGGACTAGAGGTTAAGACATAAAAATGCACAAATATATATACTTTTTTGACATTAGTATTGTAAATTGAAAGCAGTATTTAACATTTAAAATAAAACCCATTCCTACAAACACGTATAAATGAATCATTGTACCATCATTGTATGAATGTTGTTTTTGTAGGCCAGGTTTTCTCCCGGACCCCAATGATGGCAGCTTATATGTACTGGGCGGCAAATACAAGGAAGGCTTGATGGTGAGGAAACGCAATGTTTGTTTATGTGTGTCAGTTTGTGTGTCTGTTTTCACTTTTTGAACCCATTGTTTTGATTTATCTGCAGAAACTGCCATTCACCATCCCAGAGCTGGTTCAGTCAGCTCCCTGCAGGAGCTCCGATGGTATACTCTATACAGGTGAGACATTGTGTGTGTGTGTGTGTGTGTGTTAGACAGTGACATATGCCTAGAAAAAGTATGATTTTTTGTATCAATGTGTGCTAGACAGTTGTCAGAGATGGAGAATGACAGATGAAACAAAGAAATATTTGACATGCCTCATTGATGACACTGCTGCAGGTAAAAAGCAGGATGTGTGGTTTGTGGTGGATCCTGAGACGGGTGTAAAGCAAACCAGTTTAACCACCTCCTCCTCTGAATCCATCTGCCCCAACACTCCTCTGCTCTACATAGGACGCACAGGTATGTCACACAGGTAGACACGCACATGCACACACATGCATGTTGCTGAGGTACAGTCTTGGCCTGCTACTCATGAATTTTCCACCTGTTTGTTTTCCAGAATATGTGGTTACCATGTTTGACACCAAGACACAAGAGCTGCGATGGAACGCTACCTACAATGATTACTCTGCTCCCCCTTACGATGAGAAACAAGACTACAGTACGTCCCTGGACATACATTCACTTAGACAGACAGACAGACATGACAGGATTATGGGTGGATTAGCTAAATGTAAATATGAACTTCCTGCTAATATGTTAATACTAATACTTTGAATATCCATATGTCTAGAACAGGTGCATTTGTATCTATGGAATGAAAGAATAGACTACTGTAGAGTCTCTTCGCTTGTAGTCTCATGAATTAAATTCAACAACATTTAAGTCGATTAAAATTTTTGGTGCATTTTCTTGTCCCATTACTATTTCTAAACCCAGGAATATGCTTTGAATCTTAAACTTATAGCTTTTTTATTGTTTGCTCTATATTTAAAAATGTATTAACAGGCTTCAGTGAAACATGGTATATAGTTAGTGAAAGAATAGGGCTATTATTTTTTTTTTTTTTTGGTGCAGATCTTGTTGTATTCCACCCTGTGCGATACTAACCTGTACTACCTGCTTTGCCTCCAGAAATGGCCCATCTGGTGTCGAGCGGTGATGGTCTTGTTGTGACAGTTGACAGAGAGACAGGTAGGGAGAGGTGTGTGGTTTTTGCTATGTGAATATATCACGACTTTTATATGTGAGGGGTTGAGTGTGTGCCTTTTATTTGATCTCTGCCCTCCAGTAAAACTAAGTGCTCCATTTTTGTCTTCTAGGTGACGTCCTGTGGAGTCAGAACTATGGCTCACCCGTCGTAGGTGTCTACCTGTATTCTGGTGACTCGCTAAGACACGCTCCCCATCTGTCCCTCGCCATGGAAACGCTACGCTTCCTCACATTCTCCTCTGCCAACGACCAGGCAGACACACACTCCACTTTGAAGTGGAGCTATCAGTTTGTAAAGGAGCAAGCCAGTGCACAAACACAACTTGTGTAAGAGAAAAATTGTTGGTGTACACACACATGCATATGAATGAGTAGAATGGTAAATGGACTTGCACTTATGTAGCACTTTTTCCAGTCTTACTGACCACTCAAAGCGCTTTACAATACTTGCCACATTCACCCATTCATACAGCCATCAGGGGCAAAGTGGGGTTCAGTATCTTGCCCAAGGATATTTCAACACGCGGACTAGAGGAGCCGGGGATCGAACCACGATTTTCTAATTAGTGGACGACCCGCTCTACCTCCTGAGCCACAGTTGCCCTTGTTATGTTCAGTCCTGAAGTGATATCCTCTGGCTGGTTTCCTGACTAATAGTTATTCATAATGACTGTAACTAGAAGGGTTGCAGAGAGCACAGACCTTGGCCACTTCTGAACATCCTCCGAGAACTGCCCTTATACTGCACCCAATTGTTGTTGTGAATACAGAGGTACACAGGGTATATGCAAAGACCTTGTAAGTCTCTTATTGTCTCAATCATGATATCTCCAGTGATATTATCATACTCCCACATCCACTTACTACAGGCAAAAAGTTTGCTTATAGTCTTTTTATCCCACGGTAAGGTCTGTTTCACTGAGAGTTAACTGGTAACACAGTATTAACTACTAGTACTGCAGTTTAAAGGAGCTCTTTTTAAGTTTTGCTATCGCTACTTAGCCAGCATTAGCATTGACAGCTGTTTACTTACCAGACTAGAAGAAACGTTGCGAGTTCAGCAACAAACTTCATTCCTTTACTAACCAAGAGCTGTCTCCAGCAGTGGAAAGTAACGGCAATGTTAACTCTCACCTCCCACATCTTTTAGTTAGCACACTAACCAGCTAGCCTCGTCTCGTCACTTTCTGATAGCGACTCACTGTAGCCTCCAATCTGCCCTGAAGACATAGCGCTACTCAGAGGGCGTATTATAACCTCTTGTCTTGTAAACACAACAATGACCAAAGTTCTTGTCAAGCAACAATAGCCACCACCTGCCTCCGGCAAGAAAACACATTCAACGGCAGAGAAAACTTTAAACTTATTATAAATTAAATATAACGTCAGTTTAAATGTAAAGTTTTTATTAAAAACTAGTTTGTATTCATATTTCAGTTATTGGTGTTAACTGATAATTGTTTTAATCTGGAAAACCCCAAATCTAATCATTATTCCTTGTCCAAAGATCAATATGATGATTTATATTTGATAAAAAATCACTGTGTGAGTGTTTGAGGTATCCTGCTGATAGAAGCTTGACAAGTTTTCACTTTCACGCCGAGGAAATAACCCAGCTTTTCTTTCTTAAAGACCCACTCTCTTTGTTGGAAAATTGGATTCTCACCTCTACGCCTCAACTTCCCTCGTCCACCATGGAGTCTCTTTAGTGGTGAGTTCAAATATATAATCCATTTTTGTTATATATCAGCATTCACACATCCAGTTTCCTCCAACATCCACATCTGTAGTAGCACTCCCTCCTACTTTAACAGAACATTTATAATACAGTACAACAGATCAGGTTTATCAGAAAGCGAACAACTGTGTGTGGTTTGTGGTTCTGGTTGTCATGGCAGCCTCGCGGTCTGACCCTGGCTCGGATTGAAGGTCCTGATACGGCAGGAGTGACGGTCAGAGAGCCAGGGGAGTGTGAGATTACACCGTCCACTGATGTGCGCTATCCGCCAGGGAGCACAAACAGCCAGAAGAACCACTGGCTGCTAATAGGTAAACACACGCACAGCCTACACAGCCTTTTGAACAGAGAAACTATTGATCATGTAGACATGGAAGTACTGAGCTAAAGCAGGCAAATCTCACTTTTAACTTGAAAAGTCTCACTTTATGGTCAGAATGTCTTGAAACCGGATACATACACAAAATGATGAAAGTGAAATTCTGAAATCTGAAAACCCTCACCCTTTTTTTTACCATATTGAAATTTTAGAAGCAAGAACTCTGGCTTAAGAAAAAAAAAAGGTTGCAAAGTTCCCTCAAAACTGAAATTTCTCTCTGATTTATTGACCAGACAAGAAAGTGACCCCAGCCCTGACACCAACACAGACATTCATACAGCTCTAATTTCATTACATGTGTGTCTTTATGGGTTTTAGGCCACCATGAGCTCCCTCCAGTGGCCCACACCACCATGCTGAGGGATTTCCCAGTCACTCTGCAGCGTTCTGGTGAGGCAGTCATCCCCCCTCGACCTCCTGGCTCCTCTGCCTCCCCTGTTTCCCCTGCCTCCCACTACCACCATCGATATGTGAGTCACACCACAACTTAAGACCTGAGAGTCAGTAAATTACACCAATGATATTAGGCAATTATCCTCTCTTACTAAGCTAATACTGTCCATTACAGCCAGCTTCAAGCTGAGCCAGAGACCAAAGAATCGATGTAATGAACTATTCAACGGCCCTTTAACAACCACTTTGATCGCAGACTGCTTTATATGAAATAAAGCAGACAAACACAGATAGAAAAAAAAAACTGAAGCCTCATCATATTTTCATTGTGTCTTCTCTCTGTTGTCTTATTGTGTCCTTCAGTTCCAGACAGTTGCTGGTGGCCACAGCGACACTAATGCTAACAGCGGAGGGATGGATGGGGGCAGTTCAGGACAGGCTCAGAGGCCGGCCGCTGTGCTGCCCGTCTACGTGACTCAGGACCGTCTGACCCTGGCTGTTCTGACGCTGCTGCTGGGGGGATGGCTGGCCTTCGTGCTCACATACCCTGTTGTGAGTTTGTGTGTTTTATGTCTATGTGCGTTTAAAATGCAGGGCTCGTATTTATCAGACTTCTTAGAATCACACTTGCTCTGAAGTACCAGAAATGTACAGCAAAGTGTAAAAATAAGATTTATGAGCAACTTTCAAGTGATCACATGACTGATCACATTTGTTCAGAGGAGGAATAGCCAGTCAGAGATATAGACTGATAGATTACATCTGCCTTATTGTACATTATTCAAAAAAATCTTTATGGTTCATTCAGTGGCATGTTATTCTGTTAATTTTATTGAAATCTTAAAATCTCTGGGAGTGACTTAAATGGGAATGAACAACAATTGAACATATTTATGATGTGTAAATATATGAATGGAAATTTAAATAATAGGAAATTGGCTGAAATGGAAACAAAATTGAATCAGTGTATATTTATTCTTGTTGGTTGTTTGCACCCTGATGAATGCCAAACAATTAAAAAGTGGTTTAACATGATATCAAATGTTCACATGCAAATAATTAATTATAATTAATTATACTGCTTCAGTTAATGTATTATTATTATTGCAAATTCCCCCCATGGATAAATTTAATTAATCTAATTTTATTTTATTATTATTTTCATTATACAGAAAACAGATCAGTGTGCACTGCAGTCACTTTGAGCAGCAGCAGTTTGATAAATACAGTCCAAGGTTTCAGGGTTTATTCTTGAAGCAATAGTTTTTGAAAATGTTTAGACATACATTTTCTGGCCAAGAGTTCAATGACAGGATTGAACCATGCAACTAACTATTCTCTATAAAGACTATATAACTATTCTATATAAAGACTGGAAACAGGGGGAAACAGCTAGCTTGGCTTTGCCTGAAAGTTTAGTCCTCCTTCCAGCTCCTCTGAAACTCACTATCTAACACACTGTGTTGTTTTTGTTCAATCCATGTGAAAACTGAAGTGTGAAGATGAGAAATTATAATTTGGAATATTTCTTGGCAAGATGCAGTGACCATGTGGTAATGATATTCTCATCAAACTCTCGGCAAGACATTTCCCAAATACTGAATTTCTTTAAAGATATGAACATGTGATGAAATATCCATTCTTAGATTCAATTATGTGCCTTTAATTGGTGATTGCAGGCTGTCATTGCATCTGAAGGGTTATTTTGTAATAGAAAAGTTCATCTCCTGCAGTTAGGTTTTCATCTACTTCTGTTTAAATTAGTAAGTTCTAGTGCCGGCTATTCATTAACCCCTGAAGAACAGTTATGAATATTTTGTTCACACATGTAGGTCTAACAAAGAAATTATGATAATAATGTTCACAGTTGAGGAAAAAGTGAAAAAATACCTTCTTTTTTTTTCTGGCTGCATTTTGCATAATGTCAGTGAAGAAGATGTAGCCGAAACCTTCTGGAAACAGCTCTATGTAATGTGTGGTAAACATTTGACTAATTATCGTCAGGAATAAGAAAAATAACTGTCCCAAAATAAACACAGAGATGCAAAATGTACTGTATTCACCACCACTGTAGCTGTTTTTATGCTGCCACGGTAGAGATCATAAAGAGGACATTAAATCATTGTGGTGGCTTTGTAACTTAATAACAATACATTATAGACGCATCATATTTGCAAAAAAGGTGATTAGATTTTGTGGTAATTTCCAGCATAAATTTGTATCTTAATTAATGAACAGGTTCATTTTTGTCAAGCACTGTGTTAAAAATAAATCTATATTTCTAAGCTTGGATGTGCTATGGTTACAGTATTAAACTCATTAACAGTGGCTGTCTGTCATATGAAGACAACATGTCAGGACAGATGTGTATGCTTTCATCAGCTTATTTAAATGGGGCATAATTTGTTACAATAATAACAGTAATTAGCAGTAATTATGCAGAGGCATGCACTTCAAATGGCTCTTTTTTAGCTAGTTTTGAGGGCTTAATAGTATTTACTGTGTTTTTCTTGGCAGTCTTGTAGCGTTGTGTTACAATATTCTCGATGCTGAACTCTCAACCTCCATCCTCAAAAAGCCTTTAATCTGATCTGTATCTGTTATTGTGTTTTCTCTAGCGTGCAGCCCAGCAGCTGAAAGCTCAAAGGCAACTGGAAGAGGCTTTTGAGTCTCGTCTGCAGCGCATGCAGACCAACATGCAGACAAGCACTCAGACAGTTTCTTTAGACACAACCCATTCAACTGACACAAACCTCTCCAGTGGTAAGCAACTGATAAAACAAGTTCTCTGATATGCTTTATTCCCTTTATTTAAAGACTTATGGGTTGAGTTCAATGATTAAACGTTTTCCTTTTTATTGCACCAAAGACATAAAGGATTATTAAAATGCATAAAGTAGTTTTGAATCTCCAAGAGCAGAAACATTGATTATTCATTTCTTGATTAAATTAGGTACAGAAAAAGTTAGTTCTATATAAAACTTGCAAAAGATGTACACACATACTTTACATCTACACTTTTCTATATCCAGACTCTTTGCCTGTGTCTGCTGACCCTCCGCCTAGTCCTCACGCTCACAGCAGTGGCACCTCAGATGTTGATAAAAATGGCACAGCTGGGCTCAAACCCACAGCAGGTAAAACATCAAACATTGTTTGTGTCTTTAGACATATTGTATATCATATCCTTCTGTCCTTCGCTGTTCAGATGAGATTCATTTCTCTCTGCTCTTTTCTTCTTTCCCACCTGTCTCAGAAGGAAACAGTGATGAGGTGCAGGTGGGTAAAATCTCCTTCACTCCATCTGACGTCCTTGGACACGGCACAGCGGGAACTTTTGTCTTCAGGTATGACAGTGTGTGCATGTGTGTTTTTCACTGTGCTTTGTTTTACCACTGTGCTGTTACCACAGTTGATAGCATCAGCCTTAATCATTGAACTATATCAGTGGATTTACATTTGTTAGATCATTAACTGCAAAACAGATATACTCTACATTTCTGCCAATTATTTTACAAAGTGTAACATAGGTTTTAACACTGTTTTACACTGACATTTGTTGAGACTGATTTATTAACAGGATGAAAAATAACTTGCAGAAATTTTCCTTGAGACAGTTTGAGGAAGTAATCCATCATAGTGAACAATTAGCTGCCTTTATTTGGTTATTTGTTGTATTAAGAAGGCCTCTGAATGTCAGTGTCAAAGCAATTTGGTTTTCATACCATAGTGAAAAGAATGTAAGTCAGTGGGTAGATTGACTTCTGCTCTGCTTTGGAAAAGGGTCAGCAGTGACAGAAAGCTTACGTAATTTTGAGTTAATGAGCTAAATCATACAAAACCTCAGTTATTTAACATGCAGTTTACTGTAAAAACAGTAACAGTAAATGTTCTCCACTGCGTGTGTGTTTCCTCAAAAATTGCAGACATTTTGAGACAACATATATTGTTCTGACACACACACACTATTCATGATATATTATGAATGCTCTGTGATATTAGGGGTAAATTTGACGGGCGCCACGTGGCGGTGAAGCGAATCCTGCCTGAGTGTTTTGAGGTAGCAGAGAGAGAGGTGCAGCTCCTCCGAGAGTCCGACACTCACCCGAACGTCATCCGATACTTCTGCACGGAAAGAGACCGCCTCTTCACATACATCGCCATCGAGCTGTGCACTGCAACCCTGCAACAGGTCAGTGTTTGTGAAAGAGCAAAGTACTGTAAGACCATGTCAGTGCACTCTTTTCTACTGTTAAAGCAGTTTAGAGTTAGCAGGCCTTAATGACAAAACTAACACATGTTGTTGCATGTTATCTGATGTGTCTGTGTTTTCTGCAGTATGTGGAGGATCCATCTTGCTTCCCTCAGTTGAACCCTATAACTCTGCTGGAACAGACCTTGTGCGGCCTTTCACACCTGCACTCACTCAACATAGGTCGGAGAAACACACATATACACAAATATACATGTATACACACAAAAGATATTCCTAAACTCCTGCATATGGCATGTAGTACTACTTTACCGTGACAACTTCTTATTCCTCCCTCTCCACCTGACTCCTTCATCTCTTCCTTTAGTCCATCGTGACCTGAAGCCTAGAAACATCCTCCTCTCCGGCCCCAGTGCGTTGGGTCGGGTCCGAGCTCTCATCTCTGACTTTGGGCTCTGTAAGAAGATCCAAGACGGTCGGAGCAGCTTTTCTTTGCGGTCAGGAATACCAGGAACTGAGGGGTGGATAGCCCCTGAAGTACTGCGGGATACACCTGGAAATAAACCGGTAAGATGCAAATTACAGGGCAGAGTGGTCAGTCTTCAAACCTCCGAACTGATTCAGTCAACTCTGATAATTGGCCACGGAAAAGAAACAACTCTTCAGACGCAGAATTGACGGTTTAAAACTGTTTCTTTGTTTTTGTTTTGCTTGTCATTTTTCAGTCTTAATAATCTCCCGTAACCAAACCCAAACACCGAGGCTGAGAGACTCTACATACTGTTGTATTTTTACTCATGTTTAGACTTTTTGTATTTGTCAGCTTACTGATAGAGTTTTTCTCTTCTTCTTCAGACAGCAGCAGTGGACGTGTTCTCAGCCGGCTGTGTGTTTTATTACGTGGTCAGCAGGGGGCAGCACCCTTTTGGCGATGCACTGAGACGACAGGTCAACATTCTGTCAGGGGAATATTCTCTCTCACATTTTATGGAGGATATACACGGTGAGGGCACACATCTGTGCACATGTGTCTTTCTGAGTTTGTTCATCCTGATGGTTATAATCTTTATTGTGAAACACGTAGTTAAAACAAATCTGTCCCTCAAGAAATCTGCATTCTTCCAGTCCCAATAGTTAAAGAATTAAAATTCTGTAAATTCCTTTGTTATTTGTGGAGGCTTTGAATTCCTTTGAATTTCAAATCAGGAATAATTTGCATGCGAATGTAGAGGAATGGGTGACTTTAGACACATGTCAACAAACTGTCTTCCTAGCAAATTCACTTCAGCTCCAAAAAATATTCTTGCCTTCACTTGAGGTAAGTTTTATTTCTGGATGCCTGACGAAGGTCCAAGACTAAAACATAGTATTTCTATTAAACAGAAGGATTTCAACCTTTTCTTGTGCATTTCTGGACCTGGGCTTTTCATCAGACTGCGTTTTGGATCATAATGATCACAAAAATCTGTAAGATTGTAATGAAACAGACATAAAACTATACATGACTTACCTGAAAACAACATTTTATATATCTGTGAAATCAGATGACGTCATAGCACAGGATCTGATTGATCAAATGATCAGTGCTGAGGCCGAGTCTCGCCCCTCCACCGCCTGTGTGCTCAAACATCCGTTCTTCTGGAGCCCAGAGAAGCAGCTGCTCTTTTTCCAGGTGTGTTGAGACAGTTTAAAGAGGTCATTTGGTTTTGGATAGCAACGTTTGTGATGCTACAGGTCTCCTTTCATTTCTTTCAAAAAGTTATTTTTTCTTGGTTGCTGTTTTAAAAAAGTTAAAAAAAATAGGTTTTATTTTTGTTTCCTGGTAATCAACACTGATCAAGAAACGTGCAAGAGGGCTATGAGTCTGGGTAGTGCAGTTAATTGTTAATGTTTCTGCAAGTCTCTGTCTTAAGACTCACATTTTTCTTCTGTGTATGTTTCTGTACGAAGGATGTGAGTGATCGCATTGAGAAAGAACCGGCAGACAGTCGGATTGTGGTCAGACTGGAAACTGCAGGACGAGCTGTGGTCCGAACCAACTGGAGGATGCATATCTCTGTGCCTCTACAGACAGGTACACACACCAACATGCCCACATAGTATCACATAACTGTGCAGGATTACGAAGCCATCAGTGGTGAACAATAGGTTTTATTCTCATGTGCATTTCAGACCTGCGGCGATTCAGGACGTATAAAGGAAACTCAGTCCGAGACCTGCTGAGAGCCATGAGGAACAAGGTCAGTTGACACACTTATATGACATACACTTCGACATGACACGTTCACATGGACACCTTCAGTCTGTTTTTTGACTTTCTGCATTCCGCATGTTACAGAAACATCACTACCACGAGTTGCCGCCAGAGGTGCAGGAGACTCTGGGCGAGCTGCCCGAAGGCTTCGTCAGCTACTTCACCTCACGGTTTCCGCGGTTACTGATGCACACACATGCTGCTCTGCACATCTGCGCCCATGAGAGACTGTTTCACCCGTACTATCTGCCCCCCAGCGCCAGATAACTTCCACATGACTCTACACTCCATACACTCTTAACACATTCACACACACAGACACTTACACACACACACACACACACACACACACATACACATACATCGGTTTACTTTTTTGGTGAGCGAAGGAGATCCCTGACAGTGCCCTGTTATTGCTTTTGTAAAGCCCATACTGTTTTTTTTGGGGGGGGGGGGGCCAGTGCTGTGAAAAAGTTTTTATATGCCTTGATTTGATGTTTTATTGATTAATTCTATTTTTCTCCAGCCATTGCTCAAGAAATCGTTTTAAAATTAAATTAAAAAAGCACTCTGAATGTGTGTCTCCACAAAGACTGCATACTGTACATTTGTAATGTTAATAACTTCTTCACCAGAGGAAATTATTTTAAAGAATTTATAGGGTGAGAGACATTCAGCAAACATCTCCACCCTGAGGTTCATCTGAAACATGCATGATGTTTCATATTAAATTAATAGTAAAATATCACTTCTTTTATGAGGATATTCACAGTGTGAAAAAGTTCTGTCATAATGTGTATGACTGTAAGCAATGCTGCTCAGTTCCCACATGTAGACTGTAGCTACAGGCTTTAGCTTTTAAAAATGTAATGACTGCCTGTGGAGCCAATAAAACCTGATGATAGGTTCATATGGAACCTGGTGGGACTTTAGAGTGTGGGATGAATTCACTTTACTAAAATATGAGTCTCCTGTGGAGGGTGATGATCACTTCTGAAGGGCTTTGGAGCTCAGATTAACTTTGTCACAGCACTGTAGGTAACACAGACACTGGACAACACATTCATGAAAACAGAGCTTGTGTTGTTGTTACAAAGCTGCGTGTCACAGAAGAAATCTCCATTATCCATTTAACCCGGCTACTTCAACAGTTTACTTTCGCCGTGTCGGTGTTGCTGCTGTGCCTCTGTCCACTCCTCTGCAGACAGGCTCCACAGTATTTGCTTCGCTGTTTGTTTTTATGTACTTGATGTATGTGTGTCCTTTACTGCACCTCTGAAGGTAGCTACATTGACTGAACAATGTACTCGGCTGTGTTTTTTACTGAAGGCAGCACATTGAGCGTAACAGCCAAATATCATTGGGGCTGTTAAATGTGGGCAGTGTGCATATGCTGTGAAAATCTTGATTTATCACCAGTGTGTCTGGGCAATAACGCAAAAAATGGCAACTACATTGCACATTTCATTTGAAGTTACAGACATGTGTGGGCAATTTTGTGCTGTTTACCCATTTTTAACTGAAATGCAGTATGTTTCTTTGGATCAACACGCCTGAATATCGACACTGCTTCACAGGCTCACAAAACGCTAGCAAACGCTCTTAGAGCCATGTGAAGTTCCCTCCGTGTACCTGCTGGATGAAGTTTTTGTTTATAGTGCTGCAGTAGGATGAATGATGAAGAATCAAACTTTTGTACTTTTTTTTTTTTTTGAATGAGTGAATTAAATCGATGCTTTGGGTGTGCCAAAGAATGAAGTAAATCAAGTCTTGTGTTTGAGTTTGTGAGCAGACAGAGAAAGGAAACTGCAGAATCAGTTCGTATCTTTTGGTCTTAAACATTAACACTTCCATTATACACAAGTTGGTGAGAAAATAAATTGTAATAATTAAACAATTATTCGGTTGTCACTCATTATTTTACAGCGCAGTAATAAGTCGTAAAAAAATTACCTTAAAGACTCTGAAAACATTTTCTCAATCTGCTGCTTACTGTGAGCGATGTGGTCTTACATGAATGTGGTATTTCCTGCCAAAGTCAGCACAGTTTTCACATGACAGATTTCTGTATTTGTTTTTTTCTCTGTGGATTAAGCAACATTTGAATCAGGATCTGAGAGAACAGTTGTGGGCTTGTTTGCTTGTGTTTCCAGGCACACATCAATCAAAGCTGATCAAAACACAACCACACAGACTTACTAAAGCACTTTAAGTGTTTGATAATATTGATATTAATTTTCCATCAAACTTTTGTTTTTTTTTTATTTGTGAACATTTGACATATTCATATTACAGAGAAATAATAAAAGTCATCCTTGGACTTTTTTAAAATTAAAATATACACTTAAAACTCCTGGGATTTTGATAGAGAGTGAAATTAGCTGCATGTAAGTATTATCTATGAGAGGTCCAGCTCTACGTTTCTCAGTTTTCAACAGATAAAATGCTGCGTTTACCTCTTTCCCAAAACCTCCATCAACAAGTTCAGCGTAAAATAGGTGGTTTAAAAGGACACGACTTCTCCTGAATCATTCCTTAAATTAATTCAATACTACTGGATAATAACAGCATGATGTTCCTCAAATACAGAACGTAATTATCTAAGGCCTTGTTGCAGTAGGAGTTGCTACAGTGATCAGCAGTAACCATAAGGGATAAAATCATGAGAAATAAACCTTCATTGCCAAGGGGTGCAGTGTAGCTGTCTCCCTTTCAAGCAATAAGCATAATTGCAGTTGGTTATTTTCATTTTTCTAAACCTAGTGGAGAGGAAAACATCATGCTGTTACTGTTGATAGACAAGATAAGCAGTGGTGTTTTTTTTATGTAATTTACAGAGTAAATGATGCATTAGTAATAATGCATTCTGAGACATTAATTACGCTACGTGAGACTTCACATTTCAAATATGATCCTGTTTTTCTTTTTTTTTCACACCACCATCACCACCAACACAGCATCACAACAATAGCAATAACAATAACAACCTAATGACCAGGATCATTTGGTTCAGTTTAATCATGAAAGAGTTGGTCTTACTCATGATGACAAGGCACAAGATTTGAATGTGTCATATACGTGTGAATTCAGCCATGCTGAACCACGCTGAGCCGTGCTGTGATTAACTCCCACAAAATCTGCCAGAACTATATAACCTGTATGACTATATTTTCCTGGGAAACCTGTCAACGAATAGATTTGATGTTGGAGAAACCTACTGACATTGAAGTAGATTGTTTTTGTCTGTTTTTTTTTATTTAGTTTTCTTAACATATTGTGCTCTCCTCATGCCTCTAATACTTAATTGGAGCTTATTCCAAGTAAAGAAATTCCCTCTTCTGTAAATTTGCAGGTCAATGATGTGTGAGATTTGTTTTTTTTCCCATGAATATCTTATTTATATGTGTGCATTTGTGAATGAAATGTGCCCAAACAAAACTACTTACCATGCTTATGTGGCTGGGTTAATATATTTTTCATTTATTTTTAATTATTTTTTTTGGGTGAACGTTCTCAAAACTTTTGTGTAATATTCTTTGTCATAAAGTTGGAGTGACATTTTATTTCTGGCTCCATTTTGAATAGTTTTTTTTTTTATAGTTCCTGTTTACCTGTTGTAGCAAGGGGGGCTTTAATTAACGACGTACAAAACGACGCATGAGTGACGTAGCTGCACGCTCCCCGTCAAAAGCTGAAAAACGTTCGTGCCGGTAAGGGCGTGTTGTGATGTTTGTTAAGCTGCGCACAATTAAAACTAACTTCTGTTGGTTTAAACTGCGTGTAACTGTAACTATACATCATCGTGTATGTGTTGCTGAGTTTCACACTTAGTTTTGCTGGTTAAAAAAAAAAAAAAACTCCCATTACTTATTAAATCTGTGGAGTTTAGTGAGTTTTGTCCTCATTATTATTTTCCCTGTGACTCGCTGCAGGGGTCAGAGAGTGAGAGCCGGCCGCCGTGAGTCGTGACTGTGCCCCTGCTGCTCCTCAAGGTGCGTTATAGTGTTTGTTGTTTGTAATGTTCGTGTGTTACTGTAGGATTGCACTGAATGAGAAGCCTACTATTAAGGAACTTTTATTTTTTTTTATGTGATGCCCATATTTATGTATAGATTGGAGATTGAGGCGTCTGCTACAGACTTTGTATTTTGTTTTTATCTGTACATTCTTTTGGTGTGCACATTTTGTTTATTTTTTATTACACATGTATGAATTTTAATCTACTTGTGTACCAAAAAAAAGCTGGAAAACCTTTGTGCTGGGGGTCAGGGAGTGAGAGATCTGCCACTGTGTGTGTGTGTGTGTGTGTGTGTGTGTGTGTGTGTGTTGAATGTGCCCCTTGCTGCTCCTCTAGAGTAAATGTGCAGATCCTGATCCCTGGTGGGACTGGTCTTCTTCAACCATTCTGCAGCTGCTACTCTGAAGAACACTTTAAAGGTCAGTGCCTGCAAAACACTGAGTTACTTTAAGCCTTTTTTTCCAAGTTACAAGAGAAAACATGAGAGTCCAAACCACAGGCAGTGGTGCGTCAATTAAAAATGTTGCATTACTCCTTTTATATCAGCAGAGGGAGACATCTGCCTTGTACATTGCTCCTCTAAACTACTGAGGATCGACAAGTGATTAATAAACTCTTTCCACATGTTCAGTTTAATTGTTGTAAGAGGCATGAAGTCATTTTCCTGAGGTTGTGTATGCATATGTAGTTGTGTTTATCATTATCTTTCCGTGTGCGTCTGTTGTGCCCATCTTCACTGATTAACAAGCAAACTGCCCTCGAGGCTCTGCGACAAAACAGAAAACACGTCCTGCGGAGCTGATAACATGCCAGACATCACTGAGTTAATTCCACTGTCAGTGTGAACTAAAACAGAAGAGGTTTAATGACGTGATGGCCTGGGGTCCAGTGATGTGTCATGGCCAGATCATCCGCTAATGAACCATTAGTTGTTTATATTTCACTGTATGATTCATTCGTTGGTCCGTTCTCCAGTTCCCATGTCCGTGTGTGTGTGTGTGTGTGTGTGTGTGTGTGTGTGTGTGTGTGTGTGTGTGTGAACGGTAGAGGCAGAAACACAGGGAGTACTTGGCTCATTATTAAATATCAGAGTTCAGCTGTAGGCCCAATCAAAACAACCTTAGGGAAACATCAGCTTAACCAGAGTCATGAGACCAAATTCACTCACACACATGCAGACACACACACACACACACACACACACACACACACACACACACACACACACACACACACACAGCTTTGCAGATAAATGTGGGTGATAGTACTCAGGTCTGAGGTTAGTCAACAGACCCTGAATCTCTAATTTCTCTAATACATAATTTTAGCTAAGTTAGATTTAAACTAAGAAAGATCATAATAAATTGAGGCTTGCTGTCTCAGGAACTCATTTGGGCCTGGTTTACAGTGGGGTGTTGGTAGGTCATTGGTTTCATATAGGATATTTAGTGTGGGTGAGTTGCTTACGTGTCACTAAGTTGCCATACCGGCATGCTGACATGTTGTTGTTGGTTTTTTATGGTGTTTTTTATGGTCTTTGGGGGATTGCTAGCGTGTTAATAAATGATAAGGCTAAGAAAAAACACGTTTCTCTCTGGAGGACAAAAAATGACTTTGGATATATTATCATGCTGCTCGCTCTACCTTACAACTGGATGCAGTTTATCACTTCTGTCGCTAATGATTTTACATGAGTGTGTCTTATATCTTCTTTTAATGCATTTGTTCCTTTTACTTTTCACCCACCTTCTTTTAATACCTTCCTGCTGTTCGGTTTTTGTGTGTAACTTCTTTTTGAATGTAAAGCATTTTTGAGCACCTTTTTTAAAAAGCCCCGTATAGATAAAATAAATTATTATAATAATTATTATTGCTGTCATTATGCTTTGTGCTTCATTACAGGAGGTAGATAACATGCTCATTGCTGTGTACTAAATGAAAAAGCAGAGTGGTTCTCACTGGCAACAAGAAGAGCTACATTTATTTTATTTTTTACATTTTTGTGTACGTGAGGTCTGTTTCAAAAGCTGCTCATCAGGCCAGATCTCAGGCCTGTTTACTCTAGTCTAGAGGATTTTAAAACCTGAATGTCTCATCCCGCTGGCCAGTTTGATACTTCAAACTTAAAATCTACTTGGTGATGTCTGTGATTGTCTCTGACGCTGTACGTGCTTTTCTTATGTCTGGCTTTGCACTCAGGCATCTCTTACAAAAGAGAACTTAATCTAAGTGAAATTACCTAATAAATTAAAGGTTACAAATTCAAGGTGGTTGCTAATGTGTTCTGATTGTTTGCCGGCGTTTTACTAGCTGGTTACTATGATCTTCTAGGCAGTACTAGGTGGTTGCTATGGTGTTGCTATAGAGTCACTCTTCTTGTTTTATGTGCCGGATTGACAGCTGTTTAGTCTGGGGTGTTAACAAGTAAACTCAATTTATCTATCAACTTGGAAGTATGCAGCTGCAGTGACCAGCACGTGGTGGTTGGTCATGTGACAGCATGTCAAAATGCAGATCTGTGCAAATCACGGTGTTGCACTGTTGCTTGCCAAATGAAAACAAAAGAGTAGCTGTTCCAATTAGATAAAATATTTTTTTTGTCCTGGAGGTTTTCAAAATGGCAAAGTGCAAGGAAAAAGTACAAAAGATATGATGCCAAAAGCAGCTGAGTTTACGTTTGAGGAGATATTAATGTTAGATGCACAATTTTTTTTATGAAAAGACAGTTGACCATTCCACACAGAAACCATATTTGCACCTACTGTGTGCAGTTATCGTAAAAAAATATTGGTCTTTTTCACAGAGGACATCTTGATTTGTTACAGCAGGAAACAGTACAGGGGTTAAATAATAACATGAATGATTCCTGCACACTGCCTCACTATTGTCATGGCTACCTGGGAGTCATCGTTAATGATATTAGCAACACCTGTGCCTTTCCCACTGTGACAAGTCAAAATGTCTGCTGTTAAAAAAGGCCTTGTATCTTCCTAAGTGATTCATAAGTTTGTATTCTTTGCTTTTTGTAGTCACATTAACATGTTACAATATAATAATAATAATAATAATGTGAGTTGTAGTGATGCTGCATTTAATTTATTAATTTACCTTGTGCACATAGTGTTGTCTGTGGTGTGTGTTAAATGTGTATGTGTAAAACTGATGCCTCTTTTTACTGCAAAACAAATTTACCTAAAGTAACCTAACCTAATAATAATCTCCATAATAATAAATTCTAAAATATGAAATTCGCTTCAAGGAAAGACTAGTAATCAAATATTAAACTATCCCTGCAGGAGTGTTTTGCTAATGGCCGTAGCATGTAGTTTAACACAGATATAAACACGCACACATGCTGTATATAGGCCGCATGCAACACACACATGTGGAAGTGAAACCTGAGGACAAAATGTCCTGCGCCTCTCTGCCTCTATAAACGAAGGCTTCCTAATGTTTCAGAGACCACTGGGGATATATTTTTCTGCTCCCTGCTTTTTCCTCTCATCTCCTTTGTAGGATACTGCGGGAGGCTGGTTTGGGTTTCTCTGATGTGTGTGTATGTGTGTATGTGTGTGTATGTGTGTATATGTGTGTGTGTGTGTGTGTGTGTGTGTGTGGGAGTGGGAGAAGGGGGGGGGCAGATCGAAACAGGCAAAGGGATGTCGTCCTTACAGTCTCTCCATTTTGGGATCAGGACAGGAAGTGGGCTCAACAGAGGAAACATGACCTCCCCCACTGCCCCCCTCTCCCTCCTCCTTCTCCTCTCTCCCTCCCTCCATCCTCTTACTTTTTCTTGTATTCCCTCTTCCTCCCTTTGTCCCTCTCCCAGTCTGTGCCTACACATTCACAGGGTCATTTCTGTCTTTTTTTGTTTGTTTGTGGAGATCATGTAGGCTGCCACGTGTGTGTGTATGTGTGTGTGTGTGTGTGGGGGGGATCTTTAAATTACATTTTACTCACATCCTGTGTAAATAAATCTATGTTAACCAGTGATTTCTAAAACGACGCTAATACTCTGGTCTAGTTGTTTCTGGGCTCCCTCCCTCTCTCTTGAGACTCGCAGTCTGTTATGTATCAGAGCTCCTCTGATTAAAAGCCAAAGCAAAGGTCAGACTCTGCTGGGTAACAGAGATATTGCCCGACTTTAACTTCACTCTTATGCCCAGTGGTCTGATAGCTTTAGCTGATGAGTTTCATATTACATTACGTGGACTAAGAGCCTATGGTTAGCCTCCAGGCTATACATTAGTATGACATTACTTATCAGGAGCTTCAACTCTGGCTATGCATGTGTTCATAAATAGTGATCAAACTGCCCCAGGACATAAGAAAAACACATTTGAATTTATTTTCTTCGCCACATCCACAACCATCGCCTTCATGAACTTCAAACTCCTCTGCCACCTCTCTCTTGCCCCCCCCCCTCTGCTAGTCGTTCCACCACTTTTCAATTTCCAGCTCAGAGGTTCTTGACCTTTTGCTTTACCATATACACAATCAAATACACACAGACGCCAACACTGAGAAAATAAAGAAACAGCATGTCAGCAAAAGGCAGTGTATTTCACCACAGAGCACAGAGCCAAGGCACTGGGAAACAAAAAAACAACAGCAGAAGACCTCCCTCTCTTCATCCTCTGCCTCCATCCTGCTCGCCTTTCAAATCTGCTGCCTGTTTATTTGTTTCTTTGCCTCCCGCCCCCCCAGACATTTTTCCCTTCTGGTCGTTTTTCTCTTGGTCACATCCAGTGCAATGACGACACTTACAATAAAAAAAAAAACTTGTGTGAGTGGAAAAGGTAGGTTAGTTAACGACAAATGTTACAGCAACATTACAGTTACAGTGATACTGTTAGACCGAGTGGCGTTTGTATTGTAAGGTTAACACACAGTGTCAGGCAAATACTTACAGTTTTCTATGTACAGGGAGTATAAACATGCACAAAAGGGCCATAAGTCACTATGAACACACACAAGAACAGACAAACTACACAGTTTAATATAATAAGGCATGTGGAAGTGCTCATGAGCAGCCTCATTCCTCTCAAGGCCATTTGGACTCAATACTCAGGGTGGGAGGAGCAGCCCAGCTGTGTCCTACTGCTGCGTACCAAAATGCACATCATGCAAACACTGGGAATCAAATCAGCATCGTCATCTCACAAATCCTCCACTTGAAAACATAATACACAGGAATGGGAGAAGAAGATCGGGGTTCAAATTTGAACATATTTTGAACGTACTTGTTCCTGATTGGCCGACAGGCATTCAGTAAAATCATGTAAAATGACACCACCCACCGACATGGGAACTACCACCAGTTTAACCACCGTTTGAAATCAGTGCACAAAGTTATGTAAAACTGCAAGTAACCATAGCAACAGTACTTTTTTTTCTTTATGCTACATTACCAGGTAACTCTCACTGGTGAACAAGACATAAATAAGGCTGCAACTAGTGATTATTTTCATTAGTGATGAATTATTTTGATTGCTTGATTAATCAATTGGTCTTTAAAACTGCACTAACGCATTTTTAATTTTTTTGGGCCACCTAGGGGCATTACAATAAGCTGTGAACCCACCATTCAGTGTTAGCATGGTGAACTTGTTGGCAAAGATTTGCGTATTCACACATCCAACAGACAAACAGCAACATAAGTATTTATTTGGAGTCGTGTTCATGACCATGTGATGAATCTAATTCCAATAATCACTCTCTTTAAGCTCCGATTTTGTTCTCCACCTCCTCCTGAAGGAAATATCAGACTGTTCAGCTGCTTAATGCTCCACTATGTCCACCAACTAGTTGCTAGTGTCTGCTGTTTGGTGCAGAGCAACTTTTGTCCAGTAAGTTTATCGGTTTTATTGTTTAAAAATAAAATCAGCTGGAAACGCTGCTCTTAAAGGCAGCAGCACTGAACCCAGCTCAAAACAAAGAGCTGAAAGATGCTTCAACGCTCTCCACATCGCTGAGGGGAACTGCAGAGTCGATCAATAACTTTTCTGTGGGTTCATCACTATGAGCGACCTTTACACAGTAACGTTTTCCTTTGGTGATATAAAAATATTGACTAGTGCAGCTTTAAAATGTCAGAATATAATGAAAGAGCCAAAGTCGGCAGCAGCAGCAACAGCAGCAGCAGTCTGAAATTCAAACCCATTTAATTAGAGGAAACCAAATTAAAATGACCACATCTAGATGTTTACTTGATTAATAACAAACGATTAATTCACCAGCAAAATTATTGTTGAATAATTTTCTATTTCTGTCCAATTACTCGAGGGTAAACACTGACTTTAAAACACCCTCTTGAGATGTCTCAATATAGAAAATGCCAGACATAGTAGAATAAACGCCGCTCAGTCTGGCTCGTTTCTTTCACTCGTTACTGTTTTGATGTTTTGTCAACCTCTCATCCCAACTGCTACAGTCGGTACAGTAAAGTCCAAAATGGCTGCCGGAAACATGGGAATAAAGTTAGTTCGACCCTGTCATGCTCCGCTGTTCTCGTCACGTTCACCGGACAAAAGACCAGGAACGAGCAGTGTAACCGTATCCCAGAGTCTCCTTTTTAAAAGGGGATATTTATACAATAAGCCTCAGGTTAAGTTTGCTGGGATGTTGTAGAGATGAACCATAATTCATGCAAAATCAGGAGCTGTGTGTTTCTTTAAACCAAAAAGAGTCACTAATTTGACCGTCTGCTGTTCCTGCTGCAGAGAGAGGAGGCGAACAATCTGTCTTTTGTGCCAGAGAGAAGAGGAGAGGGATAGGTTAAGAGGAATACGACTTACTATCTGCAGCTGTTCATCCCCAGTATGATGGTGGGATGTGGAAAGTAAAGTAAGGGAGGAGAGAGAACGACAGTGCAAGGGAGAACACAGGGAGCATTAGACAGATTAATCTCTTTCCTCTGTTCAAGATCAATGGCAGGAACACTTGTGCAACCTAATCACATAGCACAGCATATGACCAGTACGGGCCCAAACCCTCAGCCCTCTCCCCTCTCCCTCTGTCACATGTACATTAACACAAGGCATTCTTCAGCTCGCTCTAAACTTTCTCTCTTCCTTTTTGTCCTTCTTTTCCCCTTCTCTCCCCTGCTGTCTGCTGCTCGCACAGTTTGATCCAGCTACTTTTCAACAGGCAGCAGTCTGACTCGGTTTAGTGACGGGGTTGTCATCAGTCATATATACTTCTGAGAAAAACACTTTCAGTGCTCATGTCATGTAGTTGGTGCTTTTCTCTCTTTTTCTTTACACATTTCTGAACATGTATATTAAGGAAAGAAACACTTGAGTGCTACAAGTAGGAGAAGGCGACTGTCTTTCCAGCATACACACATTTTTACAGGTTACATGCAGGGTCTTGTCCTCTATGACCCTCACAGTTTCCACAGGGGCCGACGTAGGTCCAACAGGTCCAGAGTCACTTTATGGGTTCCACAGGTTCAGGTTTCAGTTAGATCCACTCCGTGGGTCAACCGACTGCTCCACAGGCCAGTGTTAATATGTGTCACAACGAAACAGGCCTTCTCCTCCAGGCTCGAGTTCATGGCTGGTTTCACAGTTTACAATCAGAGACAGAAGTCGTTGTCTGCAGCACGAAGGTCACTGCAGCATGATATCTTTGAGGTTTTCCTGCAGGATGGTGTCCTTGACGGCATGGAAGACAAAGCGGATATTTTCTGTGTCCACCGCTGTGGTGAAGTGGTGGAACAGCGGTTTCCCCCGGTTTCTCCTTTTACGACTGAACGACTGCACCAGGAACGCCTGGAAGGAACAAGTAACTGAGTTACAGTCAGCTTTCTACAGTGACTTGTTTTCTTAAATGTCATGCCTACGAGAAACCCTGTTTCTCTAATTGAGTTAGGGACCAGATTTCCCCTGGTGAAAGCCATGTATCAGGATAACCAAGTGTCTAATCTGCTCTTTACATGTAAACATTTGCATGACAAAGACTTCACACAGTGTGGGACGGGAGGATGAAAGGAAAAGGATTATTAATAATAGCAATTTATTATATGATTATATGTATAGCCATATAGATAATAAATCAAAATAAGTTTCTAGAGCTGAACATTTCAATATATTTGCGCTCTACAGTATTTTTTTTCCTCTGCACTGAAAATAAATATGTAGGGTTTTTTTAAAGTGGTGTACCCTGTATTTTATCACTACTGCATTTCAAATCAGTAAGCAATGGATCCCAAGCAATGGAATGACCTGCTGCATGTTTATGCAAATTTGCAGGTTACAGGTGACTACAGTGCATTTAAATGTGTTTCCGTGAGTAGAGAAAGGTGACACATCATCAAACCAATCAATGCCATAGAGCTTCACATTTTACTTTAAAAAAAATCATCGCTTTAACAAGTTTTTCAGCTCTGCAGCCACGAACAGTGGTAACAGGAAGTCACTTATACGCAAGGCAGTGAAGGCAATGACCGAATTCAACACAGGTGTAAAGCTGGCATCATTCAAAAGGGGTGTAAACTCTCAGATAGCTACAAGGGCAGGGAAAGGCACAGCAAACAGAGCACAGGGTCTAGTCTAATAAAGTGCAACCTAGAAGAGGAATACAAGAATGTAACTGCTATAAAATGTTTAAAAGTAAAACTATTATTATTCACTGGACTTGGAAAAAGTTTGTCTCATCAGAGGAAGTTAAATTCTAAGTATCTTTCCAACACAGAGATTCCTCTTGTTCAAACGTATCAGCAATGATATGTGAATAAAATCTGAAGCTCTACAGGCTTTGATTGCTTTGATTGGGTGCCACCTCTTTCTGATTTGTATTTTTCAGGTTGGAACGCACACTTGCTGTCTTTTTTTTTTTTTGATTAACCTGCCTTCTTCTGTGACTGAAAGCCTGTATACATGCTCATTCGCTTACTCTGAGTGTGTGTGTGTGTGTGTGTATACCTGCACATCCTCTAGCCTGCGAGGGTCTCCTCTGAACTCGGGAAAGTTCTTGTGAATGTCCACCGTGCGGATTTTCTCCACCAGCAGGTCTGTTTTGTTGAGGAAGAGGATGATGGACACATTGAGGAAGAGCTTGTTGTTGACAATGGTCTCGAAGATGTTCATACTCTCCACCAAACGGTTTGTCCTTCGATCCTCCATCAAGACCTGGAATCACACACACACACACACACAGACACACACACACAGACGCACACACACAGACGCACACACACAGACGCACACACACACACGCACACACACACACGCACGCACACGCACACACACACACGCACACACACACACGCACACACACACACACACACACACACACACACAGACACAGACGCACACACACAGACGCACACACACAGACGCATGTTATCCGTCGTTTTATTTCAGGTTTTATCTGTGCACCAATTACGAATTCAGCCGTCATCATATGACTTGATTTGAACTGGAGCCACGACTGAGGCAACAATCAAGTTTCCTCAGCCAACCACAAAGAGAGCTTTGTGTGAATCTCAAATGTTGCGTCTCTCTGATGTTTCTCGTCCATTTCGTAATTCCACTAGTCCAGAGAATAATGATCAGACTGTCTGAATAACCTCTTAAAAATTTCCACACTAGCGTTACATGATCTGAAGTGGGGGTATGTGTTCGAATGGTACCTGGTCGTATTCAGATGACGACACCATGAAGAGTATCGATGTGATCCCGTCAAAACACTGGAACCACTTCTGCCTCTGAGACCTCTGCCCTCCCACGTCCACCATCTTGAACGGGATCTTCTTGATGACAAAGTCGTGCTCGACGATTCCTTTAGTCGCCTTCCTCGCAAATAAAATGTCCTGTTTGCTCGGGATATAGTTCTGGGAAAAAAAGGGGGAGATTTTTTCTTTTAAAAAGTTGAAAGAGGTGAAACAATACAGAGTGAATTTTTAGATTTAGTCACTGTGACTCACCAGTTGTCCAATACGATCCAAGTTATCCAGGAAGTATTTCACTGACTCACTCTGCAGACAGGAAGAGAAAAAAAAAAATCCATTAAAGCTGAAAATGGAAGAGAGTTATCTTATTACACATTAACCAAACTCAAAAGACACAAGTAATCCACTTAACCCACTTAATCTGATCATTACGACGGTTTCATTTCTTGTATTTTCTCCGTGTTTACTTCTCATTTCATAGAAGCTTATTGATTTAATAATACATCAATCGATGCAACAAAGGACTGAGAACATGAGACCAATAATAATCATATGAATCTCCGTCCTTCCATCAGTCCCATCATATTTTTTGTAACATACTCTGAAGCTGCATTTATGGACAGGCTTGAGCGATTTCACAGTGTCCTGAATGTATAACTAGACCACGAACTGAAGTGACTCAAGTGATATAACTGAATTGTAACTGGGTCTCTGTGTTTACATGAGCCACGTTTTTATTGGTGCTCCCTCTAATCACATTAAGTGTACTCGTTCACATTGTCGCACAGAAACTAACATGACTTTATGACTCCATAAAGCTCTGTAAGCAGATTTTAAAGCTGCACTTACCAATATTATTATATTAACAATGGATCAAATGACAGTGTGTAATTTGAAAGGGAACGCTTGTAGTTTTTGTGTTTTTTAGTACATTATTTTGTTTTTCTGGACAACAAACTCCACGAAAAGGCTAAAACAAAGCTAACTGGGGGAGTTAATATTGAATTTATATTCATTTAGTGGCCAGAACTTTAATTCCACATTAATGCAAATGTTGTTCCATGTCTGCTACAGACTATTTGTCAGCACGTCTGCCTTCACTGCTAAGTAGCCAAAAATTTGTGAAGATTAGTGAAACCTACAAAGACGTCCCACGCATAAAAACCATTTGTGCCAACATAAGCATTTCTTTCGGTCTCGAAAATCAGGAACTAGTATACAGTGGATGAGAGGTTAACTATGATTTCAGCTGTGTCACGAGGCAACTGTTGAAATCTCTCAAGAGCATGAAGTCTTGAATGTAACTTTATTGAAACATTGACAGAAACAAGCGTCCATCAAAAGGGGCTGCTGTTAACTTATGGTGCTGGTTTGTGCAGTTTTACTTGGTGGAGAACACCAATGTGTTTACAAGTTTTAATCATAAATACTTTATTATTTATATGGTTTTTTAGATTTTTTTAAATGTATTTTTCTTGCCATTAAAGCCTGCAGGAACCGAATCTTTGCCTCTCAGGGGCGGTGGAAACAAGGAGAACTTTAGTGATGAACCCACAGAAATGGGGAACTTTTTTGGCAAACAGTTCCATGTTTACACAAACAGCAGTTATGGAGCAACATTAGCTTTCACTTGGAGTTGTGTGTCTGGCTATGTGACGATCATTGTCTTGTAAACTCTGTTTTTTGTCTCCATGAACTCCTGAGGGAAATATCTGGCTCTTTAGCTGCTCAATGCTTAACTATGTTAGTTAGGCAGTTGATGCCTGTGTCTGTCTGCAGTTTGGTGATAGTGACAGGTAGTGTACAGTGGGATTTTAGAGCTTTCTCACTGAAAACAGCTGCCTGCTGTGGCTGAAAATGACACTACTAGGTGAACCAGAACAGAGGATTTGCAGACAAACGGCTAAACAATGAGACAAAAGTTGCTATAAAGCGCTGTAAGACTGAGAGGTGATAATTCTCTCTAGCTTCTTCATCATAAACAACCCCGTTCACATTGTCACACTGACCTTTTGAAAGTCTGTTACTAGAAAAATATCAATTACAACCACTTGAAAGCATCAGCTGAGTTCATTTCATTTCCGTACGAGAGAAAAATCAATTATCAGACTCTTGAAACTTGAGTTGCGTCATCCATCACATTTGCATTCATTCTTGTCAATGCTACACTATTGTTGAGTTGTAATGTGGCTTAAGTGCAGGCTGGTTGTCACTGCAATGGATTACACAGCTCAAGAAAATTTTTAAGAGGCTGCTAATTGATTCTCATGCTGAATAGAAACTTCAGTGGTGGGATTGTAAAGGGCAGCAGTGGTGTCAGGGATTTGTAACTTGTAGTAAACGGGCTACAACTCACAAAAGCAAAACTTCAGTGTGTAATACAACACGAACTGTATGTAGAACATTTTTTTTTAAAAAAGCAAGGTTTTAAGATGAAACATTCGGTGTATAATGTTCAAACTACCTTAAATATTCTTTCTCACACTTATGATTCCTGACAATAGTTAAAAATTGAATCTCTCTCTTCCTCCCTCTCTCGCTTAAACACACACACATTCAACAGGAAACAGCTGTGTGTGTGAAAACAGTGGGGAGAGACATGGGGGAGGGAGGGATTAGAGAGTCAGACAGAACTGAGTTACACAGTCATTTTAGCACTACCATTACACACACACACACACACACACACACACACACACACACTTGGGCCTCACTACAATATAGCGTTATTCCACTTTAAATCCATGTTGACAGAGACTTTTTTTCCCCAGATTTTCAGTTTCTGACGGAAAAGAATCAGTAGAAACTCTTCATGCCGCTGTTAAATTCATCTCTGTCGTCCCTGACATGTCGCATAACAACCAGGAAACGTGACCCCTGTGCGGGTGAGATGTGACACCGTGACCCCGCCGCTGACCTACAGTGTCACTGCAATAGGAAACACAAAGCCGGACACTCTGATTGGTTCAGCAGGACGGGAGCAGGAGGGAGGGGCTGGTCGGAGGGAAAAGCAGGGAGAGGGGAATTCCCAGAGATGAAGGGATACGCAAACACAGACAGAGACACAGACATTTGTGAGCGAGCATGCACATGCACACGCACACACGCACACACACACACACACACACACACAGATCATTTCCACAGACGCTTTAACTGGCATCAGCAGAAACGAGACAGCCTGATCATTCATTGTAGTGGAAGCATAAAACTACATATCAAAATAAATTCATTTTATTAGACCAAGATGAGTTTTAGTGCCTTGTAATGCAGATCCATAAGTAGTAAAACTGTAAAATACAGCTACTGTGTGTGTGTGTGTGTGTGTGTGTTTTGTGTGTGTGTGTGTGTAGTTGAATAAGGCAGGAGGAATGTCTCCATTCATGGCTTGTATGGGGCAGATTAGGGGCTTTATTACAGTAAAGACCTGAATAAGCTCACATTCTGCAGTGTGTGTGTGTGTGTGTGTGTGGCCACAGGTATATGTGTCACTAGCACTGTGTGTGTGACTGGGTGTGCCACTAGTCTTTCACTAGAAACTGCAGTGGTATATTAACCGACAGTGTGAATATACTGAGTAATAATCCAGGGCAGTAACTAACAATTGTTTTAGTTATCGATGAATCCATTGATTACGTTTTGATCATGACCATCACAGTTTCCCAGAGTCCAAGGTGACAATATATTTCATTTATAACTGTATCAGCAGCCGTTTAAGAAGCAACAGTTTTGCTTGATAAATTATCAATAATGTTGTCAATACTCTGTTAGTCGGTCTGGGTTCTTATAGCAGTTGCATGTTGACAATTTATTAAATTAAGTCGCACAAATCTCTTTCATTTACTGCGTTTTTTTAACATGCAAAACTTTTTCTTTTTTTTTTTTAATACAACTTTTATTTATCAGATTTTTTCAAGTTAGAAAAACGTTGAACAAACAGCTCGCGTGTGTGCGTTAGGTTTGTCTGACTGTTTGTGTTTATTGCACAGCTGCACTTAGTTGAACTGGTGTTGGTGTGTTTCAGAATCTCCGCAGCTGCTTTGGTTGAGAACAGTGTTGTCAAAAGAAGTAAAAGTCCTCATTTTATATTCATGTATATTATAGGATTATAATTCTGATGCATTAATGTACATATCAGTTCAAAAATATACAAAGATGGGTTAACACAACACCCAAACAAGAAACAGGGGTATACAGAAAAAGAATTTCCCTCTGTAAACACCTACATATAAAGTGCTTTACATACAGAATAGCCAATGTTAAATCATGAAGTAACAGCAGCAGCAGCATGTTGAAATCTACTCAACCATATGGAATATGTGTTTGTGTCTGTGCATGTGTTTCAGCCTCTGTTACAGCCTCTTCACATCTTTGTTGGGCTTCAAACTTCCCTATACAGTGTAACCTAAACTCATACCTTCTTTATGTCTGCGCTGCTGAAGGCAACAGCAACAGTTTACCATCACAGCATGATATACAGCCTTGTTTTTGTCAAGCAAAGGAGGTTTTGGTGTTTATATCCTATATCAAACTCTGCGTTATCTGGGTGTGGTGGGAACACAGAGAAGCCTGCAAATAAACAAAATCCTCACATGTGCTCGCTTTCGGTTTGTTTTTCTGTCACTATCTCTGCTCTCTCTCTCTCTCTCTCAGCCTCCCCATCCCCCTGGCCTTCTCTAGTTTTCCACTCCCTTCCTCTTTTCCTCTCATTGGACTCTCTCTTTCCTCGCTCTCACTCTGTCTGCCCGTGGCCCTGCTCCAGCTGTGCCTGGGAAAAGCTGACTGTGGTATCCCCGGAAAACCTCTCAGAGAGTGTAGAGAGAGAGACGGGGGAGGTTTAGAGTCTCTAACTCAGCACATTTGCTCGGCGGTAGACATTTTTGTTTTGCTTACTTTGAAAGGATAAGGCTGGTGATACTCTATAATTTACTTATTGTCAACAAATCCCATGGAAAGACCCAAACCAACAATGCATTAGCCCATCTCCGTACTTCTCACTTTCACTTCCCTGTATGTGACACTCAGCCCCAACTTTAGATAGGGTTATAAATGTAGCAGTTCAGTTTTGAAAACAAGTAATTTCCTGAAACAGCTGGGCACCGTAGTTTTTAGCAAACAGGAACAAAACAGGAGCAAATTCTGCATTTTTTTGTACTATTTTTAATCACAGAGTCATGAAGGAATTCTTTTATTTATTTCAGGTCTTATTCTCATAAATGTGGCAATTCTGACTATGGGCCGCGCTAACTTTGCACTAGGCACCTCCTTTCTACAGATTCGGAAAAACTTGACTCTAGCAAAACAGTTGCAATCCTCCTGATATTTTCCAAAAAAACCCCTGGGTTAGCTGTTATGCTTGTTAACTGCATGAAGATCTACTTCCTGGGCAATTTGCCAGCCAACTAAACAGCTGCCTGTTAATCTCAGCTCATCTACACATGGTTTGTTTACATATTTGTTTCGGAGGATCGCTGTCGATTCAGCGTGTGCACATGCAAGTGAAGTAGTAGCAAACAACTGGAAATTTGTTTATGTTTCTGTTTTTTATGGAAAGTGCAGTGGCTGGATGAGAGAGGGGCTGGCTGGACCAAATGATCCGCTGTCCATGCAGTAATTGAGTAAGGCTATATATGAAATGGTAAGTAATAAATGTTTGTCATGGATGCAGATGAGCAGTTTGTAAGATGGCTAGCCAAACAGCTAGCTCAGTTAAAGGTCCCATATTGTATGACATGAGATTTCCATGTCTTCTTTGATTATAAAACAGGTCTAGGTTCTATTTTAATACTGTGAAAGTATCAAACTCTCAGTCCACAGAGAAATGCACATAGCCTGTATTCAGAAACTGAGCCTTAAAACAAGCTGTCAGGACTTCTGTAACTTTGTGATGTCACAACTGTACCGTAACTGCCCTCACCTGGACCTTCAATCCAACCTTGCATGATTTGGTTTCTCTAAAGGTTTTTACCTAAAATCTGCTACATTTTAATTCGATCACTCAGAAAGCAGTCAGCCAATCAGAAGAGAGGCTCGGAGCTTTCTCTCTTCTGATTGGCTCACCGACCTGTTGTTACTAGAGCTCCAGAGAGAAGCCTGAGAGAGGAGATGTGAAGATACACTAAGATGGTTTTTGGTTCTTAAAACCACACTTACATCTTATTATGGATATCAAAATGTCAAATAAAACACCGGAAAAATGTAAAATATGGGACCTTTAACACAGGGGGCTGCTTTATGTCTTTACTATCATTTGGACTTGCAGACAAGTGTTTAAAATTATAAATGAAAAATGGAAGTATATAAAGGATTTAGGAAGCTTGTCCCAGTATTGTTTAGCTGGAAAAATCAGTGACTCATTAGTCAGTCATGCCACAGTTATGAAAATAAGATCCAGGTTGAAAAAGACAAACCTTTTCCCACAATGCACGTGTATGCACATGTTCTTGCACTAATGAGTGTTTACAGCTGCAGGACGGTGGGTGTATGTGGGGTTGACTCAGAGTAAACTACTGTGCAACACTGTGGCTCATTGATGTGTTTCTAATAGTTTTTGGACATCAATGGAGCGCTACAACACGCATGGAGCTATTAACTGTTTCAGGCTTTCACTTCTTCGATTTGTTGTTGGTTTTTTGTTCTTTTCATGGGATTTCTTATGACAGTAAGAAAAATATAAGAATATCAAGGGTCTTATCCTTTAAGCTAGCATGAGCCTGAATGATGAAGGGCTGTGCAGCTGGAACATACTACTTTTATCATAGTGACTCCAGATAAGACAAGGCAGTCTGACCTGAAGCTGTGCACTGACATCTCTCTCTCTCACACTCACACACACACACACACACACACACACACACACACACACACACATACAGTATGTTAAGTGAGAGGGAGACGGAAGTGGCTTCTGTCTGACTCCAGATTGTTTTGTCACTGATAAATGTGAAACAAGGTAAAAGGTCAAACTTGCAGCTCTGAGCGGACAGTATCGCTGCAGTGTCACTTTACATAAAGAACCAATAAACTAGCTGCCACAGCCGATACAAAGCACACCGAAAACGAGACCATCTGTTGATGCCGGTGGTGTGAGACATTCGCTATGTTGACAATATGGTTAGCGATCATTCATGACATTCTGCTGAACCATTACGCGTCATTAACAGTCTGTCTGGCCCTTCACAGCATATTTGTGGACGGGTTTTCCAACTGTTCTGTTGCTCACAAATTGTTCTTTAAACTACAGTAAGTGGCTGCTTTAAAACTGTCACTATTCGTTTGGTTCGCTTAAGACAGCAGAGAAAAAAATCCTCTCCCATTTCACTCTATCTGGACATCTTTATGTGACATCTTTTATTGTTTATAATATGCTTGCTTATAATATGCAATCACAAAAAGACAAGCTTTCATATGCTCAACTAACATAATGTAAATTTGTCCTATTTAATGTAAAATTGGCCCAGATTTTGTCTTGTAAAATCCAATCACAATATTAAGAGTCCACCGCTTTTCTAGTGGATCAGTGAAACAGACAACGCAGCTAATGCCAGTATGTTAACATGCTCACATGCTGCTTTATATAAGGTTAGTATTTTCCATGTTCATCATCGTAGCATGCTAACATTTGCTAATTAGGACTAAACATGAAGTGCAGCTAAAGCGGATACAAATGGCTTCAGTTTTGTTGGTATTTAATGAACCAAATGAACCGAAGTACTTGAAAAATTGAAATTTTGACCTAATGTTAGGCAATCAACCTCATATTTATTGAGACATTTCACTAAGAAACAAAATACCTCTTGGTGGAGCAGGATGAATAATTGGCGGATCATCAAAGTCATTAACATGCATCAACCCCATTCACCCTGCCGATGATGGGATGTTTTACTGCATGAGTAAAATATAAACTTTGACCCCCTGGTGCCGCTCACATTTCTCCTTTCTGACATATTTCAGTCCTGACCAAAGTGGTCGACTGACTCTGTCATCCCTAGAAAATAAAGTGTGCCATTTTATCAAACCTTTTTGAAGATTCCTGGCATTTTCAAAAAAATAAAAATAAAATACTGCCTTATTTTCCATCTATTCAATGTGACTAGTTAAGAGAAACTCAAACCTTCAGTGTTGTCTGCAACCCGCTGGTTTTGATGAGTGTCTGTTTAAAATATTATGGGTAAAAGGAAAAAGAATGACACTGCAATCTACAAGCCATTTCAAACTGTGTTTGGTGCAGTGTAGCGTGGCAGATGAAACTCCGCAGGGCTCTATTTCACCAGCTCCATTTCCAGTCAAGGGAAAAATAATTACACATTTGGAAAGTCGCCAAACAATAAAAAGGAGAGAGGTAAGTTACTCAGGAAAAACATGAAATACTTCCGCAGGCTTCACTCAGTGCAGCGCTCCTACACTGGGTTGATGGGTAAAAACATTTCTGATATCATCCAGTTGCTTCAAGTTTAGAGCATGTCAGTGATTATCGGCGCTGTGAGGACGGGCTGTGGTAAATCAGTTACCATGAGGAGAGCTGCCACTCTCCACTGCTCACGTCACCGAAGTTATGTGGAACTATTCACAGCGAAAAACATTTATGGTTCACAGCCACAGGCACTACAGAGCTGGAAAACATACACAGCGCAAGGTATTTTATTAAAGGCTGTTGGGTTTGTTTTTTTCACAGCAGAGTGACACAAAACCGATGATGGAGAGGAATGACGAGTGTCGAAGGTGCTGCGCTGTCTTCAGCTCCAGGATGTTTTTTGATTTTATAGAAAAAAAGGTTGACTTACAACTTTTAACCAAAAATTGCTGTTTAACCGACACTGATACAGAAAAGGCGATGTTACATTTTCATACTGATGAATAAGTGAAGTTGGTCGCAGGTCACACACTGGACGCTCTTCAGCTACTGTGACGCACTAGAAGAGAAGCATCATGTCAGCCAGCGAGTAATCTCTGAGTAAACATGACTCTTGGCCAGTGGATGAACTGGAGGCTGGTTTTTTGATGCAGACGTTCATGGGAGGATTAGTGGAAGTGGCTTATCTTCGCAACCTGGAGGTCGGGACCCACCCAAAGGGTCACAAGGTCGTTATAGAGCAGAAAAACGATATAACGATTTATTTTTGTAAGACTTTCCTCTAATGTTAGCTGTTTTTTTGTTCTTGTGAATTACTTGATAATTCTTGTAAGTATTTAAATAAACAAAACAAGATGTCTTAACATAGGCAGATGCTAACTGTGAGGATGAGTCATCAGCTGCTATTGCTTTGTTTTAAGGGGTCAAAGACAGGAAACGTCTGTCATAGACAGCTACATGAATAGCTTGGGACATTATTATATTTTATTATCACGTTTTCCTCTTGACTGTCTGAAATGTCCGTGACTGAAGCCCTGTACAATTGTTTTTTTTGTTTGTTTTTTTTGGGGGGCATCTGTCACAGGGTACAGGAAAAGATTGTGCTGTAACTCAGTTTTTTTTTATATTAGGAGAATATACTGAAATATAGTAAATATAAAGTAAATAATGTTAAATTAAAGCTGTAGTCTATAATTTAACATGATGGGCATCCACTGGTTTTAACAGAACTGAACAGTGATTAAATGCCTTTGAGTGTAAAATTAATTCAAACTAATGTAAAAAAAAAAAAAATGATTTGTTTAAAAAAAACTATCCACATATTTTTGTTGATAATAAACACAAGTAGAATCTGTGTGATGCTGATCTTAAGGTTATTCATTGTCACAATAATCAGTAGATCACCAGTGACAACAGCTCATCCTCACCACCATCACCAACAACATAAAAACCCAACAACACATGTTGCCACTGAGATCGCAGGGAAACTCACACACAAGCTGAGAAGTCTGAATAAATCACTAAAACTAGTTGAATAAGCACAAATTTTTTAGCGTCTTTCCTGTTTTGCAGGAAAAAAAATGTATAATACTATATCCGTTTAAGTATAATCACTAGTGTTAAATAACGTCCAGTTTAAAGTCAGTACAGACGAACACGTCAGGAGCCAATAAAGAGAACTTGATCATCTAACACAGCTGTGTTGGCACGTTAGACAGAAAAATCTGGAGCCTCCTCTCTGATCTACTCACCAGTTGGAACTCAGAGCGCCGTGCGTAGGCCTCTTGTATGCCGACGTCGGCCCACAGCGCGCTCAGTGCCATCACGTACAGCTGAAACTCGCTGGGCTCGACCCCCGTGGCGCCCACGCGTCCCTCCCACGACATCACCAGCATGCCTTGCTTCTCGTTCTCGCAGACCTGCCAGCTGATGCCCAGCTTGTCCCGGGCGTCCACCAGCACACGCATGCCCTGCAGAAACACACAAGCAGCACACATTTACGAGCCCGAATGCAGCGAAGTGGTGAAACAACTGTCATTTCTAATGTCAGCAATATTGTAGAAATATTTCCTGACTACGAATAATAATAAAAAAAAAAACTCTGCATGTGCAGCTTCCTCAGAAAAAACGTTGCCACTGAGAGTAGCAATACTGGTAAACATGGAGTAAGTTTAACAGTGCAGCACATGTCTCTGACATACGCACACATGTGCTCAAACACATGCACGTGTGGCTGCTGGTGGTTTTCTGGAGAAAAAGCCATGCAGACTGATCTGTGTGGGAGGTCTCCTACCGAGTAACCAACACACACACACACACACACACAGATTCAGTCTTTTGTATCTGTTTCTCCTTTTGTCCTCGTTTTTATTCCACCTTTTTCAACCTTTTGTTCAGCGGCAGTTCTTATTTGTACCTCACTATTTCTACTTTTTAAAATCCAAATTTAATTTAGACAATTTTTTTGTTTGTTATCTAGCTTGTTTTCTACGCGTCTAATTTTATGGTTAATTAACTGACACTAATGTGAAGCATATTTCACAGCATGTTAAATTTCAAAACGTACTGTATTAATAAAGCTTGTTTGCTTGTTTGCTTGATTTATTGATTGACACAACAGATGACCCAGCAGCAAACATTATCAGTGTGGCACAAAGTGTTTCAGGGGTCACTGTAGGTTAATAGACGTGTGTGTGTGTGTGTGTGTGTGTGTGTGTATATATGTGTGGTGTGTGTCTGTCAATGACTCATGACAACCTTGTGCAATAATCAAGGTTGTAGAGCTTAATGTCACATTCAATAGGTGTTACATGCACACAAATTCCCTGACACAGCTCGAACTTTATCCCCACGAAGACAGAGAAAATCCTTGAGAAAAACCCGAAGCAAGGAAAAAAAAAGAAAAGAAATCTGTGAGAAACCTTAGACAAGATAATTCAAAGACCCACCTAGGTCTCAGACATGTGGGTGTACAACAGGAGTAAAAAAAGGCAAGTACAAAAAACACAACAAAGAAAGGAAGATGTGACAGCTACTCTATGTGTACGTTTGTGGCATGTGAGATCGTATGTGTGTCTGACTGTGATGCCCCATTGTGACTAAGTGCTCTGGTGTTCTGAGCCGTCATTTACCACTTTTTACGTTTATATGTTTATAGTGGGAATGAGTAAAACGGGCGACAACCTAAACAACCGAGGAGACCCCAGACTGTGACTCGTGTTAAACACAAAGACACACATGTAACCATCATCTGACACACATGCAGATGCAACACCAGCATGATGGTGGTGAAATTACTAACAGAAAGTCACTCTGACGGAGCGTTGAGTCACATCCAGTCATGACTATTGTCTCTGTAATCATTTACTTTTTTTTTTTTTTCTGTTTGTGAACCAGCATGAACTTTGTCAGTTTGTCAGTAATCTGTGTATTTGCTGAATAATCCACTGTATTCTTGTCTGTCTCTCTTCCTGTATGCCTGCGTGTTTGTACGGCTGTCTGTTTCCCTGACAACGTTTGTCTTTCTTTCCCGTCTGTACTCAGTTAGTAGTCGGTAAGCGTGCCCTTATAGTTTACATTTCTACACCAAATACGACAACACCATATCAAGTTGACCAGGCCTGTCTGCTGTTTTCAAAGCTGCCTCCAAATTCGGCCAAGAAATGCTGCCTTTTTTTGCCCAAATTTGGAGCACAATACCAGAGTATCCTTCCCATTCTCCCATGTGAGCTGGACAATCTTTATTATGGACATTCAGGTGATCCTTGTCAATTTATGTAGTTAAGTTATATAGAAATAGCACATGCCCAATTTGTATTTAGTGATAGTTGCGTTTGAACTACTATTCTGGTAATGCTGCTTTACAGATAACTGGGAATCATAAAGATGCCTTAATCCTGATTCCGGTGGACTATTATCTATTTGTCCTTCATGCATTAAAGGGATGTTTCACAACTCCTACCGTAAACTCGCGTATAATTTACTTTAATCCCAGTTTACCACCGGTATTTCCTCTTTGTTGTTGTTGTGTGTTTGAGGAGGACTTACTGGTGATGAACATGGAAAAGTCTGACTGATAAAGTGAATGCAGTATTGATTCTGTTCTCTCTGAGGCTGCAGGTGTAGCCCGATCTCCAGTATGCGGACTGCGTCCTTTCACAGGATGCAGCCTCTGAACTGGAACACAGCCTCTGTCTGTGAAACTTGTTCTGGACCTGTCTGTGTGCTTGACGTACACAGTAGGTGTAGCTAATAGATAACTACCAGAAACACCAGTATACAGGGACTATTTCACAACCTTACCCTAAGCCCAAATATGGAGGGCAACAGCACTCGAGACGAGAAACAGACTTCGACAAAAGACCAGCTCTTGGTATTCGTCACTGTCACTGGTGTCATTGGTGTCACTGGTTCCTCAGTATCTGACGACATGGGGCTAGAATCCCACATCTGAGCTGACAACTTGTATTTTTACAGTTGTGACGTGGTCGGTGGTGGTTAGTAGCTGCCTACAAGCTGTCTAGGAGTGTCAGAGGCCTGTGTCTTTTATCACTATTTTGTAATTACACAGTAGCTGCCTTCCTGCATTGATGCTGTCCACCCCATGAACTGCGCCGCCCTCCTCCTCTGTCTCATAGTCCTCTCAAAACACAAAGAGACCGAAAACATCACCGCTGTAGATCAGACCTCAAAAACTGTAAGAATACAATATCCAATCAGGTAATCAGTCCCTCCTTCCCCTGCCCCGCAACAAACAAACGCTAAGTAGTGATTAACCTCTTCAATCTGCACAGTTTAATCAGCACAAACTGTCTTGAAACCCACAGAACTTTATTTTTAATTCCTGTGAGTTTCCAAAGATGCCAAACACGCTGAGTTTTGGGGCTTCAATAGTGTGACAATTACAGGGTAATGGTAAATGCTAAAACATACCGTACCGTAAAGTTTATGAACTGACACAACAATATCTATGTAAAGTTACTTAACATAACATTAGCCACCAAGCTACTGGTCCAACCAGACCAGGTGAACGTATAGCAGCAAACCCGTGAGTGCACTGAACTGAGTGACGGTGTGTTTTAATGCTAATGAATTCAACCTTTTACTTGAAAGAGAAGGACTGTGACTTATTCTTCCAGAGTTTGCCGCCCTCGCTTTAAAGCTGCTTAAAAGGGAAAATTAATGGAAATTTGTCAAACAGGGTTGAACTGGGTCAAACAGCAAATTGCACTTTTTGTGTTAAGACATACACAATTTTCAAACACTGAATTTGTAACATCACCCCTGATTGCTGGGGTTTGGCCATAGTTGTGTTTACAAGACAAGAGGTTATAACACACCCTCTGAGCAACGCCACATCTTCAGGCTGCAGTGAAAGTCTGATAGTTGATAGTGACGAGACGGGCCAGGGCTAGCTGGTTAGCACGCTAACTTCAGTAGAAGAAAAGACAGGATAGAGACAAGAGTTTACACCGGTGATGCTTTCCACCTCCGGAGTCAGCTCTTGGTGAGTAAAGGAATAAAGTTTGATGCTGAACTCGCAACAGTTCTTCTAGACTGGTAGGTAAACAGCTGTTAATGCTAACGCTGGCTATGTAGCACTAGCAAAACTCACAAATGGCTCCTTTAAGGAAAGAACCAAATGTTTTAAATTTAGAAAAAAAGATGTTAAAGATAGATAATTGTATTTACAAAAGGTATAGCTTGTAAAAAGATGGATACTCATTGGTCCACTCCTGAGTGTAAAGCTGTTTCCTAAAAGCTTGCTACCTGCACTTGGTGTGTGCAGCTTGTCAGACTTAGTTTGCACCAGGCTGCAGATCTTCAGCTGCTGGTTTGTTTCAGCTTAACTCGTGGGAAATAAATTACTCCATTTTGACAAGGATTATACCGGAACTTTATCCGTTACTGGAGGTATAATTACAGAGGCTGAAGGAGCCGGACCACACCTCTGTTATTTATCTTTATATGCCAAATTGTGCCATACACCTGTGTGCCCCCCCCCCCCCGCTTTGTTCTCCTCCTCTTTATTTAGCTTCCAATGAAAGGGGGTTTCTCTACACCCGACAGGTGAAGCTGATCCTCCACCAACGCCCCAAACTTTAGACAGCCGCCCAGTCAAACCACCAGTGGCTCTCTGCTCATGTTGAGTTTATGGTGTGGTGAAGTCATTTTCACATACATCAAGTTTAGTTAAGATAATTTACTGTTGATTTACAATGAATCTCTGTTATTTATGTTTACTAATGAGTATATATTCACCTCCATATGTTATTTCACATTATAGTAATTAGTGCTAGTGGGTCATTCATGTCAAACTCGTTCGAATACACATAACATTATTTTAAGTTGTAGTGGAGATACCAAAGCTTCCAGAGATACCAGATATGTCCAGCTGAATTTTGGGGTCAGTGTGTCTAAAATGATGCACATAAATGTGGAATATGTCTCTTTCTTTTTGATGAAATGGTGCCGCCACAAAAAAAAAAGAGAAAAAAAAAGAAAAACATGGGTTTGACTACTTCATTCACTGTAATTATCATACAGATTTGAGCTGGAAAGAGCTGATACAAAGGGATGAATTGACTGATTAAATCTAATGAGTAACTATTTTGACAGTTGATAATTGTTTATAACTGTTAGGCTTCTTGCGGCAGAAACTCATACCGATATTGTGACTTGTGTTGTTTCATGAGATTGAAGGTTCTCAGGATGCTGAATAATGGCAGGGTGAGAGAAGCGATTACAGGCATGTGCTATCGTGTTAATGTTTCTATGTGATGATGCAAATGCATTTACTTTTTTGTATCTCTGAATGTGGGTAGGGGACACACAACTGCTGCAGTGGAGAAAACGCCCACTTCCTTGTTTTTGCCTCTTCTATCTGCTCCTACACGTCAGATATTGTGTTTCTCTGCAGTTTAGATGGTGGTGGACAGTAAGTGTATGGGGAGAGCGGGGGGAGGGGTCTTTCTGTTCTGATCTGGCCCGTGACAGGACCGCCACTGTATGCCGCTGTGCAGAAGTGCGGGCTCTTATCATCCTTGTCTGGGCTGTGTGGCACTCAGGGCGGATGTGCTCATCCCTCAGGAATAGTCTGGTATTGTTAGCTGGTGAGGGAGGCCCAGCCATGACAGCAAACAAAGGGGGTGCACACACACACGCACATACACACACATACATACAAACAGATACACACACACACTTCAGGGTAGAAATATGTACTATGTCAACAAACCACTTTGTGTGGTTCAAGAAAGTTCTCAACAAACCAAATATCAGTTTAAAATAAAAGTAAGACCAAAACATGTGTTGACAGCAGATAGCCTGTTATAGCCTATATGAAGCCTAGAGGATTAAACTTTGGAATCAGGGCTGTAAAGTTTACCTAAGGGCCTCAGGCTGTTTATTTCCCATTAAAAACCTTGTCCTTACCTTCAGTATATTCTCATAGATAGTGTCCCGGAAATCCAGCAGTGCCTTCTGATCAAACTCCTGCCCGTTGATGATGCGCATCTGTTTGAGGAATGTGGATTTTCCGCTCTCTCCGGCCCCGAGCAGGAGGATCTTCACAAGCCGGCGGACGGCTCTCCTCTCCCGCGCGAGCATCGCGTCTATCTCCCGGCTCCTGCGCCTCGCTTCCCGCTCCTGCGCCGCGTCCCTCTCCCTGCTCCTCTCCTTGCTGCCGCCCGGGTCCCGGCTGGCGTCGGCCGGGAGCAGGCAGCGGCTCAGGGTGCGGACCACTCCCGACATGGCGAGTCGTGGGAAAAGTTCACCGAAACTTCAGTGGGAAAATGTTCATTATAGGACGTGACCTCTGGGGTGGAAACGGCCCAGTCCAGTTACATCCACCTGATGGATAATACGTTTCCTGCGGATAAATAAATAAAGTCTACATTTAGATTTAGTGAATGAAGCACTTATCTAGTCTCCAACCGGCAGACAACCCGTGTCCATCTTGGTTAGACCGCGCCATCAACAAAAATCCTTCTTTGGGTAGATGAAAATCAAAGCCACGAAATGTTACAAAAGTTTCAAAGTTGAAATGTTTGAGCTGCTTCCTGCCCATAAAATAAAATGTGAAGTCGACCCGCAGTGAGTCTGTCCATCCGACGCACAACAATAGTAAAAGGCAACGCAAAGACTCACACAGTGGGACAGCCTATCCAAACTAAACACAGCCAGCGGTTTGTGAACTTGAGCAGCTCCTCCGGGCGGCGGTGGGACGGTCAGACTGTTGGGGG
>NW_019525127.1:599553-633294 GCF_002814215.2 Seriola lalandi dorsalis | reverse complement strand
GATCACCGTCAGGGGACGCCACCGAGCACAACAAGGAAGAAGTGACAGACAAAGACCTATGATGGTTGACCTGGGTCACTTAATGAAAAGCTATATTGGGTTAAAGGCCATTAAGAAGGAGGCCTACATATTAGTTACTAATTCTAAATCCAATAATAAACATATTCAGAAGGTAGAGGGGAGTTTTATAACTTGACAACCTGAAGATATTTATTGGAAAAAACTTGATTATTACCTCACATATTCTATATACCCAATAAGGCTAGACAAATACTTTTTTTTTATTTTTATAATTACATAAATTACACACCATGTTTTTGCTTCACGATTTGCTGATGTTAACAGTAACTGGATATTGTAGAGAGAAAATTGAATCTCTCACTTAACGTAATTTCATCAGCAAACTTTGATCGTTAACTTTATGTTAAAGATGTCATAACAGGCCATATTTTGGATATAAAGACCCCAAGATTGAATTTATATGACTATAATGGGAAGGTTTTTTATTCATTCATTCTTGCAGTAGTCATGTTTTACTTCAACTGAAAACATAATTGGCAAATGATTACAAAGTACTAAGACTAGGGTTCCCAAACATTTGCATTTAAATTCATGAAATAAAAAGTAACAGTGCCTTAACATTTAAAGAAAGACTCGTTTTTAATGTCTGTTTGCTGCAGGGGTTTAAACACCCACAAACATATGTAATTTGCAGATTTGCTGAGAAGTCTGGCCATAAACTGACAAAACAAAAATCAAAAAACAAATACATACAAATACATAAAAATCTACAATCACACTTCAAATGCCAAATGCTTACATGATCTCACATTTTTTACACAGCATACAGAAAAATAGGAACTGAACATTAATATTTAAGCACACTGCATTACTATCTTTACTGCTGCACAATCTAGCAACATTTCAACATTCAATCATTCAATTCAATCATTTTGCCATGGGTTAAAGTACAACACTAGCCCAAAAACTAAGTGTGTGCTCTCTGTACTGTAAATTTGTCTAAATTTGTCTGATCAAGGCATTGCTGGAAGAGAGAACCGCACTCTTAGTGCAACGTGCTCAGTTTAATAAAGGTTAAATAGCACAGAGTAGTCGTAAGGCAGCTTTAACTGACGGGCTGCATTTCTCTCCAAGCTGGTTCCTCGCTCACTTTCTTTTGATCACACATTTCTCCACACTTTCTCTTCTCTGTCAAACCGCCAAACAAGACAAACTGTAGCATCAATGCCCGTACGAACCAGTCAATGTCCCTGGGAAACTTAAGCCTCTCGTTTCGGCCAAGCTAACCAGAGACCCTCTGCTCGACAACATCCCTGCCAGAGAAACAGTTCGTCTGATCCAGGCTGCTTCAGGGCCAGTTTCACCACCAGAATAATCGGCATCGCACATGCCAGTTGGGTCCACAGAACCTCGAGTACTCCAGCAGACTCGTTTCTACCCACCAACTGTCTGTTGCTGTTACCAAGATGGTGCCTGTGAGCCAAAGGAAGTGGACCCAGCAGAAAGCAGCCAGCTGGATGAGGCAGCAGACATGGAGGTGGAAAGCTGTGAGGAGGTGTGAGGGCCATCAGAGAGAATCCATTTGGACGCAATCGATGCTGAGCGACGCTAACTAATCAGCATCCGAACTCTTCTGTGATCAAAGGAAAACAGTGCACCAGTGTTCTCAGTCAGTGTTGCAATTTTACTTCATTTTTGTCATTTTAATTTGAATTGGCATGGCCTCATCTTGTTGTTACAAAAACACCAGCACATAAGACACACTTTCTTTCTTCCCTTTCATTTTTTTTTTTTTTGTGCAGAGATGTGAAGGAATAAATTACATCAGAAAAGATGCTCAGTTCTTATTAAAGCCAGGAAAACAGATGTCAAGACAGAACACAATGCCTGGATATCCATTATTCTTCTAAGATGAATATATTGAATATTCCACATTTTCCCCCTCCTCTCACTATTTTCTGTCACAGCTGTATTTTGTTTTCTCATGATTGCTAATTATACTATCATTATCCCATTAATATTATTAAAAAAAGCTATGATTACTGTAGTTAACTGATGACAATATAGTATAAACATTTTAAATCCCCCAAATTAAGGGTAATAGATTTTCGGTACTCTTATCAAACCTGCTCTAATTAATTTGACGGAATGACAGAACTACATTTGAGGATATATTTATCTAAACAGCTGTTTTTGATATCACATTTGACTTTGACTTCAAATACAAATTTCATTGTATAAAACATTTTTTAGACACCCAATGCTTTTATTACAGGAATGGGCATAGTGAACAGATTGTGGACCCTAATGAAAAAAGCCAATAATGAGTGCAGTGAGTATGAAGTCCCTAAAATAAAGAGAAAAGAAGAATTGCATATAAACTGATATAGGTCTATACAAGAATACAGATTTCTTTTATTTATAGGCCTACACAGCAGAGGTTTTGACCTGTCATAGAAGGAAAAGCACAGTTGGAGCCATGACCTTGAACCGGCATGAACAATCCCAGGGACATGATACCGAAGCAGCTAAGTGGAATTAATTCAGCTGTTATTATTTGGGCCTGTGCTTTTTCTATTGAAAGATGTAAAATGTCCTTCGTGATTTAGGCCAAAGTAGTGTCCTTGTGTGCAAAGAATATTTCTGTAACAACAACTACAATTTAATTCAGAACCTCTTTCATTCTTCTTCTTCTTAGTTGGATTTCATACAAACAAACCTGTGCAGGTTACACTTGCCCAGAGCAGTGTCAATGCTGAGCTGAATATAATAGTATATGATTGAAATATTTGAATAGCATAAAATGCCAATGACTTGAATGCATGTATCCTTGGAATATGTTACAGAGTTTTATTGTGCAGTTTGCTTTTATCCAAATCAAGAGTCTATGTTGTAGAGACTGTAAAGCCCTCTTAGACAAATTTATAATTTTGGGCTGTGGGCTCTAAATAAAAATTAATCATTGACCATTGAATCCTAAAGATTCAGATTCGAAAACTCCTGGAAAACATAATGCTGAGTTTTCCATGTCAAATTAAAAAGGCTGTGATCTTGCAGTTCTGCTGTCTCTGGACAGAGGGCGCTGCTAGATTAGATTTGAAAACAAATATATATATATTAATATATATATATATATATGGTGATTCCTCTCTTCAAAATTCTCCCTTTTATCCTTCAATTAAAACAGAAAAGGAATCGAGATGGTGACTAAAATGCACTGTCAGCAAGCGAGGTATCAGCAATGAACCAAGAAGAAGCTGTGTAAGTCACGCTCAGAACATCATGTTCATTATTGACTCAATCATGGAGTTAAGTGTTGTGGAAGACGTGCCAACACACACACACACACACACACACACACACACACCCATTCACACATAAGAACAAGTTATTCTGTTAAAATGACTCTCTACTTTAAACAGCAGCAGCAGTCTATTGAACCAGTGCAGCGTGAATCTGCACATATTTGTGTGTGTGTGAGGAAGAGAGTGATGTAAGCACAGGCTTAAAATTAATCAAGATAGCAACACACTCCTTTCATGTAATTAGCCTAAAAGCCTTTTCATCAGGCTTGGAACAGCACTCGCACACAAACATTAATGGACCTTACTGGAGTCTGCTTATATCCACTAATATTCCACATTCACCTCTTAACACTACAGGAAAATGCATTTGTGAGATGGCCCCATTGTCTCAGTCTGCGTTTTTGTGTTTGTGTATGATTTATTTATATGCTAATGAATGTGGATGGCCATGTTCTGAGTTGTTTGTGTTTGTGCGTGTGTGTGTGTGTGTGTGTGTGTGTATGTGTGTGTGAGAAAGAGAGAGAGAGAAGAAGGCAAGAGTCACTACAGCCGGAGAACAGATGGTGGAGGAGAACCTTGAAGACGTATGTCCGTTACCTTTCTGTTAAAAGTCATAACAACACAACTGTGGATCCATCCTGATCTATGTTTACCCTGCTCATCCTCTTCCCTGTTATTCCCACTTTACTCTGATGAAATATTGTTATTCAGGAACCCTGTCGGGATGCCTGTCTGACTTGAGGTACTTTGGCACCAAACACACCTTTCGTACCTGACTGAAATGCCAAATGCAGCTGTTAGCGTTGACTGACAGGCCCACACTCCAGCCAGCGCAACATGCTTCTCTTCCTCCTGTCTCTAATAGCAGAGCTGCAACTCATTGCTCGATGTCAGAGAGATGAGACGTACTGGGCGGAGTGGCAGTCAGTAAACAGGAGAACGCAACTTTTGTTCATTTTTTTTAATTTGACTGCTTTTGCAATGTTTAAGAACTATTCAGTTTATTACATCTAGGTCTTATTTTCATAGTTTTGGCCATAACAATCAAAATCAATCAAATCACTATGTGAAAGGGACCACTCACAGCGATGAACCCACAGAGAATTATCTCCTGGCTCTGCAGTGCAGCTCATTGTTTCAGTCTTACAGCCACAACTCGCCGCTCTCATTACCGACAAGAGCCCTAAGGATCCACTGTGTGCGACCCGCTCAGCACCAAAGGGCTGACAGACAAAGTTAGCAACTCTCTAGTGACCATATGAAGCATTTATAAACTGAACTATACATTTCTGTGAGGAGTTTGTAGACAATATGAATATTGAATATTGGACTTTCACCAGGTGGCCAGAAACATGAGTCCAAATGAAAGCTAATATTGCTCTGTAGATGCTGGATATTGAGACGGATAAGTGTTTGCTCACAAGTTCCCCATATCAACATAAAATGTGATGCGTCAGTGTTGCGCTCATCTGCCCCCAAGTGGCTAGAAAATTATCACAGCTTTAATTGCAAAGATCTGGGAGCTGCAAGTGTCATTTGGATTGTTCAAATCACAATTTGTCAAAGATAAATAGAGATGTTTTTACTTTTCTATAAGGAGTTTTACTGAAAGGCAGTTGTGCCATGTGCTTCTTCACTAATACACAATACTATATATACAGTGCAAGTAAAGAAGCAAACAAGGCTACCAAGAAGTAGGCTGTCTCTGATAATGTGACCTTCACTTTGACATGTTTGTTTCCCGCTGAAAGTCAATGTTGTTTTCTTCTGTTTTCTTTTATCCACAGCTAAAGATCATTCCCTAACCTTCACCTGTCACTTTTTGTGTCTACTTTCTCTTGATCAGAAAATGCTCATATGGGTCATTTTGTAATGACCCTTGTAAGATTAATTGATCTGATTATTTAACTACTGATATGAAATACCCCATTGGACTTCGTTGTAGTAATGATGCCAACCTATCAGCTCTCAGCAATTTCTCGTCAGTTGCATTTTATCATATAAAAACAGTTAAGTACGAAAATAAGACCCAAATTATAGTGAAGATGAGTTACCCTTTCATTGCATGTCTCTCACACCCAGCAGGAGCACACTTTCCAAAATGTATATTAGTCATCAGTAAAGGTTTGAATTAGTGCTGTAATGATCAGCCCATTAGTCAATAGACAATTAATAATTTAAGACAGTCTTTTCAAGGTAAACTGACTATGTTTGGGTTTTGGTATGCTGTTGGGACAAATCAAACAATTCAATTATGTTACCTTGGGCTCTGGGACATTGTGAAGGCATCTTTCATATTTTTCTGACATTCATACTTGATATTCAAAATGATTAATTTATCAATCTGAAATATAATAAGATAATCAGATAAACTGATAAAGAAATTAAATATTAATGATAATTAGTTATAGCTGTAGTTTGATTCAAATATGGTTTTAGGCTTGTGCCTGCTGTTGATCACTGTAATGATGACGCCTGAAAACATCCAAACCAAGCCTTGAATAGTTTTCCAGGTTGCCAGCAGGTGCAGGTCCATTGATTGCCCTTAGAGCAGAGATTCTGGCTAGCTCCTCACATAAATACAGGTGAACATGGTATTTCAACAGCTCGCCACCCACCAGCTTTTTCCTGTCTGCAAGCCAGCATTTTCCATTTTACACTTGAGGCATTTAGCTGTCACTCTTATTCAGAGTGAATTAGCCTGGATGGAACAGCAGAGTGAGCTTCAGTCGCTGTATGACTGAAATAATAAGCAAGTAAAAATTAGAAATGCAAGGTTGAGCCTCGTACTGTTACCATGCAATTTTCTTCATGGCTCTGTGGCAGTCATGTAAAGGCTGAAGTGCTTGGAAACGAAAGATGAAGGATTTTTCTTTTAAAAAAAAGTAAATGAAAAGGTTGAACAAGGAAGATGAAACTCAGTGGAGAGAAGGTGATGTGTCATGTGTTTCTTAGGAAATGGGCTTTTATGGAAATGGGGAGTCACTTTGCACATCTGATTGGTGAGAGAAGATAGTTCTTCAACAAAAAGACTGTGTGGTGTGGAATGATTAACATGCTGGAACTAAAAAAAAATGAGCTTAGTAAAGCAGAGAAGCTTTGTTTTGCTCACTGCTTAAGATGGCACACAACAATGAAAGATGGGGGACAAAAAAACATAAGCAAGGACTGCAGTCGTGCTAGATTTAATGCCCCTACACACCCATGACGCACTCACACAGGTGCCTCTGTTTAGTTTGACTGATAGACCTCTTTTCAGGACTTTGTAGACATGACTGTGCCTGTTTGAAATCTCAATCACGCTCCTAGTTTTGGTGCACCTGGATGAACTCAAACTTTATCATTCTTAAGGCCTCAGTATGCTTCAAATAAACTAGGTCATACACCTTGTTTTTCAACAGGATCAATCTCTCACACTGTGGCTTTTGGAAGGATATTTCTTTTCGTGTATGGATGCCTACATACAACCCTGCACATGTCCAAATTAAACATGATACACCATGATTGACAGAACATAGGCACAGTTGCACACATGCATTTAAAATTAGATGGCAGGACATGTATATATTTGTTGCTTCTGTAGCCCATAAGCAGTTAATAGACCCAGGCACAGTACATCTGTGAAGAACCCCCCCCCCCATCCTTCTTGTTCTCAGCCATGTGATATGAAGCCCAGTGAAAACAGCCACATCAAGAATCATAATTAGATAATGTGTACACTAGAGCCAACGAAAAGCAATCCAGCCACAACCGTTAGCCCACCTAGCATTGCCGTGATATGCTGCCCAGCAGTGTTGGCACTAAGCTAGCTAGCATCAGCAACATTTGTCGAACACATTCATAATATTGGTAACAGCAAGTTAGCTAAGTTATCATGCCTTCTGTAGCCAGTCACTAACGAAAACAGACATGTAACATTATGTAGATATTAAGTTACTTACCCATGGTGGAGAGGAAAAGGAGGCTCCGAGTCAAGCTGGAGCTCTTCAGCAGCATGTAGGGCTCTTCATCCAAAACCAGATCAGTGTTGGCTCCATGGTCTGACTGGGAAAGAAAGCCTTGGGTTGATCTGCTTGGACCATCCGCACAAATGACAGAGAGGGCCGGTTAAAAATAAAACAACCTTTGTTTTGATGGTCCACGTAATGATCTGGATCGGAGCCGGTACTTCCCATGGCCAGTCCGCCTCTGCTCTGGGCTTATCTCTCTCTTTGTCAGAGACCCTTTTAGATGAAAAACGTGGTTTCTTTAGAAGAGGAAACTCTGGAAAGTGGCTTTCACCTGAAAGGTAATCACTGCACTGTACCATCTCACCTGTGGGCGGTCCCTGTGTGTTTATAAAAGTGGGGAGGTATGCACCAACATCGTAACTTCGTTTTCTGCTCTGGACGCAATTACTCTACAATATCTTCACTTAGAGAATAGTTGGGAGCTAACACTGAGCGAAATCCAGATGAATATGAATAATGTTGCTAACTATTGTCACAAATATGTTGTCCACAGGTAAGAGTACAACATTGAAAGTTATGGTGACAAAATACTGTATAAACTCTTGTAAACATGACAAATGTTAGTTTTGGCCGCAAATTTGTGAATTTGAGTTAACATGCTAGCATTATAAATGCTGTATGCATTAGCGATTAGCATTAGCTTTAGCATTAGTTTAAATGATTAGAATCAGTGATTATTTAGAGTCTTTAAAGCCAGCTCAAGTGTTTATTTAATGTATGCCAACCTCAACAGTTCATGTGGTGTTATTTAATAATGTTTATTGTGACCTATAAACAGTATTTCGTGTGTTGACACTGTGTAAAATATTGGTAGTAGAGAGGCAGTAAGCTAGCAGAGTTAAACCTGTCAGCTAGGTCTACCTAAACTACTAAGTCAAGCCAGGGAATGCAGTTAAAGTTACAATACGAAGTTTTCATCCTGTAAAACAGTTAATAAGATAGTTGTGTAAAACCAAAAGAGTTCTCATACAGGTGTGAAAACATTGAATACATTTTATGTGTTTTGTATATTTGCAGATGGTGTTTAGTTTAGGTGCAGTGCACACAAATGTTTCCTGTTATGTACTCAGTATTCTGTATTATTATGAGGTCTGGACAAAATAATAAGTTAAGGTGATTACAGCCCAGTTCAAAGTTGAAGTTGATAGCAGAGTTGATGAACACAGAGTGAATGCCGAACAAAGATATGAACAGTGTTGCTGACTACAGTTATAAAAATGTTTTGCACAGGTAACCTGTTTTCCATCCAGATGGTTAGAAGAGTCTTTGAGGATTCTGAAAATACCCTCAGTACAGTGGTAAGTGTATTTAAATGACCGTCTGAGTTTTTCAAACACTGCCAGTTAATTATCTTTTAGAGAAACCGGTGGTTACCTCTGTGACCTGAATGTACGCTAATACATGAGAGGCACAAACTGGGGCTAAGGTAGCCGCTGTAATTAAATGTGCCTCACCACCAGTCTGTAACGATTCCAAGGGAGATCAGCCCCCCACCTCAACCAAACACAGTTTCAGGTACTGTTGGATGATCCAACAAGCTTTTAGTTTGAAGCAGACGGAGGTCTGCAGAGACTTTTTTCACTGCAGACATTTCAAGCTTGTCAAACAGAGGTGTAACCAATACTGTTAACGGTGTCTGCATTTCTTTTGTATGTTTAAATTCCAGAGCTCTGGTATAGACACCTTTTCACAGTAGACAATTTGGTATGCCATAGCAGGAAAAGCACAGGTGTGCCTGATAACATTAAAAACGACTGCATTCCATTTAGATGAGCCAGTTCCAAGGTCCTGGTATTGTGCACACTGGTGAACAGTCATAGCTTACTTAAATCTGTTACAGCTTTGCTTTTCCTGCTATGACAAGAAACCCTCTGCTGTGAAAAAGGTCTATTGGGCATGTTTACTGAGAGAAACGGGAAAGGACTCATCATTAATGATATTATTTCCAACTGTGCTCTTCCTGCTATGAGGAGTCAAAACATCTGATGTGAAAAAGTCTGTTAGTACATGGTGTTTGGTGTCATCACATCATTCCCAGTATAGCTCGGTAAACCTTCAACCTGAGCAGACATCTCATCAGCCAGAACAAGTGAGAACACCTGTGTGGGTGTGCACATTTCAGACTTACATGATAGCCTTTTAAAGGAATAGGTCAGATTTGGGGGAAGTTAATGTTTTTTTCTAGTTAGAAATCTCATGGATAGCTTTATTATATTTCTATCTGGAGTGTGAGGGTATCATCACTTATTTTCACTGATAAGACCTCCTCACAGGACCATGTGGGTATGTACAACGTGTTTCATTGACATCTCCCTGACTGTCTCATTAGTGTTTCTGCACCTGATTGGGTAGGACAATTTTCAAGAAATTACAAAAAAGTGGAAGAGGAGGAGCCGTGGTGGTGGAAAAAACGCATCAGCCTCTGATTTGTAATCCCGAGTTGGGCATAGAAAGAATTTAAGACGTAGACAATATCTCCCACATGGTGAACAGAAGACTGCACCAACTCTAATAGTTAGGTAAAAATAAAATCCAATATAAATTCTGTTACAATCCATTGTGTATCTATTGAAGCTATACACCGGTTTTGCTTCTGGTTTCACCTTGGTAACAAAAACCTACAAATACATCATTCAACAAAAGAGGCAAATTTAGGCTGTTTGTCTGGTGTGAGTACAAGGTTGCTACAAGGCGAATACAACCTTGTAAAAATGAATGAGTTTTCCCGTTCTTCCCAATCTGGTGACATTGTGTGAATGCAGCATTATCCCCCCTATTTAAAGGTACATTTCTTACCCATGAATATTCACTCCATTTGCCAAGTCAGAGTTTGCTTTGTTCAACTTAAGCACATCTGCTGGGTCTGCCAAAAAAAACACTGCTGCACTGTGACTCTCTGGGAAAGGAGAAGTTGTTTTTCTAACGTGTACTTTTTGTACATCATCAATTCATAGTGTGATCGCTCTGATCAATATTTATCTATTGCACATATGAGCGCCATGACATCACATCCTTTTTTTAAGGGCAGAGTGCAGGGAGAAGTAATGTCACTGTACCGTAACTTCCTCATCAGTGTTGCTGCAGTCATAAATCGGTCCCATGATCACTTATTCACTACTCCCGTTATAATGGACATTTAATAGTTTACTCTATAGGGGGCAGTGACTTGAGATTTTGGACAATGATGGATCATCTTAGTTGCATGACTCTAATTTTCACAACTATAAATGTGTCACTTTGCTTTATGGGATTATTAACAGAAAGTAGCGTACATACCCATGACTTGTTCCACCACAGGGATTTTTAGGGCACGATAGAGCATACATTACACACTTGAATATTAGACACTCAAATAAAATAACCGACAGTTACTATCGTATACCATGTAGTAATTACGGAGTGATTTTGGACACAGTAGAGTTTCTTTGACCCCCAGGTAATCACCAGCAAAGCACCACCAGACATTAACTTGAGCCAGGGGTCTAATCATCCAGAAGGATTGGAAACACCTGTGTGCAGGGCCTTTAATATTAAATGGGCCTTAATGATGGGCCCCTTACACAGTGGCCTTTTCAACCAACAGCTTGGATTTGAGGAAATTTTGCTCTTTTCTATTTTGAGAGTTAGACTTTTTTTTTTAAGGTGTGGTAAAAATTCATGGTGAGCTTTATTATGTCTCTGTGTGCAGTTTTTAAGGTATACTGAGAGGTTAGCACACCTGCCTGAATCATGCTTAAATCCACGTAGATTATGCTGATTTTTAGTGATTAGAGCATTTCCCAGGACAGTGTGGGCATGTGCAAAACATGCGTGATTGACATCTCCGTGACTGGATTTGATATCTGTGGTCAGTGATTCTAAAAGCAGACGATTAAGAGTCCATCGCAGTACAGTTACTTTAGCCCTCAGGTGTCTGGTGAGCATGTTTTATTTACAGTACCTTAACTTTATTTATATATTATGTAGAGACAACCTAACCATTTCAAATTGTTCATGTGGGTAGAGTACATAGAGTACTTCATGTCTGTAGACCATAAAACATTGTTTTGAAATTGTTTCAAAACTGAATTCTTAATATTCCCATTTATGGACATACTTAGACTTTCAACATTTTTTTTCTGCTGTCTTTATGTGAAGTGAAAAATATCTTTACAACCTAGAACTACTCTATAACAGTATTTAAAGTAATTATGACTTAAGAATTATGCTTTTTTTATTTAAAGACATCAGTGTCATTTTTATTGTGTTTTGGGTTTCTGGAAGCTTTACATTGTTCAGCTGAGTTAGTGCTGATCAAGGGATACCATGTGGGGTAAGGGCAGCTTAAAAGATGATAAAGATAAAAAAGTAATGCATAGAATGACTAAACTGTGCATTTTGTCTACGTTCTTCACATTTCAATTTGTATGATCTCTTTTGAAAGGAATAGCTCAAATTTTGGGTAATTTTACTGTTTTCCTGTTATTTTTAGATGAGACAGTCTAATTGATATGGATAGTGAACCCCATGTTCCACCCACACAGGTGTTTTCATTTATTTTGACTGATTAAATCTCCTCTCAGGACAATGTGGGCTTGTAAAAAAAAAAAAAAAAAAAAAACCTGCTTTGTGTTTTGTTAATGTTGTTGCACCTGTTAGGGAAGGACAACTTACACCTTTTATCATTCTTAATCATGCATATATTGAGTAATTTCCAGCAGAGCTTCACCCAACTTCAAGCAAGGGTCCTACTAGCCAGAATAATTGATTTTACATCAGTCACTTTTCAGTCTTACATGGTGGCCCTTAAAGCTAGCTACACTAGCCATAATAACTACGGTGTAGGAGAAGGAGTTAAGGAGAAAACAAATGTTTGAACATCTAAAATAAAATTTCCCTTATTTTACCTTGATTTGTGAATTCACATTATTAGATAGGTAGAACACGTTGGCTAAATTTTGGCGTTAATAACCCAAGGTTAAAGTTTTGACTCCAGCTCCTTGACTCTAGAAGCACCTCCTTACATTTGCAAGCATGAAATTAGACAGTAGTGGATGGAAATGTGCATTTATTTGCATTTTCTTTTGCCAAATTTCTCAAATTGAATTTTTTAAAAATGTGCACCACATTTGGCAACCCTGTCTGCTAGAAATAACGTTTCTATACAACTAAACTGCAACAGCAAGTAAGTTTTGTAGGAAAAATAATTGCTGGCTGGATTATGTTTGTATGTTTTGAATGAATGAAGCGCTACATTTATTAGTCACCAGGAGGTGGTTTGGGTGGATGATTTATCTTTGGCTAAGGAAAGATCATGGTTTTGGTTAAATGTAAATAAAGACATTGTGCCTCTTATTAAACTGCCAGTGCATAAACATAACTATAAAATGTTTGATAATGCTTTAGCCTTATATTGCTATAGCTTATATTGCAAGATATTGATTGCAGTTATTTTGGTGGAAAACAGATAATCTGTGGAGATTTTACTCATATGTTCAGTGCAATGTGTTTTTGACTTGCCAAATAAGTAAATTAACAAAATATCATGTTAATAGATGACATAATCCAGTCACCATTACTTTCTGACTAAACGTATTTGCTGTTGCAGCTTAATCATACAAAAACATTTTTAGGCAATGGGTTGCATTTGGATAGTAACCGATCTATTGACTTCATCTGTCCAGATTTCCTCAGACCTTTTGTCTTATCAAACTGTGTTGTTGGACTTTTTAAATAGACCTGTAGGAAAAGGGCAAGTATTACTAATAAAATGAGCAATGGCTCCGTTCTATTGAAGTCCCAGTAAGAAATAACACTGTGACAATGACCCAGCATGCACAAAACCAGGACTCTGAAACTGAAGCAGCTAAACGATATTCATTATATTTTGATTATATACACTTTTGCTTTTCCTACTGTGACGTGTCAAAATGGCTCCTGTGGAAATGATCTGTTAGTAAACTGCAACTTTACATTAACTGACAAATTCTGGAGCCAAACCAGATGTAAACGTGTTATTTCAAACTCACCATGAGACATAAAAATGATCTACAGATATGATGAGAAGATTTAGGATTTGAAATCTTTCATGGTTAGAAGCCTTTTTTCCCACTGGAGTAGCTGTGGGTCTACTGTGTTAACATATCCTCTGTCAGCCATGACATTTTTTTAAACAATAAAATCACTAAATTTAGTCAAATGTTGTAATAGAGATGAAGATTTTGCTGCCTATGATAACACCCTGAGAAAAGCTGGACCGAGACAAAAGAGACTTAATGGTATCATGTCTAAATGAAACCATTTTCCATTGCAGTTTCCTAGTTTTACTTTGTATTTGACCAGAAAATGTTTTTTTATCGGTAGTTTAACCTGACCAAAACAATTTGGTCTGGTCCATGCAGTATTCGGTGGTATGTGAATAGAGTGAATTTATCACCTCATCCTCTCAGACTGTCTTGGCTAATCCAGAAAATTGAGAATCTTGTTTTTGTAACCTTCAGGTCGCTGCAGCAGGCGTTAACATGGAGAGAGGTGTGGAGGCACATGGGGAAGAGAACGTGGATCAGAGGGAGGTGAACGAGGGGAGATAAATAGGTGGAAAGACACATGAAGGAGAGACAGAAGGTGAGGTGGACAAATGACATTTTTATTTTCACCTCAGAGAGGGAGAGAATGAACAGCTGGCTCCTCAGACACACACACACACACACAAACACACACACACACACACAGACACACACACACACACACACACACACACACAAAAACACAAAAACACACTTTCCTCCATCTTTCCATCCGTTAATATTCATCTGAGATCATGTTGAGCGCAAAGCAAAGAGATCATGATTTTTGCATAATGGATGTATTTGTGAAACTGTGGGTGAGCCTGTGTGATTCTTTCTCTCTCTACGCTTTTCTACATCACCTTCACTAAAACACTGCTCGCTACATGCACACACACACACACACACGCACACACACACACACACATTCACACACATACAACTTTGTCTGTGTGGGTGTGTGTGTGTGTGTGTGTGTGTGGTAAGTGTTATTTTTGCCTCCACTATCTGAAATAGCATTTTTGTTGTCTTAGCCTTCAATCCTGTGTGCATGTGTATAGTCGTGTGTGTGTGTGTATAGTTGTGTGTGTGTTTGTGTGTGTGTGTGTTAGTGTGTGTGTGTAATGAGGAAAACTGCCATTTGGGAAAACCAATTACTACAGGTAAATAATATAACCCCTCGCCCCTTTAGCCAAACAATGAATTTATAAAGAGGAAAAACCTCCTCTTACACACTCGTGCACAGCAACACACAGTGGTTTTGGTATACTTTAGAGCACATGGCATTGACTCACAATCATTCATTACCCTTAATACAATCATAAATTTTACCTTGGAAAATTAACCTCAAGCCCTTATGTCTTTATCTCTACGATCTGCTGGTTTGTCTATGAGGTTCGGTAAACATTGCGCGCTATTTGGTTTCCTTGTAAGTCCTCACAAGTTCAGATAAACCCCATCGCGTGCACACATACACACATTTCCCCCTGAGACTGAGTGTAATTATGAGTTTGGCCTGGAATGGTTTGATAACTAATAAAACTGAGATTTCTTGGGAAAATAAGGAAGAGAAAATTAAAGTGTTGGAGTGTACAAATTCTAATTAAAATAATGCAGAGTTTATGGTGTGCAGGACACAGAGAGAGAGGAGGAGGGGAGGGAGAGCAGGGAATGAAGAAGTATTGGCATTAGAGCAGGAAGGGAGAGGGGAGGGACACAGTGGGTGAGGAGGGAGGTTTATCATATTTTCACAGGAATTTCCTCATTTAAAATCTTCATTAGGTGCTCCCTCACTTTATATTTGTTCTCAGCTCCTCCATCACGGCACAGCAGCCTCTGGTCCTTGGCTGTGTGGCGCGATATACTCTGCCTCATTGTGTGCGTACATGTGTGTGCGGGTGTGTGCGCGCACGCACGCCTGCGACAGTGTGTGACAGAGCGAGCAAAGCCTGCATGTCCAAGTACGAGTGCATGCTGGCTCCTGATTATCCTTTGAGTTTATTAATTACAACTCTTTGTCATTCATCCAGGTTCTATCAGTCGCCGCACAGAACACTTTTCCCTCTTCTCTGTCATCTTTTTCTTTAGTTTCATTACGTTTCTGTCCCCGCTCCTCCTCCTCCTCCTCCCTCCTCCCTCCTCCCTTTCTCACCAGAGGAGCAAACACTGGTTTTGCATCAAAGAACAGGACACTTTAGTGCGTGAACAAACAATTTACTCTTCTCCACAGTCTATCTCTTGCAGCTGTCACTCTAGGACAAGCCTGTTGATTTGATCATCTTTTCTTCTCTGTAAATAGGCCTGTCTGGCTTTAATCATTTAACACACATAGGCATAGGTATAGATCTTAATCTGAATAATCCTGGATTACAACTCAGCTAGGAGACATTGTATGTGAGTGTGTGTTGGTGTGAGTTTGTCTGATATTTGAATGAGTGAGTGTGTGGATCTTTTTGCAGCTTGTCGGTGTCACTTTTTATTCTTTGTTCTTTAATCTGATCCCTATTAGCTTCCACCAAGTGCTAGTGCTAGTCTCCCTGAGGTCCATATAAACTAAAAGGAAGCAATTTAAAGATCACACGGTTTCAATAGACCAAGAAGAGGCAGGAGAAACAGAAAATAACAGCACTGGTGGTTTATTCAAATACTCAAAACTTACCATGTTTAAATTTTTTCTGACAAGCGACCTCTGGTTTTTGTGCACATAATGACATAAAAGTAAAAAGACGTTAAAAGTGGAAGTAGTGTGACATTACAAATCGATAAAGCCTCTCAGAGATGGATGGTGAACAGACTTGTTGGTTTGTCTGAACCATGACCAAACTTTCTGAAATTTAACCAAGTAGTTTTAATTGCCTGCACTTGGCCAAACATTGAAAAGTGTCAGATCAGAGAACCAGTTTTTTCATGGATCATTAGGAAGACAAAAATAAACACGTCAAAGGCTGAAAAAATAATAGTTATAACAGAATGAAAAAGTAGCAAACCATCACAAATGAACAAAGTAATAGGATCTATTACACACCTGGTGGGCAGATGTGTCAGAAAATGAAATGATACAAAAAGATACTGTTCGGGCATCAGATTCACAATATGTCAATATATCTCAACATCTGAACATCTTTGTCTAATTTTAGGGCTTTTTTAAAATCAAATATTATGTGAAATTATCTCAGGTGTTTGTAATTTGACTCAGTTTGACTTATTCTGCAGCCAAACCAAAGTTTTATTTCCTGGGTCAATATGACAATGTGACATAAAAACATCATTTAGATGTTAAGATGTCGCGATGAGAAGTTTTAATATTTGAAAGTAGTGCAGTTTTTCTTATTATAAAATCACTGACAAAGGGCAAATGTTAAGTTGTTTCCACTATAGTACATCTACTACTGTAATGAAGTACCATGGACCTGACTTGGGACTAATTTTACAGATGTTCTTTGTTAACTATTGGTGGCGTAATTATCTCAGGTGTTTGTGATCCAGCTCCTTTTTGACTGGCTCGATGTTCATATCACGAACAATAAAACAAAAATCTGTGACTGAAATGATGCATTTTCCATAAAGTTAGTGCTGACAGAAGTTAGCTCAAACCCGAAAGCATTTATGTGAGGTGTTATTAGTTTTTGTTTCTGTGGCTTTTTGTCAGAAAATGTACTTTTAAATCTAAATTATGCTGCATATTACCGGCAGAAGATGGTCTACAGAGAACACTTCAATTCGTTTATGTACATGGCACAACAAGACGTGCTGTGCTAACCTGATATGTGACCAGTTTATAACCGGTGTATTCTAGTTTTTCACAATGCAACTGTGGCATATTATTTCTGAATGACATTTTGCACAAATAACATAATTTATGCAAATTTGAATTTACCCTCCACAGTTAGCTATGAATGTTGTTCTCACAGACATTAGCTCAGAAAGAACAATGGTGAACTAATGTGGATGGTTGCTGTTAGTTTGTGTGTGCATATTCATGTGCAAATGTGTGTGTGTGTGTGTGTGTGTGTGTGTGTGTGTGTGTGTGTGTGTGTGTTGTGTGTGTGTTTTACCCTCTAAATACTGCATGTAATGTGGCAGTATATTTGTATAGATGGAATGTGATGGTATTTGTTTTCATTTAGAGCTCTGACATTTTCATTTTTGAGAGAGCTGAACAAATCAGTTTTTCTCTTTTTTTCTTGCAAACTTCTCGTCTCTGACAGCCTAATACTCCACTTTAATAACGCCGAAAGAGGATTCTTTGTGCACATAGTTGAAGTACTCAGTGTGTGTGTGTGTGTGTGTGTGTGTGTGTGTGTGTGTCTATTTGTGTGGAACTGTGTGCCACATATTAACTCACATATGACCTCTTTCTCCTGTCTGCTCTGCAAAGGCTTCAGCTTTCTTGCATGACTGAACACACACAATGCAGCTGTCCAAGTAACCAAAACACACCAGTCCATGACCCACATGTCTGTTATTGGTGTCTGTCGCCAACCAGGCTGCACACACACAGATAAACAAACACATGCATAAAAACATCGAAGACTCAGAGATGTCAGTGACAAAAACGGCCAAACCTGTGAGAGTTGAGACTGTGTCAATATTGTATGACACACAAATATTTTTTAATTAACATGCAAATTAACATGCATAATGCTTCAAGACTGATATGATATTACACCTACAGCTAATGATTATTGCACCATTCATTAATCTCTTGAATATTTTTCCGATAAATTGTTCATTCTATGGAAAACCAAAATAAAATTTTGCTGAGCTGAAGGAGGCGTCCGAAGTCCAAACACCCCCCAAAATAACCCTCAGTTTACGTTGATATATGACAAAGAGAAAAGCATTTTTTCCACAATTTTTCTTGAAAAACAACTAAAAGGATTAATTATTGTAGATTATTTTTCTATCGATCAACTAATTGATTAATTGACAAATCACTTCAGTTCTGACATGAAATAACTATACCTCAGGCACCATTAATCCCTGACTTGAAGTCAGTGTACTCTGCAGCAAAGTGGCTAAAAGTGTTTTGATATAAATGCAAATAAAGGCTCTCTTTATACCTATCTTTATTGCCTGTCACACACTTGAGGATCAGCAGGTCGATCTTGAACCCAATTTGTCTCCTGATAATCACAAAAGCGACCCAATTTCAGGCTGGTCTTAAGTGATTATCTTCACAGATGATCCTAACTTTCCAGACACAAATGCAGACCAGTTGTGACCACACGGAATTCAAATCATGCTCATTTAAGTGTAAACTATTTAACAATTTGTGCAATCCTGTGCTGTGAGAGTAACACCAGCTGCTTCATATACAATTCATCCTTGATGTTAAGTGTGCTGCTCTCAAGGTTTCAGTCATATAACACGTTCTTCATCAGCATTTGTCTAGCTGTAATGGAACTGTAGATATTCATATCGGCATTTTGTTTAGATGACACCTTGGTAATTCAACTTGCTATTGAAGATCATTTGATATAAGTGAGAGCTCCAGAACAATTATGGACCATGTGGTGAGATTGTTCTCTCAATTTTGATTTTATATTTTAGCATATTTGGTGACGTTTGAACACATGGGACTGTCAAAGGGGGGTGAGGGTGTACAGTATTGCGATTTTGTTGAAATAGGATCAGGTTGATTTTTAAAGTGACAGTTTGAATTTGTTAAAATATAATTTTTTTGAAAATGTGATAGCCCTCGTAAATATTACATCATTTTCTCTTCAACCTCCTCTGTGGCTTTGCATGTTATCACAGCCGACTGTCGGTTAGTGGGACAGTGTAAAACTGGCTGCTTTAATGTGTGTTGTGTAATTTGTCGCCCGTGTGCTCATATGCACACGCATGTCTTGGTATATGTGTATGATACAAACAAAACGGGATCCCACTTATAAAAACTACTCCATAGCACTACAAGTGGTCATAAACTCCCAGGATACCTTTAAAATACATATTAGTAAGTTTGTTTGTTATATATCAATGAATGAATGAATCAGTGAATCAATTAATCAATCTTTTGTCTTATTTAAAAAGGCCAACAAGAATAATTTCAAAGATTTTTAAAAAATCTTTGCTGAGCTTTAAAAAAAAAATTCAGCATCTGTTTTATGGACTTGAGATCATGTAGTTATATTTTACTTATTCAGTTCAACCCTTGAAAATTAATAAAGAAATAAAAAATAAATAAAAATGACCCATTTACATAAATAGTACATGAAGTAGATCATTCTTAAAAGACCATATGGAGTGACTGAAGGCAAAACCTCAAAACGTAATCATGGCTTTAATCAATTAATGTGTGATGTTTTGTTTTAGTTACATAGTCTTAAGTGATGCTCTGATGACAGAAGAGCAAAAACTGGTTTTATGTAGGGACTCATTTTTTTGACATTCAGAATATGAAGCAGTCTGATGTGTTGTATATAGACCCTGCAAAGTTTACCCAGCATCCTTTATGGTTACTTCCTGTAAAGTAGCTGTTGAATAACATCGAGCTTCTGTATCTATATATCTATTCTTATCAGTGCTCTTCATTAAAACTGCCCACTCGCTTGCTTTATTATATATATATAGTGTACAGTTTACTGATGAAGACTGAACATTGCATTGACACTTTTTTGTTCCTTAACTTCCTCCATATGTTTGAGTTGTAAAAATATGATATATATACTCAGAACATATTGGATGTATTTACACCTGTGTTCACTATAATTATAATTTAAAGTCCCGGTGTGCATGAAAATAGGCTGTTGTCAAGATGTGAAATGCTTTCCCATTTAAAAAAAATATTGGTATTCCTTCAGTTTCCGTCAGGAGAGTCAAACAAACAAATGAATGGAATCTGATATTATATCTATAAAGAGGACCCCTGCTGCTGGTGTGATAAGTTTGCTGGGGCCAGGTCCAAATTACTGGAAGCTATCATGTCTGTGTAAAAGATGTACCTGGGTTGATAACTTCCTCTTATATTTCTCAGAAGCTACTTTGCTATACAAACTGTATCGTTTCTGTTACTTGCACCTGTGTTGTAGGTTGCCATCTGAGCATCCCAAAACCTTGATGTTTACATGTGTGTTACATGCTGGTAAAACAGCACAAGGTCAAAAGGTCACAAGGAAACAGTCATGACGTTAGTACATTGACTCACTGACTAATATCTGTTAAAAACAATATCTAAAGTTAGCTGTAACATTAGCAACATTAACCACCATAAGATACTAGAAGTGGAAATCACAAATCACTTTCTCGTTTCAAATCACTACATTCATGATTGGAACTCAGTGACCCTGCAGTTTGTTCACTTTTGTTCCCTAAGTGAAAGCGGTCACAGCACCATGCATATGCACTTCAGTATGTTAAACAGTAATTGAACGCAGCCGTTCATATGGCCGCGATTTTCAGCACTGTTTCTAACCGTCATGAGTTCAGTTGTGCATTCAGTCTGTCATGTTCAGTACTAGTAGCCAATGCACATAACATAAAGTTCAGCTCAGCAGCCTTTTATTTACGATCAGTTTATGATCATGATTTTATTTTCTGTGACTTTTGCAGTCGTTTAATAAGTTTTTAATGAGGAAGTAACGTACTGTGAATGACAGCTGAGCAGTCACCAGTGAGAGGAGCTCCCCAGGCAAAAATTGCTGATTCAGTCAGTGACACTAGTGATTCAGTTGGTTCAGTTTGTAGATTGGTTTATTAAAGATTTATTCCTACTGTACTGAACGTTTCTAAAAGCCACTGGTCATTTTAGACCAACTAACTGCAGCAACAAAACAAGTTTATGGAACTCATTGACAGTGTGTTTTTATTTCCTCTGAATTCAACTTTTCATTTGTATAAAGTATAAATGTGTTATTTCTCCTTTACAAAGTCATTCTCAATATAAAAAAGAGTAATGGAGAAGGCTTGTTAGACAAATGAAAATGTCCAGGCTTGCTTAAGTATTTAGGGAGATGAGGTCATTCAAGGGGCCTGAAGGCAGCAGCTTTAGGTTTAAGCACAAAAATTACTTGGTTTTGGTTGTTTTAGGAACCGATTGTGGTTTGGGATTAAATTACTACTACTTTAAGATTAGATAATCTTTGTTGTCATGGTTATAACAGTAACAATGTGGTTATATTTGTCGAACGGTCATGGTTAAATGAAACAACATTAACTGCTAGTTTCACATAGGAATCAAACACCCGTCTCCTGCTTGAAAGTCCTGTGATTCGTTGACCCATACATCCCCCAAATATGGACTTTGTCCTGTTATAATTACTACGACCACTAGATGTCGCCTGACAACAAAATGTAACTACGAGTCATAATAACCTGCTGAACAGAGACCTTTGGGCTAGATTTTTTTTACAGGCAGACAGTCCAAGCTGCTCTGTTCGCACCATTGCATTTTTAAAGACGAATAGTCACTAGGGAATTTCAAACACTCAGCCGACCAGTGGTGCAACTCCATCAGTCAGTCAGGTAGGGAAATTTGCATGTATAGGGCTGGCCCTGCTGTTGCAGGAAGGAACAGAGCCATAAGATCGGGCTCTCTTCAAAGAGCCGTAATTCCCATCACTACAAGCAGTTGGCTGGTTTGATGGTACAGAGCAGCAGGTTCATGTCTGTCTTTGAGTTTATTCTGCAAACATTCAGTTGGCTACAGACTGAAACTCAGTGACTGTCTGCCAGTCAGTATGTCCACTCACCACGCTCTCTGTTTTTCTCTGTTTATGTTTTAATTAGTTAATTAGTGCTGGAGCATCATGACGACTTTTGTCAGGCAGCTTCAGGCTTTATTTGTAAACACCACCCCAAGGACTTCACAAACACACACACACACACTTACACACACACATTCAAACGTGCACTCACACACATAAGCATCAAATTAACATTTAGAAAGAAAAATATCAACAAAACCAGGACAAGAGAGCATGGTGCTGAGCCAAAGTCTTCAAAGACAACTTCTGACAGAATTCTTGATGAGTCAGAATAAAACAACATGAAAATGAGAGAGTAAAAGCAGAAAAACAAGAAAACATCATTCTCTCTTTCACTCTGTGTATGTGTGTGTCAGCCCTGGCTTTCATGTTCACAACTATGTCAACAGTAAATAGCAGAGAGATTATTCTTTTCTATTTTCTGTGATTAGCCACTTAATTATTGAAGCTGTATCTTTGTGAACGTGTCTGTGTGTGTTCTTTTCTCGACTGAAGAAGCACTTAAATTTTTACTTTTTTAGATTGAACCGCTCTGCTTTTACATGTACTTATGTGCATGTTCTCCACTTGTGTGTTGTTGTAAAGTGGCCAGCAATTTGATTTGTGAAAGAGACATTAAGTTGTTGAAAATGGACTATCATTGTTTAAAAGAAAAATAATTATAAAAGCAGCTTGTTTATGATGAAACAGTATGGCAGACAAACCTAAACAGCAGGGGTAAACACTACATTGTGGTGGTGTTGTCTCAGGCTTCATTAGTTTGGAAGGTGCTTTTAATATTTTGTCCACCTTGTTTCTATATGTGAAGGAATAAAATATTAGAGACACATTATAACATAATACAACAGTAACAAACTAAAACAGTCTCATCAGCAACTCTGTCTAAACGTATTTGCCAGTTTGAAAGAAAATATTTTTATGTGATTATGTTCAAAAACCTTGTAGTTTGTATTTGACCGGAGAAGGTTAGGGTTAGTTGAGTATCATTATATAGTAGTTTGTTCAAGTTTTGATGAAGACAGAAACATGTTAATTAGAGGAGGCTATATGGCCTGAGGCTGTTTTTCTGGGTTTGGGGCCCTTGGGAAACGTAAAGTCCAGTTTGGAGGAAGCACATTTCCTGTTTCAACATGTCAGTTCCCACATGCAAAAGCGAGACATGATTATCTGAATTTATTGTGGAAGAACTTGACTGGCCTCAACCTGTTCCAACACCTTTGGGATGAATTTGAGCCAGGTGTTATCTGCCACCATCAGGGTCTGGCCTCGCCAATGTTCGAGTGGGGGGAGCAAATCCCTGTAGCCAGGTTCTTGAATATTGATCTTCCAAGAAGATTGTTACAGCAACAGATTGATTTTCACAGTTTTATAATGTGATTTTTAACACATTACATATGGGTATCCACATCCATTTAGTGTGCTATAGGATTACAGCAAGCACTGTTAAACTGAGAAAGTCTTCAGTAATAATATTATCAAAACGTTAACTAATCCAAGTACGCATTGAGCATTTTCCAGTCTTGTTTATTTGTCCAGTGTTTGATCTCTGTTACTTTCTTTCTTTTCATATGTGTAACTGTCCATATACCTGGTGGGAGGGAGACTGCTGAATAGTGTGTCTCAGGAGGTAGAGCAGGTAATCCACCAGTCATAGGGTTGGCGGTTCAATCTCCAGCTATTCCTGTCCACTTGTCGTCAAGTGTCGTCCTCAGACACTGAACCCCTAATTGCTCCAGATGGTCGGGCCAGCACTTTGCAGTGGCAGCATGTGTGTGTGTCAGAGCGAACAGCAACTCGTGAAACTTTTTGGATGAAACTACTATATGAATGCTGCCCGTTACCATTAATACACGATAAAGGAATTTCTGTTTTTCTGCACTTTAAAAGAGGCAGTCTAATTGTCATAAAGACACAGTCCTCATCCACACCTGTCCTTCATCAACCTCAGTGTGTATCCATGCTGGATTCATGAACATCGACAGAACAGGAAGAACAACAAAATCTTCTGTTATTCCAACTTGAGATTGATGAGACATTGTAGACATGTAGTCACACCATTACATGTCCTTAATGAATAATTCAAATTTTTGTAGCTGTTATTAGCAACGAGAATCTGATACAAACAGTGTATGTAGTGTAGGTATTTTTTTTGGGACATTCTTGCCTTTATTCTGATAGGACAGTGAGAAATGGACAGGAAAATCAGGGAAAGAGAGGGAAAGAGAGAGGGGATGACACGCAGCAAGGGGCCATGGGTTGGACTCGAACCCGTGGCTGAAGCGCCCAGGTCTCTCTCTTTTTCTTTTTTTCTGTAATTAATTGTAGTTTTATTATTGGATTTTATTTAAATGTAACTGCTGGTTGTTGAGCTATCCATGTCGCAAGTGCTTTGACACTATTGTAGTTCTTTGTGCCGAGTGGGAGATATAATAGCAGTTAGAAGTTTTTGATATTTCTGACTCGACGTTACAGCTCTGAGACTGATGTGAAAGATTTCCCCCCTTACCTACTTGTGATTATGGTCTAAAATATATGACGTGAATGCAGCTTTATACCGTCTCCCCTCCCATTGCTGTTTGCTAGATAGATTGTCTGTTGTGCCATTGTTTGACTGCCTACTGCCGACCTTCAACCAAGACTCAGTTAACCTCATTTAACCTTAGCTGCTCTGCCCAGCAATTCCTGCTTTTGAGTCCAAACATCAACGACCAGAATTGTTACACTGGTGCTGATTTAAATATACAAGTTTTCATTATGGTCTCATTAATAAACTTGTATAAATAAATATCATCTTAGCTACAACCAGAAATGGACAAATGGAACTTAATGCTGCACTACCTCTAAGTAATACAAAAGGATTAGTTGTTTTTTCACGTGATCCCCTTTTCTCTGAAAAACCTATAAGATCAACACTTGCAGGTTCTTATGTTCACAGTCTTCACTGAAATAGAGACATCGTACTAAAACACATGCTGACCTTTCCACCAAGAAGTAGCTGTTAAACTGATGAAAACACTGGTCATGTCGCCACCTTCTTAAACATTATTTGGCTTCTGTTCTTGTTCCCCTTGTTGAAAGAGTTATCTGTTTTCTATGAAGTAGATCTTTATCATCCCACACGAGTCAGTAAAAAGCCAAATTATTGGCCATTAGATTGCTGTATTGAGACACACGCGGCCTATCACAGGTTGTTATTGTGAAACAAAAGATGTGTATTACAAATACTTTGTTAGGAATCACAGTCTCTGCTGCAATATCTCACACGTACAATTAGTAATGTGTGTGTGTGTTTATTCTTTGTCTTGTTGTAGTCTTTTTATGCTCTGTTGCCCCATCATTGGTGTCTGTTTCCAGCATTTGAGTACTTTGGTTTGACAACGTGAAACCGTTTTTAGCAATTTATATGCAAAGCAGAGATGAGAAAACATCAGCTGCAATGATACACAGTAAGACAGGAAGAGATCTAATTGGACAGTAGGTTGCTGGTTGTGGATGTGTGAGGCTGCTTTGCAAACAGAAAGAAAGTGCACGTGCACGAGCACACGTGTGTGTGTGTGTGTGTGTGTGTGTGTGTGTGTGTGTGTGTGTGTGTGTGTGTGTACATGCACACATACAATTTAGACAAAAACAAGGCACCTTGTGAGATCTCTTTAGCAAAGGTTGAAGGTAAAGCTGATGCTCAGAGAAGTCTTCTCATCAGACCTGACCAGGGGCTCTGCAATTCCTCTACTATCTTTCCTTGCAAGCTGTTAAGACTGGAGGAGGTGGAGGATTCCTCTGTGGTGGTTCGATACAAATAGAGCGTGTTTGGTTTTCTGTCGATGAAAGTTTAGGCGTGGATGTATGCACAGAGATTCTAGGAACATAAATGTTTGTATTTTGAGTCCAGTTTTTAAATTAGAAGTTTATTCATTAAAGCAAATAAATAATCCAACACCTATATCTCCCATGTTAAAAGGTAATTCCCACCCTAAACCTAATAGCTGATTGTGTCACCTTTAGACACAACAACTGCAACCAAATGAGATTGGCCCATTCTTCTATGCAGAAATGCTTCAATTCAGCCGCACTGGAGGGTTTTCAAGAGTGAATCACCTGTTTGAGGTCTTACAACAGCATCTCAGTGAGGTTAAAGTCAGGACATTGAAGAGGCCACTGAAAAACCTTCATTTTCTTTCTAGGTGTCCTACTCGCCTAACTCTGGGTTGTAATAAGCGCAGACGACCTGTGAGGTTTGTGTTTTCACAGGAGGAAAGTCTCGATGTGTATATTGTGCAATGACTTACTGGATAAGTTGTCGATTTGCTTTTGGTTTATTTCTGTACCAGGTTTTCTCCATTTGGAGATAATGGCTCTTACTGTGGTTCTTTGGAGTCTCAGAGCCTTAGAAATGGCTTTATAACCCTTTATAGAATAATGTATTTCCTTTTTCCTCATCTGTTCTGCTATTTCCTTTCAGCAACTTCACATCACGGAAGAAGTGCTATATTAATGATCAGTGGATCAGGCAGGGTTGGCAGTAATCAGGCCTGGGTATGTTTGCTGCAGTTGAACCTAATTATCAATAAGGTTTGGTAGGATTTAGTCATTAGAGGGATACATACTTTTTCACATATGCCCAGTTGGTGTTTGTGAATAGATAAACTTATCTTTTATAAACTGCATTTTGTTTTCTTAGTGTGCATTTTATTTTGTTTGAAACAATTTAGTATGAGATACACATAAATATAAAATAAAACACGTCAGGAGAAATACCTTTTCACGGCTCTGTATGCATACATTAGTGCTTGTTTATATATGTGTGTGAGATTGCAGACGTGTGCAAATAGATATGTTGCTGTACCGTAGCAGCACAGCATTAATGGCTGACCTTGTGCAGCTCGCCAAATATAAATTTCCACAAAACAGTTCACTTAATTTGTCTCTGCAGGCTTATCTGAATATTCTCCCTCCACACTCTGTAAAACAAACACAACCATCTGTTAACCTGTGCTGAAGAAACCGCTCACCTCAGAGGGAAAATTCAGCGATTATACAGTCACCCAAATGTCAGAGATATTTACGGTTTGAAGGATCACCAGCCAAATGGTTAGTTAACCCCTGCAGTGCTATTTCAGCATTCTCCCATAAGTGTGATAATGAATAATGTCCTGTAGGTAACCCTGAGTGCGGTCACTTGGCAACATGACTTTTGGACAACGCTGTCGAAGCTGTTTGGAGAAAGTTTAAGTAAAAAGTAAAAAGTTTCTCGGAGACAGGGTAGGTTAACTGAAAACTCCTAAACAATGTCAAACTGAACAATTCGGTGAATGGCAAATGTTATTTTAGTCTAACATATCAACCTAACATATCATTCAGATTCAGATCATGAATTATTAGGGATACTGGTGATTTTACAGCTGTGCCATCACATTCAGACGCAGATTGTTTGATCAAGTCATGCAATTTCATCACGTTAAAGAGTTGGTGAAGCGGTGCGGAGTACCAGCTTCATGCCTCGACAGCACTCAGACAACATGCCGAGCTGCAAAATCCAGCCCCTCCATTATACCACGACCCCTCTTTAAGGCAAACTGGTTCTGTGCAGTGGCGGCGTAACACAATGATTCCCAATTTTTTTTTTTTACACTAGTGACCGCACGAAATGAAGCAGTGTCTGCTTGCAACACCTCATCACAGGCTGAAAGTGTCTGAGTTAAGTGCACTTCAACCAGAAAGTGATTTCTTTCTTCTAAACCTCTCAGACTGATTCATATGAATAACTGTTGGAGGCGAGATGAGGTAAAATTATTTAGTACTTCCAGGAAGAAAAGCAAAGTTTACAGAAAAGCCACAAAAACAGAATCTGACTTTGAGTACTTCTTTTCTGTCCCATCAATCATATCACGGTTCTCGAGACCAGCGTTAATTTTGACACTAGATGTTGATTTAGAATTAGTTCATTAGTTTTGGTGGTTTTTGTCAGTGACGGTAAAATTTTAGTCTCATTTGTCATGCATTTTAAGTTTTTATATATTCTAAGCAAAAGGCAATGTTAGCATGTTCACACTCAGTGTGTATGTGACCCTGGTCTGTACTAAAACAATAACAGACTGGTTTTCTTCAGTAAAATCAGTTGTCATTTCTAAATTCAGTCTGTGTGAACAGAATCGCTCTCTTTGTTTTCTGGCAGCTGATTCGCTTGTTCATTAAAATACTCACTGTGTGGGTTTAGCTTGAGAGAAGCTAAAACGCTGGATAATGCAGTGACATTTCTTAAACTGTTACCAGACACCTTCATTTTCATGCACAAGCCTAAAACTTGATTATAATTATAGCCCTGGTCTCCTTTGAAAGGTGACTTGAAATTTTCCACCAGAAAGTCAGAATGAGGATAAGAGAGACTAAGCTAAAGTTACACAGGCACAAACATGGTAGAAATTCAACAGGCGTAGAACTGATACAGAGATCCTTTGTATTGTCTGTCAAAAAATATATAATTTGTCAGAGTTGTGTGAAGATTGAGTTCAGTACTGACCAAAACGACCAAGGCCGAAGTGTCCCACAGGCAGGACGGTGTATTTTAAAAGGGAAAGTGAACTTCTCAGGGAAGATTTAGATGGTCGGCTGTCGACATTAATCCTGAAACTTACTCATTCTTTGTGATAGCAACATGAAACATAGCCATCTGAAAGTAACATCACCATCACATCCACAGCACTTGATGATGTAACATTAGCTTATCTTTTTATAAATATGTGTGTATATAAATATATATATATATATATATATATAAATCATAGTTTGTCTCAGCTATTTTGTTGCTGCTTCTTGTCTAATTCTCACTGGATTGTAGATTCATTTAGTCCATAAATCTGTTTTTCCCGTGAATCGCTAACATCAGATAACATTACTGTCAATCTGACATGTTGAATGCTTCTTATTAACGATGGAGCAACAGCAAACCACCAACTCCTGAACAAGAGATAATTTGCACGGCTGAGGATACTGTTTTTCTGATCAGGAGCTAGGCTACAGTGTGTGATTCTGCCGGTGCATGCGGGTGATTAAACAAGATTTTTCATGAGCTCAACAGTTCTGCACATTGTGTAATACATTTCATTATAGTTGTCATCTTTTAAGGTCTACAGTTTAGTTTTGAGAAAATAAATTGTCAATGGATATATTAAGTCACAGGTTTTGTTAACCAAATTAAAATTGCCACAACTGACTCAAAACCCAGGATGGGAATCACTGACCTGTATTTTTACTACCCTCAGCACAGGTAAACTTCACCTTTCCTCATCAAACAATGCTCTTACGTTCAGTGAGCGTGATACAATTAGAAAAGCACAAAGGTATTAACTATGTTTCAAATGGTAATCAGTTCAGATTCAAGAGAAAAAAAACCTAAAGCACAACATAGATACAAAGCTGGTTTACTTTTACTATAATCCTCTGATTTCAAACACAAAAAGCTCAGAACTGCCAAAAGCGGCTTCTGTCCTTCCTTCTAGTTTTCTCTGATCTGATGTAAACAAATACATCAGCTCTGAGTACTCCAATTATATCATATAGACATGAAAAGAGAGAGAGACATCAAAATAAAGAAAGGGAGAGGAGAGAGAAAAAAACAGGAACACGCACGCTCACACACCCACACACACACGAACACACACACACACATGGGCAGACAGACCAGTGGAGAGTGAAGTAAAGGAGGGCCTGGATGGGGGGCTTAAGAGCTCTCATACATCATCTCATTACGTCTGCTGTGTGCATGTGTTGTGTATTTTCACATTTCTCCTTGTGTGTTTCCTAGTTTGTTTCTGCGCGTCATTTAATGTTTGCGTACGTGCACAGACTTGCGTGTCTGTGCATGTGATGCGTGAGAAGCGGGCAGACAGATGCTATTATTTGCATGTAAATGTTTCTTCTGCTGAATTTACAGCTGCCATCCATCACCAAAGATTTCCACTAACTCTGCGTGCTGCTACACCGACTAACATCGGTTTACACACCAGTGGACTGACATCAGGATGAATGGTATCAGAGTCTCATATCAGGTCTTTCTCTGTGTCAACGTGGAACAGTGAGCACAAAGGTTGACTGGATGAATGAAAGGGAGAACAGACACAGTTCAATCAAGAACTGTTGATAACATAATACAGAAGAACAGCTGAGTGCGGGAAGCTTGACTGACCGAGGCTGTATCAGGGGTTGGTATTTGGCGAAAGTGCTGACTTGAATTTTGAGGATGGATACTTTACATTTGAGGGTCGAGTAGCAGAGCAACTGACGTTTGATAGTTACAAATCTGTGTTTTCGTGGTCTGTGCTTGATATACAGGCGGATGTCTCAGTAAGAAGTTGCAGCTTCAATGTACCATGGCATTTGATGATGGTGGTGGAGAGCACTATCCAACATGTCAGTCCAAAATCTCCCATATGTGTTCAACTGGGTTGAGATCTGGTGACTGTGAAGGCCATAGTATATGATTCACTTCATTTTGATTCTCATCAAACAATCCGGTGACCCCTCGTGTCCTATGGATCTGAGCATTGTCCTCCTGGAAGAGACCACTCCCTTCAGGATAGAAATATTTCATCAAAGGATAAAGGTGATCACTCAGAACAACTTTGTATTGATTTGCAGTGACACTTCCCTCCAAGGGGAAAAGTGGACAATGTCAGCATAATTCCCCCCAGAGCATAACAGAGCCGCTAGATCCCTTCAGTGTAGGGGTCGAGCATTCAGGCCTGAACTGTTCTCGGAGTGTCTCGCCACACAAGCACTCGCCCACTTGTGGAGGATATGTTGAAGGATGACTCATCTGACCATATCCCTTTTTTCTACATCACTGTAGCTCAGTGCCCATGGTTTTTACAACACTGAATTCTCTAATGTGCATTAATCTTTGTATTGAGGGATTTATGCACCACAATCTACTATAATATCCCTCTCTGTGGAACTGTGGACTTGTGACACAATAATGGACGAGCGTCACTTTCATCACATGTGCGCTGTTGACCACAATTTCTGTGACGTCTTTCCCATAGACTTAAATGCAGATGTCACTTAAGCATCTTTGTGACTGAGGTTCCTGCCATCCACACCTGGACAATGAACCCTCTTTCAAAGTCACTTAGATCTTCTCCCCTTGCCATCTCGATACAAAATCAGAATCAACCGGACCTGCTCAGCATTTTCATAAATGCCACAGATCATGATTACTTGCTTAATTGTACCATGCAGTGCAGCCGTGTGGAAGCATTCGTTATGTTGTTGCCTTTAATTTGTCACACGTCTGTGTGTTGAATATAAAGATTAAGAGACAACATATTAGCAAAAAGTAAAATCCAACCATGTCGTCTAACACGACAGGGTTTATGTAGCGCTATTTTGAAGAAAAACTTAATGCAGCCTAAATTCCTTTTTGTCAACATAATTTGGAAACGGTTTTAATCAATGTATGTGTCAAAACAAAAAATGTTTACTTAACATATAAAGTGAACAGTGACAACATATTTCAGTTGTTTATCTACAATATCTGCTCATAGCAACTAAACCATTGTTAATGTTTGTTTTGATTAAGTTTAGGAACTCAAAGCATTTGGCGAAGATCATGATCTTAAATACTGACAAAGGAACTTGGAGGACGGAACACAGTGTGTAAATGCTGTAAGTTATCCATCCACATTACATTTCCTTAGAACAATATTTGGAAATCAAAAATATATTTTTAAAAAACGAGACAAGGTTGTCTGATTCTTTAGTGTAATAAATTAATCAAAAACATTCATAAAGCTGAAAAGCACTCTGAGAGCTTTGGGTTTTGTAGAATACCTAAATACTGATGAGGAATACAAGGGCTTTTTATCAGAATGAATTGTGCAAAATTTCAAAGGCTTATGATTCATTACAACTGCAGCATGGAGATTTTAATCCATCATGTGCTAGTGGTACCACATATAGGTAGGATGACATTTTGCAGGATTGCTTATAGCTCATAGTGCACCTGTCATCAGTATTTGTACAGTGCATTCAAGACTTTATGCCTTATGCAAGAAAAATGGAGTCACTCATGGAGAAGCTGTATGTGACATTTTAGAAATAACTAATAAACAAGTCTAATCTGTTTGATCAATACTCCTCTGAAATGTGTGATCTTAATAATAAAACTAGTTGAAGGGAGTGGTGAAAACATTGTTTTCCAAAACATTTACGTAGCCATTACCTGCAGTGATAAACCATGAATAATACAAATTTGCTTCTACACCTCAGAGTTCAGGAGTTATGTGCTTTGTAATTGTACACCTGCCGCTATTGGATCTGGAGATGAACCAAAAACTAATCAGTTCTTCCCTGGCCCAACTTTCCACCAAATGTCACTGAAATCTGTTGACGTTTTTTTTTTTTTTTTTTTTGGCAAATAGCTGCTAAATAACAGACACAGACAAATATACACCAAATATAAGCATCTGTTTAGTATTTCTGTTTATTTCTGCTAGATGATGGCTCTGTCAATGTTTATCTGTCACTGCTACTTAGCTGTTCCCTGCACATACCACAAGAGAAGGGGAAAATGTGTCACTAAGATTTGTTCAAGCATAGATTTCCTGTTTGAAGCTTGGAACACATCACACGATTTAAAGCCCAATTATAACCCGGTTTTGGCCATGACAAGTGGTTTCAATATTTTTGAAAGTCCACGCTGGTCTGCAGAAAATGGGGCAGGTCACCTTGGAAAGTCAACAGACATTATCATCAGACTGTGCGGGGCTTTTTAATTTCAACCTTCCACTTGACCCTTGAACTAGCTTTGAAAGCAGTCAAGATGATTTCAAGCATGTCTGACTTTTAGGAGCGAGACTGGTCTACATTTGAATTTAATTCAGCAGTTTATCCTGTTTAAACAACTTATCTGAATGTGTTCTGCAAGTCTATGGCTGTAATCTGTAAAAGGTCAGTCATATAAATGAGTCTTTCAACAGTCAGTTAGGGTTTTAAAAGTCTTCTTTTATGTTGGCAGTTATATATCATACTGCATGTCACAATCTCTGTTTGCATTCACTGATTTTGCTATTTGAGCACAAATAACCCTCTAAAATCCTGCGTCTGACAGTGAGAGAAAGGTGGACTTGAAGTTACTCTTGAAGGCACTAATATGTAAAATAAGTTTTAATTGGATTTGCCTTCATTGTGTATTTTATGTGCTATACTCTGATCATGTCCAGGTTAATCCGAGCCCAGAAAAAAAATTTGTCAAATGTGCATGTCTTTCTTTTTGAGCGCATGCGTCTTGCTCTCATATTTCTGTTTAAATAACAGCTTGGCTGCAAGAGGCTTTTCAGTTTTTCAACACACACACACACACACACACACAAACAGATGCAGGAGATGCAGGAGATGCAGAGATGTAATATGTAGTGACATGTTTGAGTGGAGCTCAGAGACAGAGTGAGTGAAGCGGGGAACGTCTTTAATGTAACACCTACTCATCTACATCAGAAACAAACAAGTCAAAGACAACACCTCTTCAGACAGGCTTGCACACTGACTCATACCCACACACACACACACACACACACACACACACACACACACAGAAAGAAAGAAAAGGCTGCACTGCAAATGGAATACACTCCATATTCAGCTATGTTCTCACATGCTG